>NC_064809.1:99929905-100071636 GCF_023721935.1 Panthera uncia | reverse complement strand
TGTATATATATATAATTTGCTCACACAGCTATATTTCCAGTGTCTTGATTAGAATAGTACCTACTAAAGAATCAGTACTCAGTAAAAATTGGTTGAATGATTGGAACCCCCCTCCCCCCCCAAAAAAAACCTTTTGGACTAGATATGAGTCCTGATTAAAGGGAGGGGTTAAAACATAGTTCAAAACACCTATCAAATCCCAGAGGAGAGAGCAGTACCCAGGAGTTCTATGTCAGACACATGGCATATAGATTCCATAGAGCTTTCCCCTTTCCTTTTCTACCCCCTCCATCAATCTACAGTAAAGTAGATTGTACTCTGTACCATGTTCTCAAACCATAGCTCAGGAGGAAAACAAGTTAGAGTCAATGAAAATGGAGTCAAGGAGAATTCATCAACACTAGATCAGAACAAAGAGAAGGTTTGGGTAGAGCTGTTCAGGTATGAACAAGATGGGGTGGGGTGGGGGGCAGTGGCAAATATCCAAATATGCTAAGGCAATGATCCCTAAAAAAACAAACAAAACCAGTCAACCCTTAAAAGAAAGGAACATAGCATGCAAAAGAATGATAAAACCCCCACTCTTAAAGAAAACATAACCCAAAGAACAAAACAAAATTCCTCAGAAGTGCTTTGTGCTATGAATCAAGTTAATGAGAACATGAACTCAGAAAAATGTGAGCTCAAAGATGAGATGATAGAACAACAAGAAGGTTCCAGAATTAAGGAAGTTGAAGACAAACAGTATTATAGGACAAATAAGTAAGGTGACATAGCAAGGAACAAAATAAACATGGCTGCAAATAAAATTACTGAGCTAGAAGAAAGGCTTGTAAACAGAAGGGCAGCAGAGGAATTAGAAAATAATAGATTTGAGTTCCAAAGCACATGACATCAATAAAATTGGTGTCCCTGAAGAAGAGAATCCAATACACGAAACAGGAAAAGTATTCACAAATGTCATATGAGGAAATTTCACTAAAGACAAAGAATAACCACATTTATAGATTGAAAGAGTATACCATGTTCTAGGAGATACTAATAACAGAGTGCTCAACACTACACACATATTCCTGATGGAATAATTGAAATTCAAGAATACAGACATTCTTCAGGCATTGAAGCAGGAGAAAAAGTCACAGACAAGGGAATAAAAATTAGCTTGGCCTCAAATATGTCCACAATAACAGCACAAGAGCAATGTGTATACCAACCAGCATGTCACGACAGACATTCTGTCATCAAAGAACTACAGTCAAGGATGCCATATAAATGGGTCTTGTGAATTTCTGGGCTCAATGATCAGGGTGTAGCCAACCTTATAATACCCATCTTAGCACTTTCAAAGTGTGTCTTTTTAACTCCTATCCTGTCAAGGTGTTCCACAAAAAGGAGAAGTATGGTCAATTCAGTTAGAAACACAGAATCACTAAAAGTCTCGCCTTATACATTTATAATACACGTCAACATATAAATGACTCTAAGACATTTTGTATTAGAGAAACCTGATTTTGTTTTAAAAACATGCTTTAACCCAGCATTTCCACTGAAATGTATTTTGCTCCCCAGAACATCTATTAAAGTCTTGCTGATGGGGTGCCTGGCTGGCTCAGTCAGTAGAGCATGAGACTTTTGATCTTGGGGTCATGAGTTCAAGCCCCACATTGGGTGTAGAACTTACTTAACAAATAAATAAAAATAAATAAAAGTTAAAAAGTCTTGCTGAAAGAGTATTCAACAGATTCTATTTGGAGAAAATTTGATCTATGATATTGGAAAGGGAAAAGATTTAATAACTCAACAAAGTAATCAAAAGCAAATTATATTTGTCTACTTTCTGTCTCAAGGGCAGCAGTAAAATTTTACTGTTAATTAATTAATTCATTCATTTAAAAGTATTGAAATCTTAAAACCTTGTTTTGAGAAGGAAAAAGTACTTCTAGCAGAGTGGTGCTTATAGGGCCACTTTGAAAATACTAACAATAAATTTCCTCCTAAAGCAGCCATTTTAAATCCTTAAGCACAACTCAATTTCACATCTGCTTTGTTGAAAGGAATTCATCTTTGAAGGCTGCCTTCCCACCATGGAACTCTGGATGGGGCAGGACTTCAACTCAGTGCAAAAAAAGAGAAATTTGAGGAGGTGTTGAGAAACTGAACACTGTTTTTCTTCCTTCGGGAGCCAGGAACAATGTAACTAAGAAGGCAAAGGAGTAAATATCTTCTATTCTAGAAGAAAAACAAAGCCTCCACTGCTTTGCAATACCTTTCCCTACTTCTCAGTATCTCTCCAATTTACATAAGCACTTTCTGACAGTGTGCAGTGCCTCCCAATTAGGTTACATACCACGGCTTCAGGATGGTGGAAGACTTTGCTGTCTACTCACATCCTCTCTTATGCTACTTTGAACTGGAAAAAGTATTTTAATTCAAGACTGACTGGCTTGTCTTTCTTTCCCTCCCATCCTGTCAGAGGACAGAAATGTGCCAGCAATGTGGAATCAAAAGCGGGAGGGAGCTTTCAACTTTCAAATAGTGTTATATTTGTCTGTCCTTGTAAAATACTGCCAGGGAGTTGACTGAAGTAAGAGTGGGTTGAGGAGTAGGTCAAGGGATTTCAAGGAGTCAAGAAAGAAGGGACCCATAAACTGGAATGCATCCTAAGAAGTAATACCGGGATATGCTGCCCTCTGCAGGAATTTTAGGGGAAAACGCCCCAATTAAAATGGGCTAAACATATAAAAGTTAACATCAATGTTGATAACTATGTCAGCAATAGGAACGCTCATCTTCTTCCGGGGCATTTATTAGGGAATGTCCAGAAAAGCTGAAGATGTGCATTGCCTACATCCCAGCAACCCCACACCCGTGTAAATATCCTGGGGATACTCTTCCACATTTGCATAAGGAGATATGTATAGGAATGCTAATTGTTGCATTGTTTATGACAGCAGGAAATTGGAAACCACCTAAATATCAACAAAAAGCTGTTAACATCAGTTGGGGTATATTCCTACCATGGAATGCCATAGAGCAATTAAAAAGTAACAAGTTTACGTTAATCAGCATGGATACATCTCAAGAATGTAATATGGAGAGACAAGTTGCATAAGGATACACAATATTTACATAAAGTTTGTAAACACATAAAATACATAGAGTGTAATACTATTCACATAACTTAAAACGAAACCAAAACTGTGTATGTACTGAAAACAAACATAGGAATGATGAACATAAAACATGAAAATAGGCTTGGGACTCACATGACATGATAGGGAAGGGCACACAAGGTATTATGATTATATGTTACACTTGAATTCTTGTGTGTATTCTGTATATTATACTTAGTATTCTTTATGAATATTCATTATATTACACTTATAAGGCCTGAAATATTTCATTAAAAAAACTTGAGAGGCGCTGATTCAAATTCAACTAAAATTTATAAAGTTCCTGCCATGTATCTAGTGCCATGCCCTTCCCATCTGGCAGTATGAAAACTAGTACTGGAAGAGTCTGTGCTCCTAAATACAAGTGAATCCCATTATCCTGAAACTTCTGCCTTGTACCTTCAGATCCAGCCAGTGTAACCCTACCTGACCTCCCACCTGATGCTGTGAGCTCAGCAGTCTGACTGATGTACTTGTGGGAGAGGGTATAGGAAGGAGAAGAAGGAAGGCAAGGTACATTATTAAGATTTATTATGAAGAAAAGGTATCAAGTTGATTTGGAATGTTCTTTTCCAAATGAATTCAGCTTCTTTCTGTAGGTCACATTCTCTCTGAACATGCCAATTTATTTTCCTTTTTTTAAAAAAATGTTTATTTTTGAGAGAGAGAAAGTGTGAGCAGGGGAGGGGCAGAGAGAGGGGAACAGAGGATCTGAAGTGGGCTCTGTGCTGACAGCAAAGAGCCCGACGCGGGGTTCGAACTCACAAACTGCGAGATCCTGACTTGAGCTGATGTTGGACGCTTAACTGACTGAGCCACCCAAGTGCCCATCAGTGTACCAATTTATTGATAGAAACTGTGTGATGAGAGATATGGGTGCACATAAAGAAATTCTGTTATAGAATCATTAATGCATGCTGCATGCGGAAAAAGGCAAAATGCCCTGGGCTAGTTTTATGTGACCTAGCATGGATATAAGACTTGGAGGCCACTTGTTGGGTACTTAAGCTGAGGCTAGACATTTACTTTTGAGGCACGCAGAGAGGACTTCAAGCATCCAATGAGGTGATACCCCTATCAGTAGTTGTCAATTCTGGCTTCACATTACAATCACTGGAGAGTTTAAAAAAAACTACTGTCTTGCCCCCAGAGATTCTGAATTAGTTGATGTGGGGTAGGGCCGTCCCAGGTGTTCATGTTTTATAAATATCATTTCCCAGGTGACTCTAATGTACATGCAGCTCGGAGAACCACTGTGCTGCAATTGTTATCTTTGTCCCCCTGATATACCTTCGACCAGGGCCATTGGTTTACTATGGCTGGGATGGTTACTGCTGGCCCATCCTGTCCTGTTTGTGACACGATGGAAGAAACCTTGGGCAGTTGTTGTTTGTTTCTACCAATTCTCTCTACTCAGACCTGCAGATGTCTCTGATGTGCCACTTCTTGCCCAGATGCTCTGGAGACTGTTCATCATGCCTTCGCTTTCCTTCATTCTTCTGTGCAAGGCCAAGTGTTTGGAAACAGGTAGAGCTGTGCTATGCAGCAGGAGTAGGGGAGTGGGAGAATGGTGATGGGGGTGGAGATCTCACCCACAAGGCCAAAAGGATCATCAATTTCTTGTACCGTCCAGCAGGTCTGGGCTCTTTAAAGTCTCAGTCAGCCTCTAGACTCACATGCTGGTTAAAAGAATGGAAATCAAGTAGTCCTATGCCTCCCCTTCTCCATCTCACTGGAGACAATGGTAGTAACATAAAAAAAGTGCATGAATTTGAGACCTAAGTAGTTAACCTTCCAATCCAGCAAAGACATCTTTAACAATACCTTGTCGTATGGCCAATCGGGTGCTGCTTGAAAAATCTTTGTTAATTCCTATTCGAAAATACTTTTACAAAATGCCAAAACATTTGGTTCCAATGTTAACGTTGGGAATACAAGGAAGTGAGAGTCACCATTCCAGCCTTTAGATGATCCACAGGAGGTTAGAAGGGCAGACATGTGACTAAAACATTATAGTAGAATGTGAGACATAAAAGACAATGTGGAGGGTGGCTCGGTCAGTTAAGTGGCTGACTCTTGATTTCAGCTCAGGTAATGGTCTCGCTATTCATGGGATTGAGCCCTGCGTTGTACTCTGTGCTGACAGCTCAGAGCCTGCCTGGAATTCTCTCTCTCCCTCCCTCTCTGCCCCACCCCTGCTTGTGCGTGCTCTCTTGCTCACTCAAAATAAATAAATAAACTTTAAAAAAAAGAAGACAATCTTCTTTAAAAAAAAGAAGACAAGTTATAAAATTAGGAAAGAGTGGGGTGCCTGGATGGTTCAGTTGGTTGAGCTTCCGATGTTGGCTCAGGTCATGGTCTCATGGTTTGTGGGTTTGAGCCCTGCGTCAGGCTCTCTGCTGTCAGCACGGAGCTTGCTTCAGATCCTCTGTTTCCCTCTCTCTCTGCCCCTTCCCTACTTTTGCTCTCTCTCTCAAAAACAAATAAACATTTAAAAAAAATTTGGAAAGAGGAAGTTTTGTACACATCAGCTTTGTAGGGAAGGGCTTTTTCACAGAGGGAGGGCTGACAGAGTAACGTTTTTGAGGCTAGTCAATGTGCATTTAGAACAGCCTCAGCATTACCTGGGAACTCGGTAGAAGTATGGAACCTCAGGCCCCATCCTAGACCTGTGGAGACAGAATCTCCACTTTAACAAGACCCTCAGGAGAGTCATGTGGACATGAAGCCTTGAGAAGCATCATTTTAGTGGAAGAATTAGAAGTTCTCCAGGTCGGATGCTGAGGGATGACGGTCACAAAAGCGCTCATGTGTGGTGCATAGGGTAAATGAGGAATGGGTAAGTGATGGCATTTGGAGAGGCAGGCCTGGACCTTGTCGTGAAGGGGCTTGTAGAACATCCTAAGGAATTTGGATTTCATCATGAAGTCAGTGAGAAGCTAATTAAAGCCAATTAAAGGTTTACACAGGAGATTTTTGCTTTAGGTGGATGCCATCAGCAGTAGTGTGTAGAATGGAAGGAAGAAGGTCAAGGCAGGAGCCTAGGGGACCCAGTTTCAGGAGGCTGTTGCCATCACTGGAGAAGGTGGAAGGACATAAACCCGGTCTGGCCGCGGAAAAGGAGGCAGAGGTGGAGAAAGGGGACTATTCAGGAGATCTGAGCAACAGGACTTACTATGACATGACAATTCTCATTTCCTTGAAAATCCTTTTAGAAACACTTTGTAGGTCGTTGGAAGAAAACAGCAACAACACATACACAAACAAAAAACCCAAATGCTCAAATACTTAATCCTAGATAAAAGTAAAATTTAAGAAAACATGATTAGGGGGAAAACACAGGTAGCCATGACAAACTGTAGAAGAAGGAAAGACTAAATGGAAATGTTTGTTGTTCTATTGTTCTGGTGCTGTCTCAAATTATACTAAACAGAGACTTTTGATGATCTATGCTTTGCAGTTTAGGTTAAGTTAAAACATATTACTGTTGTATAATAGCATAGGAAACTTGAAGAACAAAGAATACACACACACATATATGTATGTACATTTTAGGATTTTTGTTGTATTTTTGTTATTCATGACTATAGGGGGTCTGTTACTGATAAGCAGAGGAACTATTCTTTTTGTATCTCACTGAAGGTGTAACTCATTCTCTTAGCAAAAAAAAATCGTTTTCAGTCTTTTTCATTTCACTTTTAGATTTTAATCAATAACAAATTATGTCTGAGAAGGTTTAGTATATTAACTGTATTTTAAAAAGATATTTGACAAAAGCTGAAATTGAATTACTAATGCTGTCATTTTTTTAGGTCTTATTTTTTATATTCTTGAAAATATAATGATCATCTGTTATTTTACCACAGATGAATATTAGCGTGAATATTAACCCAAACTCTATTTAGAAGAGGATATACACACGCACACATCAAAATGGTAATGAAGGGGCGCTCAGGTCATAATCTCATGGTTCATGGGTTCGAGTCCTGCATTGAGCTCTGTGCTGACAGCTCGGAGCCTCAAGCCTGCTTCGGATTCTGTGTCTCCCTCTCTCTCTGCCCCTCCCCCACTCATGCTGTCTCTCTCTATCTCAAAAATAAACATTAAAAAAAATTTTTTTGAAAAGGTAATGACAATGAAGTTACATGTTTCTGTGAAGCATTTGAACCTGAAGTGAAAACAGCACAGGAGCTGAACTTTCTGTTACAGCCATTCAGCCTTGCTGCCATTGCCTCACTTGGGGAGCAGGGCAGGTTTCAGGCAAATATCTATCTTTATCTTCTCTTTTGTGAGACCAAAATGGTCACGTGACTGTCACACTGTTCCTTATTCAGTTTCCTGAACTTGTCTCTGCCTTGTTTCTTTCTGTCTGCGATCCTGACAGCAGTGGCTCACATTTGGCCTTCATGGCTCCCTCTTTCTTGTTAGTTTGCATTGCTTATAGAATTTTCCCTAGTTCTGCCATGGAAACCCTCTAATCGCTATTTACACTCCAGAAAGCTGAAACAAAAATGCGACTTCATGTGGATGGGCCATGCCACTCCCCAGCTTAGCTGCACTACTAATGCAAACTGTCTGGGGACATCAAAAGCTCAGAGAGCACTGAACTTGCACGCATGGCTGGAATCCTAGTTACAAATAGGTAATTTGATCTGGAGTCTTAAACTTGCAGAACTAGTTCTGTGGCAGCATAGCTCCACAGTTTCTGCAAGGAAATCCTAGATTAAACAAGTTGTCTCTCCCATTGACTGTAAATTGGAACAACTTCTTGGGAGAAAAATTTGGCAGCATTTTATCACTCCCTTCCACTCAGGAATTCTACTTGGAGGCATTTTTGTTATAGGTTCCCTTGCCTAAGTGTTCAGAGAGGTTCAAAATAGTGTTGTTTATGAAGGCAAAAACCCTATACAGGATCTATATGCTGCTACTGGGGAATGATTAAAAAATTATGATCCAGTCTCACATTGGAATGGTAGGCAACTATTTGTGTGCTCTTATGCAAAGATTCCTAAAGCCAAGGGATTGTTTGGTGGGGCTTTAGTGTTCCCTGCTTTCCAGCACTCTCCTTTCTTTAATATAGACAATTCATATTCTAATATTAAGTGTATTACAGTAGAGCTTCAAGAAACTTTTTCGAACAGATTGCCTCTGTCAAGTGCCTCCTATATCAACATTATAGAGCTATCATTATGGTATAGTTACAGAAGAAAGTAAAATAGTATGGTATTTATACATAGTATAGAATCTATGCATATATATGCATGAAATATTTCTGGAAGGGTGTGCTTGAAACAGTGGTTATCTCTGGATGGAAGGGTAGGGCACGGGGGTGGAGAAAGAGACTGTATGTATACTTCTGGTCTTTGTTGTGAACAAATATTGCTTTTATAGCTTCAAAAATGAATTTTAAACAATTCTACATAAATATGTAAATGAAATGGAGATTAAAAGCCATTGACTTTTTGGGTGCAGGGACCCTAACAAGGCCTGCAAAAAACAGAGGCCCTTGTGTTTTCTATGGTGGACCATGAGACTAGAGACTTGTCTATTTTGCCTCATTTCTCGCCACGGAAGAAATGGTTCTCTGGAGTCCTACTGCTACTCGATCCTGTGGGTTATGGCTCAAGTCTGGCTGGTGTAGCAAACATCACCTCCTCAGAGAAGCTTTCCATGATTCTTGTGGACTTCCCAGGCCTCTGCCTTCTTTCCACTCCTCTCACAAAAAATTCTTTGCTTTAGAGTTGGTGCCTATCTGCCCTTTATTCATACGAATTGTATGCCTTTTATTTCCAGGCCATGGATGGCAGGAAGAGGTCTTCTGTTCAATTACAGTTGCTCCCATCATAATGTTCCCTTTGTTACCCTGCAGTTCTGCTGATAAGGAATCAGGTTGTACATCTTTACCAAGATTGCAAGTATAGGGCTTCTTTGTATAGTAAAGGGGAGAGGATCACACAGAGTGTGCCAAATTGCATTTAATGGGATCTTCCTGGAGAGTAGCTGCAATTCTTCCGGGAGATTCCCACTTGAGGACAAAGTTCCAACTTCTTAGCATGAAGTGTGAGGTTTTATATGCGACCTCACCCTGCAAACACACACACACACACACACACACACACACACACACACACACTCAGAATCCTCATCCATGGCTACTTCCTGGTACACCACCGTCCTCTAGCCTCACCAAGTTACTTGTCCTCCTGGAATGCACAATGCAATCTTATACCGCAATAATACTTTATACCAACTGTGGTGCGGTGGCATGCAAAATGCAATTAACCCACATTCATTTCTCCCCCCTTTGCATTTTGATTTAATGATGCTTGACTCTAAATAGCTTCTGCCATAGAGGAGAAAAAGAGACTAGCAAGACAGTGGAGTCTTAGCAAACCCCAATGGAGTCTTAAAGTCCTCTGGGTTTGTAGTGTTCCATATTATTGCCCACTGAATTTTCACTGGGGTGTGCCCCATGTGTACAAGGCCAGCCTAAATTGTAAACGAAAATGTGTATTTGCCTTCCTTACATATATGGAAAAGAATTGTTAGGCTTGTAGAGAAAAATGTATAATTGTGGTACAATGTTTAATTTTTGATTTTGCTGGTAGAAGATGAAGTTTGTTTTTATTCCTTCTATTTTGAGTTATACCTTAGTATTTAAGCATGAATTTATCTGAAGTTTTGTTCTTACAGGCTCATTGGGGTTTATCCTACAGTGTTCAAACTTCTCTTACATTAACTCTTAATTTATGAATTGGCTTTTGGTACAAGGAAAGGATTAAAAAGCTGCAGAGGTAAGCTATTCCAGAGTAATATATACAATACACAAGCAAGAAAAGGTATCAATCCCTTTCACAGATAGCATGTGCCTAAGGTATTTGAAGTTCTCTACTCAGCAAACATCAGGAAATGATACAAGCAACTGTTTGACTGGCATGTTGTGATCCGGTACTTTTTGTACATCACCCTGACTTCACATACACTAAAATGTGACACATCATCAGATATTTAAAGGCACAAAGTTGTTTTCCACTCACTTACAAATTTAGACTGGAGATTCCTGTTTGAGATGAAAGTGGTTGAGCAGACAGAGCTTGTGGTTCACTGACTACCTGAATTAAAATTGAGCCCCTCTGAATATCTTTACTTGCCACTCTGCTGTGACAAGAGCTTGACAGTCACCTCAAAGGAACAACTGGGATAGGGCAAAACTGATAAATTACACATGAAGCATTGTCCTTCAGACTCAACACAACTCAAACCAAGAGCATGGTGGCTTCTTTCTTAAGCAATGGAGGAACAAATTGGGGCACCCTACTTGAAGTGGTCAGGTGGCATCTTCATTGAGTGCCACATGGAATGGAAGGATAACCTGTTCTTTTATGTTGCTATTCATGAGTTAGCATACATGACTTCTCTAACAACCGGGGACTTGTTCCATCAAGTCTGAAGTTAGTATTTACAAATTTGAGTCCATCGAACCTTTTTCTCTCTTGCCTTATATTTTCACAATAATAAAGAAGGCTAAATCTAAGGCAGAGGTAAATATTCAACTTCAATAGTAATCAAAGAAATACAAATAAAAATAGGACTCCATGTTTTGGTCTATCAAATTGGGCAAAGACTTAAAATTATATAATGTTCATTATCGGTCAAAGGATTTTCATGTACTTAGATGAGAGAGTAACAAGGTAAAATGTTAACAGCTTTTCTGGAGGGGAATTTGGCATACCAAAGCTTTAAGACTTGTATATTCCTTGATCAGAAAATCTACCTTCTGTGGAGGTAATTGAGGATAAGCGTGAAGATTTAGCAACAGAGATGTTAATTGTGGTGTGTTTCATAGTACAGTAAAACTTGAAATGACCAAAATGCTCATCAGTTGGACATTAGTTTAATCAATTATGGTACCATCATATAATGCAGTCATCTATAGCCTTTTAAAACAACATTGAGGGGCACCTAGGTGGCTCAGTCAGTTGAGTGTCCGACTTCAACTCAGGTCACAATCTTGCATTCACGAGTTTGAGCCCTGTGTCAGGCTCTGTGCTGACAGCTCAGAGCCTGGAGCCTGCTTTGGATTCTGTGTCTCCCTCTCTCTCTGCCCCTCCCCTGCTTGTGCTCTCTCTCTCTCTCTCTCTCAAAAATAAATTAAAAAAAACATTTAAAACAACATTGAGAATTTATTGATGCAGGAAGATGTTCACAATATTACAAAAGCAGATTAAAAATTAGTATTCTCTGTGTATGCCAACATTATTATGGAAAGTATATAGGTACACATATGTACATAATGATAGGCATTATGATTTAATGGAACTATGTACCAAAAAACTAACCCAAGTTATTTCTGGGTGGTGAATTTTAAGGTTGTTTAAATTTATTTTTCTACTTGCAGTTTTACATTTTATATAAATTATAGATAATTACATCAGTGAAACAAAAACACTTCTTCTAATTTAAATAAATAAATATGAATATGCACGGGGAAGCTAAGTCCTTTTATGACCCTGGCAATGACAGAGAGTCAAGGAACCTGTGAACCTGAGTAAAATGGAGATAGTGTATTGCCTAATCCAAACTTCTTTGGTTTTGGCACCGTGATTTGTTTTTTAATGTTTATTTATTTTGAGAGGGAGAGAGAGCATGTGCCCGAGCGGGAGAAGGGCAGAGAGAGATGGGAAGAGAGAATCCTAAGCAGACTCCATGCTGTCAGCACAGAGCCCTACTTGGGGCTTGATACCACAAACTGTAAGATTATGACCAGAGCCCAAATCAAGAGTTGGACGCTTAACCAACTGAGCCACCTCCCTAGGTGCTCCATCATCACAATTTTTAAGTGGGCACATTGTCACCCAGAATAAAAGACTACGTTTCCCAGCAAGTTATTTAGTAAGTCAGGCAGTCAAGACTATATTCTGGCTATTGAGATGTAAGTGGAAATTCTGTGTAGGACTTAAAGAACTTTTACTAAAGGGCATAGGTTTGCCCTTATTTTCCCTTTTTTCCTTCTCCCTAAACACATTGTGTTTGTGGTTATTGATAACTCATCAGAACCTTTGTTTACAGAAGGGCTTCTTAGAATTAGTTGTCCAGAAAAAGAAAATGTTCGAACATTATAAAAAACATATTTTCAAAGTATCTACACTGGCATATTAAATTTCTTGGATTTCAAGATGAGTCTCTCTTTAGGGCTTTTAAAAATTTTTTTATTAAAAAAATTTTTTTAACATTTATTTATTATTGAGAGACAGAGAAACACACAGAGTGAGCAGGGAAGGGGCAGAGAGAGGGGGAGACACAGAATCGGAAGCAGACTCCAGGCTCTGAGCTGTCAGCACCGAGCCCGACACGGGGCTTGAACTCATGAACTGCAAGATCATGACCTGAACTGAAGTCTGATGCCTAACCCACGGAAGCACCCAGGTGCCCCAGGGTTTGTTTGTTTGTTTGTTTTTTAATAGGTAGCAGATAAGCCTATATAGACACAACGTCAAATGTTGATATAGCCAATTTAGAGGCAATAGCTTCCAAATGTAATTCTTAATTATATAAAAGTTAAACATTAAATGGATGTTAATGATGATGCAAATAATGGCATTTTAACACCAGTGCAAATGTGGCTTATTAAAGTACAGAGCCTTTAATAAATAAATACATTTAGGGAAAATGAGCCCATTATTAAAGGAGGATTCATCATCTGGGGTGTATTGTTTAAAGAATTTTTACCAAACGAATATTTCTGTGAATTATGACTTTTAGAGAAAAAACTGTATTAAATTCTGAGACCAATACACGGATTCTTTAGCATGAGTTCATATTGCTACAAAAATTAAGAGGAATGGTATAATCTGTACCCTGAATAGACAACTTTAGCTATTACCCTCTGGTGGGGATGTGATACTTTCTCAGATTTCATCATTATGTGGCTAATTTACAGAGTAGTGTAATTGGGTGCTTCAAGGATTTAAACTTTGTTGATGATGGAAAGTTTATTTTAGCATTGCTTTTGTAAAACCACTCAGACATTTCAAAATGGCTTTTGAAATGGTCATGAAAATATAAGCAATTAAAGAGCACAACATCAATTCCTCCAATCTCCCAACCGTAAGACATTATTAGACATGAAAGTGGGCAGAGTAAAAAAAAAAAAAGGGAATTTTTTTTTTAGAGAAACATCCCCTTTTTTCTTTATTTTAGTTTTCTCTTTATCAATGCAAATGTTCATGTTTTCATCTCTGTAGGATTCTTTCCTCACTGCATTCCACAAGCCCAGAGAAACTCGCTGGAACTCATACAAAACCCTCTCCTGCTACCATATTAGGAATCAAAATGTGTAGCAGAACCCACTGCCAAGTAGAGATAATCAACAGGGAATGTCTGTGCCTTCAAGCCAAATGAGTGCAGAAAAATGATCAAGGCAGCAAAATAAATAATAAAACTGAGGACTGGCTTTAGAGTATGGTCTTGTTATATCCCACTTGCTAGTAAAGCGGTGCTGGAAATTTCTATACCTCTTGGCCATTCGGGTACCAGGGCCCAGTTAGGTCTAATTTTACTGTGGCTATAATTCACTCTGGGGCACAAGTGAAGTAAAATGAAGTAATATATCTTTGTCTTATTAGCTACATGAAAAATTTCATGTGGTTGCATGCTTCATAAATCTACCATAATACTTAACTAATTCTGTAATACTTTAAGTTTTAGGCTTTTTTTCTTTTTTTAACTTTTGCAAAGTCTGTAAGTGTATGGAAGTTATCAGAAAACTTTCTGGTTATATTGTTTTCACTCTGAGTAAAACTGCTTAAGATTAGTTATGTTTTTCTTATTTATATACAGCACTTAATCCATCACATATTTGACTAGAAATAAAATTTTAATTAATACATGTGCCAAATTAATAGATGTTTCAAACCACAACACAGTGGTTCTGAAATCCTAGCGAGGGACAGGATGGGGATTATATAGTGAAGGCTGAGCAATTATCTAGTGGATTAAACAGACTATTGTGGAACTAACTGCCTGCTTTATTAAGACAGTAATGATGATACCTGAGGATGTAATACTGTCATGATGAGAAATTTGACCTTGCAGCCACATTTTATAAGTTTTAAAGGAGGCAGAGGTAAGAAATGAGGAGATCAGAGAACAGAAGCTTTCATAAATCAAGATAACAGATGACAGGAGCCTGGGTGAGAGCATAACTGTAGACTTAGGATGAAGCAAAGCATGTAGAGCTATTACAAAGTAATTTGTGTGCCATAACTCTCTGGGAAATTATAAATATCAGCTAAATAGTAGAACTCAGGGTCAAATTGCTTCTGGACATATTTCCTGGACCAAAAACAAATAAACAAACAAACAACCCCCAACCCCCCCCCCCCCACACACACACACAAACAGGAACAAACCAACAAAAATGCCTCCCTTGCATGTCATAATTTACAAGGTTTTCCTGGCTATTATCTTATTTGACCCTTAGTAAAATTTATGAGGAAGACTTCTTTACCCTTTCAATCCACATATGGGCGTGAGCTGAGTCACTTCTGTTAAATAACTTGCTCAAAATCTGAGTAGGAATGTACACTAGATCTCAGATCCTTGCTTCCTTTACAAGTATCTCACTAATGCCAATCTAAGTAGGAGTGTCTGTGCTTTCTGGAGTGCTCCTCCTTTCCTTTGAAGTGAGACTTAATAACAGCTTGTTTGGTTGTTTAGTCTTCAATTTGAGCAATATTTAGTTCTTCGATGGTTGTGGGACTCCACAAGGTCTGGGACTTCAGACACATTATTTAGCCACCCTGGCTTTGATGAGACAAAACTATGCCCAGAAGTGACAGTTAACAAACAGACAGGAAGTGCCCTTTCTTAGAAGGACTGGGAAAAGGGTGCCCAAATACCTTGGCCGCTACTGCCATCTCCTGTTCAGAGCAGCTTCCCCACAACTGCCCTGACGTACATTTGCTTAAAATTCAAGTATAATAAATACCCAGGCCAAACTGATTCCAGATGAGTTGGAATATTCCCTAAGCATGTGAGGTTCTCCATTCAACCTGTTCTGGAAGCAACATCTTTTAGTAGTGGCCAGTTTTAGAAGGTGGTATGAACAGGGTTAAAGGAGTGAAGATTATTGTTTGTAGGAGGAGGTATCTGGGAAGAAGAGGTCTCTATGAGGTGGCAGTGTGGCCAGAGATGGAGGAAAAGAAGCAGCAATGGACGCTTTCCCTGAGTATACTGGCTGAAAGACAAACACCTCTACTCTGAAACTAAAATCTCTGATGGGCCACGTACAAGAGAAGTGAAGGAAACATAGGAAATCTGATCCTCTTCTGATTTCAGGAAGGGGCATCAAAGGAGTTTTGATGTACCTCAGAGGCACAGCCTGTGCTATAGATAAACCCTGTCCACATGCGAGGCCAAGAACTGAGATGGCAGTGGTACCTAAGAGAACCCCGGATCTTCTCAGAACTTAGTATTGGCATTTCTGCAGTGTGAGAATTAGAGCCATCCCAATGGAGCAGCAAAGGGGCATAACCATTGCAAGATTCAATCTTTTCTTTCTCTCATGGCTTCTCAGCTACTGGGAGGCAGCCAGGTGACTGTGCTGTGGGAGGGAAAGTAGGGCAGAGGTGGTTATACCACCACCTGGTGCTCAAAAGTCATGAATGGTGATGGTATACTACCCCTCACATCGTCAGGGCCCTTACCATTCTGGGATGGCCTCTGTTCTTCTCAAAACCATAAGAGCCTACTCTTATGAACCTGTTTTCCTTTCAAGATAGTTCCTGATGCTAAGTTTAGGTTAATTTCACTTCTTATTACCATTAATAAGAGGCCCACACAGTGTGATTAGTCACAGGTAACAAATCACTCCAGGGAAAGTTCTAGTGGTAAACCCAGAGAAGAGTGAGTCTCAGAGGAATAAAAAAAGAATACAGATTATAGTACCTGACGATTTGTCTAGAACACTAGCTTCCAGCCATAAGACTGCCCTTTTTCTTGTGGTACCAGATGAACATCAACTTCTCAATGACCTGCTGATGTAATTGCTCAGTGTGAAAATGCTCTCTATTCTTTCTGGACACAGTTAAATACTGCAACTTGCAAGTGGTCCTTAAGCTTACTCATATAGGTCCTGCCCAAATATATTAAGTTCATAGTTGTCATTCTGGGATAGAATGTCATAAAGAGGGTACATGTAGATCTAAGTCCAATCAAAAGGTCTACTTGACAATCTTTTCCTTGAGAGCCAATATAAAAATTTAGGCTCCACAAATTATATTTTTTTTTCTGAAGACCTGGAAAATTCTTGCCACATAAATTACATAAAGAATTATGAGTATTGCAGGGAGCCTGGCTGGTTCAGTCAGTAGAGCATGTGGCTCTTAATCTTGGGGTCATGAATTCAAGCCCCATGTTGGCATGGAGAACACTTAAAATGAAAAAAAAAAGAATTATGATTGTTGGATCTAGTTGTATTGTGCGATGTGATTTAGCACCTTATATTCTGAGCACTGTGCTAGGCAGTGAGGAAAGCTTACTGGACATAAGCTCTACCTCTAGTGGCATGTACCTGACCACCATGCAGCAGATATATCTCAGATGAAGCTGACTTCTCCAGATAAACTGGCATGTGTATCCTTGCCTATAGATCTGACCACCACCAAGGCTTGAAAATACCTCACAGGTGAATTCAGTCTTTTTATTCCTAATGCTGTAGTGTAGATTCTCAAAGGGCATGGTGACAATATGGCCAAAAGTTTACCGGCCAGCATATTGGCAAAGGCTAATGGTGTGAGGGTCTAGGATGTGTTTTGGGGCTAGGTGTAGCATAGTATAAATTTGACAATTGCTAAAATATGACCACTTAACAATTCTATTTCTAGTTTTTTTTTTTTTTTTTAAAGAGAGTAGAATGAATTTTACTAAGTCAAATCATTGTAATTTAGTCTGCCATTCATGGGAATTGCATAAAATAATTGAGGCATCCAGGCAGACAGACAGCAATTAGACTGGTCTGTATTTGATAAATAAGCTTTATTGGTTACTCATAGGTTTGCTTTTACCCTGTGAAATCTGTACCCAGAGGCCAAGTTCCTTTGCGGTGTTGTTATCATGCTTATCCTTGGAACTCTGGCTTCACTTCAAATTTATAACAGTAAAATGGATTCCAAGGCCCATTTATAAAATATGACTCAGCCTAATATTTTTAAAGAAACCACACAGATCAAACAATATATAATCCCACGTTTGTTGGAAAGTTTCTTAAGTGACATTATTCTTGTAGTAAAGCAACTTCTAAGATCTCAACTTTAGACTTCTTTGGAATTGCTGAAGGACTTGTTAAAAACAAATTGCTGTGCAAAAGCTATTTATTTTGGTGTAGTCCCAATATGTCTCCTGAGGCAAGGGAAACAAAAGCAAAAATAAACTATTGGGACTACACCAAAATAAATAGCTTTTGCACGGAAAAGGAAACTAACAAAATGGAAAGGCAACCAGTGAACTGGAGAAGATATTTGCAAATGATATATCCACTAAGGGGTTAATATCCAAAATATATAAAGAACTTATAAAACTTAAAAGTCAAAAAACAAATAATCTGATTTAAAATGAACAGAGGGACGCCTGGGTAGCTCAGTCAGTTGAACACCTGACTCAATTTAGGCTCAGGTCATGATCCCAAGATTGTGGGATAGAGCGCTGCACTTAGTGTGGAGCCTGCTTAAGATTATCTTAAGAGAGGGGCGCCTGGGTGGCTCAGTCGGTTAAGTGGCCGACTTCGGCTCAGGTCATGATCTTGCGGTCCGTGGGTTCGAGCCCCGCGTCGGGCTCTGTGCTGACAGCACAGAGCCTGGAGCCTGTTTCAGATTCTGTGTCTCCCTCTCTCTGACCCTCCCCTGTTCATGCTCTGTCTCTCCCTGTCTCAAAAATAAATAAAACATTAAAAAAAAAAATTAAAAGATTATCTTAAGAGAATCTGCTTAAAATTCCTTCTTCCTCTCTCTGCCCCTCTACCCACTTGTGTGTGCGCTCTCTCTCTAAAATGAAATTAAAAATATATGAGCAGAAAACCTGAGTTGACATTTTCCTAAAGAAGATGTACAAATGGCCAACAGATACATGAAAAGATGCTCAACATCACTAATCATCAGGGAAACGCAAATCAAAACCACAATGAGATACTCCAAATAGCTAGTATCAAAAAGACAAGAAATAATAAGTGTTAGTGAGGATGTGGAGAAAAGGGAACCCTTACACACTGTTGGTAGGAATGCAAATTGGTGCAACTACTGTGGAAGACAGTATGGAGGTTTCTCAAAAAACTACAACTAGAAATACCATATGATCCAGGAATTCCACTACTGAGTATTTACACAAAGAAAACAAAACACTAATTTGAAAAGATATATGTACTACTATGTTTATTATGGCATTATGTACCATAGCCCAGATATGGAAGAAACCCAAGTGTCCATGGATAGATAAATAAAGATGTATGTATATACACAATGGAATACTCAGCTATAAAAAGGA
This sequence comes from Panthera uncia, assembly GCF_023721935.1. Lineage (NCBI taxonomy): Eukaryota > Metazoa > Chordata > Mammalia > Carnivora > Felidae > Panthera > Panthera uncia. The sequence goes on along the minus strand of NC_064809.1, from coordinate 100,052,926 downwards.
ATGAGATCTTGCCATTTGTGACAACATGGATGGACCATTAGATATTATGCTAAGGATATTATGCTAAGTGACAGAGAAAAAAAAGTACCGTATGACTTCACTTGTATGTGGAATCTAGAAAGCAAACAAACAGGACAGAAACAGACCTATCAATACAGAGAAAAAACTGGTGCTTTCTGGGGGAGTGGGGGTGGTGGGAAGATAGGTGAAACAGGTGAAGGGATTAATAGGTACAAAGTTCCAGTAAATAGATCACGGAGATGAAAAGTAAAGCTTAGGGAATATAAATAATATTGTAATCACATTTTATGGTGACAGGTGGTAACTACACTGTCATGGTGAGCACTGAGTAATGTATAGAACTATCAAACCACTATATTGTAGACCAAAACTAATATAACACTATTAACTATTCTTCAATAATAAAAATTTAAAAAGAAATTGCTGCGCCCTGCTCACAGGTGTAGCAGATCTTGGGTGGGGCCTGGGAATTTGGCATTTCTTACAATTCCCCAGGTGTTGTTGATGTTGCTGGGCCAGGAACCACACACTGAGAATCACTGCTCCAAGAAACACAGGTTTTTACCAACCCCTGCCCATGTCTCTTGCTCTTTTTAAGTCTCTAGATCATTAGAGTACCCATTCACGTCTGTAGGGGGCTGAACTGTTGTCTCCCCAGTTCATATGTTGAAATCCTAAGGCCCAGTACCCCAGAATGTGACTGTATTTGGAGGCGGGGTCTTTAAGTAGTTAATTAAGTTAAAATGAGGTGGGGTGAATCCAATTGAAGGCCTTATTAGGAAAAGACTGACCACCACCGAGGAAGAGAAAATGCTGCCAGCAGATTGCCTCTGGATGGTAGTGGCAATGTCAGTGCCTCCTGGGCCTCCAGCCTCTCCACTTACCCTGCCAACCTCTACAATTTCGTGAGTCAATTGTTGAAAATTCTTCTTTTTTTTTTTTTTTTTTTTTTTATACACATATACATCCTGTTGGTTCTGTTTTTCTGGAGGACCCTAATACTGGGTCTGATTCCATTCAGTTTCTGGTTGAAGCCTGAGGATAAACCTTTTCTTATGAATAGTTTCCAATGAGTGAAAGTACTGGGAAAAAGAACCTTACTGGATTTTCTTATATATGTCTATCAATTTAATGTCTTTTATTATTATTTATTCTGATGTCTTGGATATTCGTGGTGTATGGCAACTGCTTTTTGCTCATGAAGAAGGACCTAGCTGGCTTTCTGTCCTGGGGACTCTCATGCTTTGAGTTGCTTTTTAACTAGTTTTGTTTGTGGTGAGTGTTATAACTAAGGTACCTGCCTCCCAAGTATGTAACTGTTCATCTGGACTTCGGTTTAACTAGAGGAGCTAATTCGGGCCTTTCGTATGCTGGGAAGTCACGTGAAATTTCTTTGGTGTATTCTGAATGCTTCACAAATATGTCAGTATGGGTGGATATGGTGTCTTATTATCTTCATTTTGACTTTTCCCTAAGTCCTGCCTCACATACTGAGGACTTAATGAGCTTTCATAGAGATTTCCACATCAAAACAGCTCTTGGGGAGCCATAAGCTTTACTGAGCTTGCTCTCTTTTCATCTTTTGTTGCAGTTTTTTTCTGCCTCTGGCATTGATGTGATTGAACTTAGGGGGCTATTTAGGTTTGCAGCGCAAACACCTGTGAAAACCTGCTTCTCAGGCTGCCCATCTAAGAGGGGTATTTTTCAGACTGCCCTGTTTTAAGTTAGCTTGAAGAACAGAAATTAGAGCCTTCAGAATTGATCAATCCTAGATAACCAGTGTAGAAAAGACTTTATCAAACTTGAAACCCAGCTTTTTTATCTCCCAGAGCTTGAAACCTTGAACCTGTGTTCAGACTGCAAAATCACACGTGTTTAGATGGCAGCACCTACTGGCCAAGCGCGGTACTGCAGCGCTAGAAAGGCGCCTACATTTCCGGCAAGAGAGGAGCTAGTCCCACAGGGTTTGTATGTAGCATTATGGTAACTTTTCTCGGGAGAAATTCTTATCTGAGCTTTCGAGAGATGGAGTGTAGATCGACTCAAGCTGGAGGGTCAACTCCAGCGTCAGAAGGTTCTGTGAAGGGCTCTACAGTTCTGAAAGTGCGAAGGCACTTACTTGGCAAACAGTGTTGTGGCTATATACCAGTGCTATGAGTAAACCCCAGGGATCCTCTAACTTCTTAATATTTTTTCTTGAAAGGTTTGAGATTTGTTACTGTTTTTTCCAAGTGGTTATCTCCTATTGATGAGTGAAACAAATCAAAAAATAAATTTCTTATCATAGAAATCTGCAAGACAACAAAAGCACTCAAAGACATTTATTCCAAAGTGGGAAGCCTGGATTTTTGTGAAAGGCTGTATCATGAGGGGCGTTTATATTACTAGCTTCATGAATGCTAAGTGAAAGCATTATGGGAATATTCTGGCACATTCTTGATAATATGGTGTGTGTATATAAGAGCTGATAATTGACTTGATTCTACTTAATACAGTTATTTCAACTTAACCACCAGTATTACATTTGCCCTGTTTGACATTTTCACTCTTTGAAGCATTTTGATAAATTGTGCATCATAATGAGAAGTGGATTACCCAGCTGGAGTAATGTCTTACAGATGAGATAATAAACACAAGAAACTGAAGGTTTCTTATTCAAGGTCACATTGCTTATTAAAACTGGCACCCAGGTGACATGTCCCTAACTGCCACTATAGTGCTTTTCTAACTTGCTGGGCTGATTACTTGAATCCATACGTTATTATTAGATTGTCTAAAAGGGTGAATGAAAATATAAGACAGGTATTTGTTCCACTTTTGGATTACAGGCTTGGTTCTGTTAGGTTCATGCATGGACTTCATGGAAACCGAAGGCACTGGTTTGTCCTATGGATTTGGTAATAACACAGAAACAACCATGAGTTGAAAAAGGTGAACAAAGCCAACGCCTACATCTCAGCAATGTGCCATTGGTCTGAAGCTTATGCTTAAGCATTGTATGGTTGCATCTGTTGAATTCTGTCAGATGGCCTGGTCACCTGTACCTAAGTCTGTTTAGCCAAAGGTAATCTAAACTGGCCAGAAAATTTTATAGCTCTGATTGCTGGTCCTTGACTTTACTGCAAGTAGCCATCTCTCTGTGTCTCTTGTTTTTCTCTGCCTTCCGAAAAACTGGCGACTCTGCCTGGCTTCTTCTTTCTCTTACCTTCTTCTTGGTACACTCCAGAATATTCAGGAGAGGGCAGAGTGTCACAAAGTACAGTGGCAGGGAGATTAATAAAATAACCTGTAGAGGCAGGGAGTTCTAGGAGGATGGAAAGGAAATTGGTTCTGTAGGCAGGATAGCAGGCTTCCCATGTGCTGGGCATTATACTCGATTCTGTATACCTGTCCTCTCATTTATTCATCAACGATAGCTGGGAGAAGTAGATATTATTATCTTTGTTTTGATGGAGAAATTGTGGCTCGGCTCCGTAATCTGCCTCCCCTCCCTGTGCCCCTTCTTTCTATGTAGTCACACTATGTAAACCTACAGGGTAAGTTAGACATAGAGGTGTGAGTGGGGAGCTTAGACTCCATGTGGAGGGTACCAATAAGGTATTTGGAGGAAAAGCAGAGATCCAAGAATAGGAGAAAGGGTGGGATTGGGTATGTCCTAGTCATCTTGGCTTTAGAGCAAAAGATGCTCAGATAGTCTTTGTTTTTATTTAAGTCCATTTGGTCTGTCCAGCAGAGCTGCAAATGAAAGGCCTATAATTATACCTTTGTGGTTAAAGATCTATGGAAGCGGTGCTTAAAAGATGTTATTCTTGTGGATAAATGGATTTATGTTAAGTTCTATTCCTCAGGAAAAGTAGGAGATAGAAATGCATCCTTAATTCCAATACCAATGGTATTCCAATTCCAATTCCAATGGTTCTCAATACCATCCACACCAGCAGCCCCCCGCCCCACACCCTGCCGCGGGGACTTGGGAGAAATGCAAATTCTTGAGCACCACCCCAGACCTCTGTGAGTGGGATCAGCAATCTCCATTTTCCCAGACCTTCAGATGATTCTGAAGCATGCCCAAGTCTGCGAGCTGCTTCTTTACTCTGTAATAGCTACTGTGTGAGGATTTTAGTCTCTTTCCTCATTTATCCATGAAAAAAATGCCTTAAAACCCATCAGCAATCATCATGATAAGACTTAATTTGCCTTCTCCCCTGATATGTTCTGGCAGATGAGATAAATGTAATAATGTCAACTTGTCAACTGTTTCTAGTATAAATAAAGCCAAAGAAGTTTTTGTCCTCCTTGGAAATGCATTGAATAGTTTAATTGACTTCTAGAGGAAATTATATTTAACTTCTAAATACTAGGAACATCACATCTGATTTTTGACCTCATTTTTTGTCACAATATTATTTTCTTTGACATTATCTGCTGAAAACAGTGGTTGAAGTTTAAAGAGGGAAACATTATTCAAGTCACCACTGATGGCTTGTTAGGTCTTTCAACCATCTGCACTTAAATAACAATATCAATAATCCTTTTAAGACTTGGAAAGACCAAAGAAAAGAGTAGTATTCCTTCTCATTCTTTCTCAATCCTGATCCCTTAAGAAAAAAAAAAATATCTTGGAAATAATAGGATTCTAAGACTGAAGAATCTCATAGGAGACCAGGCACAATACTGGACTATGTATTAATGTTGCTGACATGTACTAAGTATGCAGAAATTGAAATTCTATGATTGATTTTCATGGTACTGGTTATTTGTACCATTTTGAGCTGGACAGTGATGTTGAATAGAAGTTTGGGGAGGGAACAGCTAGAAAAGCTGTGACAAAAATATTGTTAATCACTGTTGAACAGAAAAAAATTGTTTCTTGCTCCCACTACCAAGTTTTCCTTCTCATAAAACTCTTCCATTTCTAAAACATGATGACATTCCATATACCACATCTTTTCTTTTTTTTAAATAGTAATGAGTTCTCCCAGAAAACTCGCCTCAAGTCCTGTCTGCAAATGTTTGATATGTATCTATTGTTGACAACATTTTATATATGTTGATTTATATTAGTTAAGATTAATCATGTCTTAAAATCTATTGTATTTTTTGCTTCAGTACAGGGACCATATTCTATAAATGTTTATTTGATCAGCAGACATTTACTGATTTCCTATTACATGTTTTCTACCAAAATGGGCACTGGGACACATGCCAAAAGTAAACAAAGGAAAATAAAGTTAGCTGAATGTACAAAGCCAGGATAAGAGAAGAATTCAACATAATAATTCATAAGATTGTTTTTAAGGGGTGCCTGGGTGGCTCAGTCGGTTAAGTGTCCAACTTCTGCTCAGGTCGTGATCTTACAGTTCGGTTTGTGAGTTCGAGCCACACATCAGACTGTCTGCTGTCAGCACGGAGTTTGCTTCAGATCCTCTGTCCCCCTCTGTTTCTGCCCCTCCCCACCTCGTGCGTGTGTGCTCTTTGTCCCTCTCATAATTAAAAGGATTCTACAAAAAATCTTAAAACACAATACTTGCTTAAAGGCCAAATAAATTATTAAATAAAAGCTAGCAATTGATAGGAATTTAGCATAGTCCTTGGTATTCTATTGACCTAAAGAGTGAAGTTCCCTCAATAGTGTTGGCACATGTTTCCCTGTAGTTGAGAGGAGCCCAGGCTGTGTGGTAGCAAGGGCCCTCCTACCCCAGTGTTCCCTTGTTCTGTGGGCCAGACTGACCTTGCACACTAATCGTTCTGTTTGAAGTGTTATAAAGGACAAATGGAATATAACTGATAGTAACAAGAAAGATACTTTGTCTTTAGAACTTCACTCAATTAGAAGGTCAACTTTTAGCTTTAAACAGCAATTCAGAATCTAATGTTGGTAACATGAACACAATATAACCTCATTCAGTTACAGGACTGAATTCAAAATGTTCTGAAAAACACAAAACCTCACCAATTTCAATTCTACATAGTAATACAGAATTTAAAGTTGATTGTAGAAAGCATTACGTAAACTTTTTCCTAGGTTGGAAGTTGTTGGGATTAGAACATCACATATACTTAGAAAAAAATCTATCAGGATTGTTCCTTTTATGAATCCCATACCCCATGCCCCCTTCTTTAAGGCTTGATGAAGAGAACCCATTATTTGTGACATTTAGAGGAGCAGTTGGAATCTTCCCTGTATCAAGCCACCGTCTTCTTCTCGCTGAGGTGAGGATCCTGCCTCCATTTGATTCCCTGCCCCTGGCCATCTTCTACACAACAACCAGAGTAACAACGTTCCAAAGCGCTGGCAGATCTCCTCGTTGTCCTCTTATTTAAAAACCTTTTATAGCTCACTTCCCAGTGCAACTGGAATACAAAGTCCTCTATATGCCTTGAAGCCCCTACAAGAGCTGACTTCTGCCTGCCTCTCAGACCTAACTCCCTTCCCTTGCCTACTAGTGCTCCAAGATCTGGCCAGGCCAGCCTGCTAGGCATTCCTCAAAGTACAAGGTTTTGTCTCATTGCAGGCCCTGGCACTCACTTTTCTTGTTTTTGAAACCATTTCTCCCAAGTTTTCAAATGTCTTTGTTCTCCAGAGCTAAGTCTACCCTCACATCCACCCTCAAGGTGATTGTGTGTATGTCTTCTTCAGAGCCTTTTTCTCCATTTAGCCTGTGATTGGGCCCCTTAGCCTGATTATCTAATGAAACTTATATTGTTTGAGCTCAATTTCTTTCTTTCCTTTTTTTTAAATGTTTCTTTATTTTTAAGAGCTGGAGAGACTGTGAGTGGGGAAGAAGCAGAGGGAGAGAGGGAGATACAGAATCTGAAGCAGGCCCCAGGCTCTGAGCTGTTAGCACAGAGCCCAATTAGGGACTCAAACCCACAAACCATGAGATCATGACCTGAGTCGAAGTCAGACGTTTAACCGACTGAGCCACCCAGGTGCCCCTCTATTTCTTTACTCTTAATCAGAAAAAGAACGACTTAATTTAACCCGGTTTTGTACTAGATTAGTGCCACTTGGGAAACGTTAAAAAATAATTGTTTCCTGTGCCTCGAGATTGAGCCTGAGCATCTGTATTTTAAACATTTCCTGGGGCACCTGGGTGGTGAAGTCAGTTGAGCATCCATCCCACTTCAGCTTAAGTCATGATCTTCTTTATGGTTTGTGAGTTTGAGCCCTGCATTGGGTTCATGCTGTCAGCAGAGCCTGCTTCAGATCCTGTCCCCCCCCCCCCCCCCCTCTCCCCCTCTCTCTCTCTCTCTCTCTCTCTCTCTCTCTCTCTCTCTGCCCCTCACCCACTTGTGCGCATGTGCTCTCTCACGGGCCCCCCTCTCTCTCTCACGCCCTCAAAAATAGAAAAAAAATCTAAGGTGACTCTGATGTACTAACAGAGTTGAGAAAGACTGGACTAGGATTTACTATTTCAATATTTTAATATTTAAATATGCTACAAAATTATCAAGTATATTCTCCTAACTTTGTATTTCACTTGAATACATGCATCAATTTAGGGCAGGAACCATACCAGCCAGTCATCCTGTGTGGATGATCTCTAATGATAACTAGCCCTCCTAAGGATCACTTACTGTTGCCTGGAAATCTGTTCACATACTCTTTGAAACCTATAAAATGGTCAACATAAGAAACACCTCAGTTTCTAAAGTATTAAAACATTTGGTTTAGACATGGTTATAATTTCATATCTGAGGATGAACCAAAAAATTAATGCCTAGGTATAGTAACTAATTTAGTGTGCTAACTATTACTGAGTATTTGGCAGCCATAATATAATAAAAATAGTCATGACTTTCTCGTGGATTATAAGAATAAGTATCCCTAACTATATTATAAGGATTAATGTAGGAAAATCTGGATATATTTTTTTTTTTCTGTACTGAGTGTGGTATGAAGACATTGTTTACTAGAAATTACTTTTATGTTTATTTTTGAGAGAGAGCGAGGCAGAGCATGAGGGGGGGGGAGAGAGAGAGAGAGAGAGAGAGAGAGAGAGAGAGAGAGAAAGAAAGAAACACAAAATCTGAAGCAGGCTCTAGGCTCCGAGCTGTCAGCAAAGAGCCAGATGCAGGGCTCAAACCCACAAACTGGAGATCATGACCTGAGCCGAAGTCGGACACTTAATTGAGCCACCCAGGTGCCCCTAGAAATTACTTTTGATATGATATGCATCCACTTGTTTTTCTTCCCCTTGATAGTCCTGTACGTTTTGTCCTTTCATTATACTCTTTGTATGGAATAAAGTATATACCATGCATAAACTAGAAGAAATATCTTCATTAATCAAAGATTACTAGTAAGGTCTATAAATGTTGAGCTATTTTGCTAATCTACAACTAAATCATTCAAAAGAATTTTTGTAGTGTGGACATGATTGAATGATGTTTTTTCTATAAGCTTCTATAAGTTTCTTCCTCCTCTACCTGTTTCTTTCCTTTCATTTGACAAATGTGCTTAATGCCTATTATGTATAAGGTCCTTTAAAAATCACTTGTCATTAAAAAATGATACAAAATTGTGTGGTGTATAAAATTTTTTCAGACATGAAATTTCAGATGATTCATTTATTTGATGTTAATTTTGATAGTTGTAGAAGTAATTTTATGTAGATGGGCTAACCCATTTAATGAGTAAATACTAACGGCAAGCAAAACAACTGTAGTGTAGATATGCCATTGGTAAGATTAAATTTATGGTCTAGATATTTTAGCATTTGAATGGCAAGAGGGAAAACCTATCATCTGTTTTTTGAAATGATGCCATGGAACTCTTCTTTGATGATTTTAGCTAGGTACTTCCAGTTAGTGATGTGGGCTGAAACAAGTTTTCCTTAACATAAAATAAGCCAAATAGATCAGTTCCTATCTCCATAGTCAGGCATCCTTAAATGCATGAATTTTGAAATGCGTCAACCTCTAAGATGAGACGTGAGAATAAAGGGTAGGTTATGTGTCATAAACTTCTGATTGGTATTAATCTTTAGGAGTTTAAGTGGGTTCATATTTGGATACTGAATCATCCTGTGGACTGTTTTATATACTGCTATAGCAATCTGTCTTTATCAGTGTTTATCAATTGCCTGCACAGGTTAAACCTGACACACTGTTTGAGCTTCTTCCTGTAATGTTTTTCTAGCTGCATTTTCACTGTTTTCAATTTTTCCTTTCCAGTAAAAGCAATATTATTTCCATTTTGACAACTGCTTCAGTGAGATCCTAAATTATATTCCTATCTACCGGTCTACTGCAATTCAAGTTAATACCTAGCTATATACCTCTAGCATTTACCAGGTACTTATCACCCAGCTCTCTGGGCTACGTGAACAGTTTATATATTTGTCTGATTTTAAATAATACATGTGACCAGATGCTAAAGCATTAGAGCAGATTGCAGCCAAATAATGTATTATCTCTTCCATGCGTCTGTGCCGTGTCTTTCAAGTTAGCCAGAGACCAGGTATACGTTGAAATGGCAGTCATTTCTTGTTCTCACTTTCCCAGAATGGAACAGCATAGAGATGTTAGGGCTTGGCAGAGGGGTGAATATTGGTGGAGTTGCTCAGTCTTTGTTCTTTTTCAAAGGGCAGGGGAAATCCGAGCGGATGAGGTGGGGAAGATGGAGGGAGGCTGACAGAAGTCTAAAGAAATACTTTCAGGATTGTCTATCCAGACATGGTTGGATGAGATCTCAGATCTCTGTAACTGGACTAGATGAATCTGGATTAAACTGAATCACCTGTGTACATATTATATGTATGCATTTGTCTTTTTAAACTTGGCATTGACTTAATAATTCTGTACTCTTTCTTTGTCCCTTCTACACCAAGTAAATTATATATTACAAGTGGGGAGTAAAGAAGTAACCTTCATTTTCCTGTTATCATTTGCTGTAAGCCAGTGTATAGTCTCACTTACATGTCAATAATCTGTATTTGCTATGTTCTTCATAATCTTTGTACAGCTGATATTATAATTTATAGTAAGTGTCTACAACATTACTTGTTTTTCCTATTACATGCAGGTTTTCACAATGGCAAAACAAATGATGTGGTTTTTGTAGGTACACTAGAAAATGAAAACATTTCTTAGAAAATCGTTGGTAATTATGTTTTAAAAATTGTCCAAAGTATATTCCCATGGAAGCTTGCCTATTTAGGGTATTTCAAACCTATATCTTAAAGATTGAAAACATGGTAGCTACAGACACACTCTCTCAAGACAGTATGTAAACTATTCCTCATTTGCAGAAACAAATGATTAATAGGGTGTCATATCTCCTATATCTACTAGTACCCACTCATTCTTCAAAAAACATTGTTTTTGTGGTGATACATGTTCATGTGGTGCGGATATAGCCTATTAGGAATACGAATTTAAAATGTATACAAATTGGAGAGTTCTCAGTAATTGATATTTTCCATGTAGCTTACAAAATTGCTGTATTGATGGCCTCATTGTCAGTCGTGACCCCTGGCATTCTGCCCATTGTCTCTCAAACCTCATATGCAGGTTTGCACTCCTTGCTGTTTTAAAATTCCTTGGTTTCTGATCATGACAAATCAGACATCATGAATAAAAGTCACATTTTTCTTTTGATTTCCTAAGGGGTATAATCACATGTAATTTTGTTTACCATATCTGTTGGGGGATCAACTGAAGATTCTATTACAATGATTACAAAGGGTAGTGTCGTCCAGTCTTTGCTCTTGGCCACCTCTTTGCCACATTCAGAAAACAATGAAAACAGGCCACTTTAGCTCTTGGCCATTTTTAATACATGTTTTGGAGTTAATGAGCTATGAACTGTGTCATTCTTTAGTTATGTTTTTTTCATTCCTGGGGGTTTGTTTCAAAAATCTTAAGCAATAACATTCCAGCATCCCCAGATGTGTGCATTTCAGAACTGGAAAGCAATTTTTGAAAGCTGCTTGAACTGTTGGTTTCAAAAACTCCTGTTGCCTTTTGGTTTTTGTTAAGCTAGTGCTAGTGCTTGCTTTTTATTTTTTATTTTTTTAAGTTTATTTATTTTGAGAGAGAACCAGTAGAGGCAGTGTGGAGAGAGAGAGGGGGACGGAGGATCCAACGCAGGCTCTGTGCTGACAGCAGTGAGCCTGACGTGGGGCTCAAACCCACGAACCGAACCGTGAGATCATGACCTGAGCTGAAGTTGGACACTTAACCTACTGAGCCATCCAGGTGCCCCTAAGCTAATGTTTCAGAAAGGGTGATTCTTCAGAACTTTGCATCAGAATAACAGGGAGTTATCAATATGCAGATACTTGAGTCCCTGTCCAAGAAATACTAAGTCAGAATCACTGGGGTGAGTCTGGGTACCTGCGTTTTAACCAAGTAATCCAGGAGATTTTAATGCACTCTGCTGATTGAAAACCACTGTTGAACCACTGGGCCCAGTGACTGTGACTGATCTTGAAAGTAACAACTATTGCTGTGCTGCTAATGACATAATTTGCACAGGGTGGCAAGAGTGAAGCACGTTGAAGAGTTTGAATTCAACTTCAAGAACTTGGACGTGGAGCTAAGTATTTTAGTAACTTAGTAACTGCCAGCATTACTAAGATGGAGTGGCAGTATTCTATGGTGTGATAGCACAGGAAACCCGAGTGTAAGTAGGGCTGCTAGGGCGCAGTGTAGCTCAGTGATTCAGGAACCAGACAGACCTGAGTCCCAACTCCACCTCTGAATCGTGGACAGTTACCTAAGCCCTTAAAGTTTCAGTTTCCTCCTCTGCAAGATGGTAACAGTACCTATCTCCAGGGTTACTGTGAGGATTAGATGGGCTACCGTGCCTGATTCATATCAAGGACTTAGCAAATGCAGGATCTTAAATTACTCTAGTTAACTAAACATGTTCTTAGCTTTCATTGGCTGTCTTATAATTGAGGGCTTATGAGGCCTATCAAAGGACACGATAGTGGGAAAAGTATAGACTCCTCATACTGGATTCTACAACGTGATCTAGATTCACTGTCCTTCTGTAAAATCTGTGGTTGACATTTGTGTTACTAAAAGATTTGATTAGTACGATCGTCCATCATCTATTAAGAGTGCCTTGAGTCTGAGAACTGCCATTTCCCAGTTTTATTTCTTTTCAGGGCTTGCTAATGTGAAAGAGAATAACATGATTACATACAATTCTGTTGCAAGTAGATGGGGTACTGGAGAATAATGGCAAGTAGGATAAATCTCCTTATGAAGCATGTTTCTGTAAACATTATGGGATGGCCATTGGCATTGTGGATACACATCCTTAATGGTATTCAAAGATGAGTTCCATTGGGGTTTGGTAAATGGCAGGATTGAAGTGTATCACAGCTTAGCAAAAGAGGGCTGAAATCATGTATGTGTATATCATGTCCTTAAATAATTTTCATAGCACATCTAGTCCTGGAAATTGGGATTTAACATACTCGTTTCTTCCATAAAATTTCCTGTGAATAGAACATGGAAACGCTTCTTAGAAATTTCCACCACTGTAAAATTTATACTGTTTCAAGCCTATACTTCCTTCCCTAGAGCCAGTAGTGTTTTGTATTTTGCCTTTTGTATTTCTTTTGTTTTTGAAAGAAGACAAAGTGTATGTATATATATTGAAGAGAAAAAGGATACAGTAAAGGCTCTAGTATTAAAAGATAGTACTGAGGAAATGGAAAATTATTACAAGAGCACTGCAGATGTTTTCTGACCCAGTTCTATCTCTAGTCCCCTAGAGCTACATGTATACATGCTTAAATATTTGTATAATATATAAAAGAAAATGCACAGGGTGTAGAGGCTCTTTTATTTTAATGTAATAACATGGCTTTGTTTATGAGAACTTAATGATCTTTGTGAGATGTCAAAGATTTTGGATTGACTATATCACCTAATTGATTGATAACATGGTTATATGATATCATAAAAACAACTTTTTAAGGAAAGAGTTAATATATATCCACTTAATATCATGTATCAAACCATTCTAATTCCCAACAGTTATTTATTTGTGAAGCATAAATAATCTGGATCTATACATAATTAGATATTATAAAAATTTCCAAGACAGGGACCTGTTGGGATGAGCACTAGGTGTTGCATGGAAACCAATTTGATAATAAATTTCATATTAAAAAATAATAAAAATAAATAATAATAAATGTATTGACATTATAAATAACTTTTAAGATAAACTAAATCTTAATTGGCATCCCCAATAGAATGTATATAAAAAGAGAATTTTGCTCATCATCCTTAACCAAATGCACATAAAAAGAATAGAAATAAGAAAGTTGTGATTATAACTGGCTAGAAATATGTCAAAAATGTCTGCACAGCTGACCTTTAAATAGCTTCATATATGAGCTTATATATGTGAAGCTATTTCACTGCAATTTTTATTCTTTACAGTCATTTCATAGGCCAACTTTCTAAACCTTATTTAATAACAAAGTAATAGAATCATTGATTGAAAGATAGAAGAGTCCTCAGATGTCAAATAGTTTAATTTTTTCATTTGAGAGATTGCTGTCTGGACAAGCTATGTGACTTGCCCATGGTTATGGTTCTAGTTATGGTGCAATAGTGGCTGTCTCTTCAAGCCAATATGTACGATTATGTCAAAGATATTTCTCTTATGGAGGCTACCAGTTACCTAAAATATTAAAAGATTATACGGTGGGTAAGAGGGTGGAGGTCACCGAAGTGCTGAAGATGAAGATAAATTGATAGGATAAAGACTGTTTAAGATATTATCTGTGATGGTGATTTGCAGTCACATGTATGTCTCTGATCTCAAGCTTATTTCCTTTATCCCCTACAGGCAGGTGACTGGGTGGCCTTCTTGGTGTCAAATGTGTTCAGAATGACTTTGTGAAATGCTGCAATAGTTATTCTTCCTGTAGAATGTCTTTGACACGTGTTAAGTTGAAGTCGTGAGAGCAAGCAGGAAGGGTGAAAAGTGTGCAGAACTGTAGAAACACAGGGTGTGTACCAGACAGCAGGAGAAGGAAGGTAGAAGTGTAGGGAAAGCTGGAGAGTCAGGGATGGGGGTGGGGGAGGGAGGCTGCAGAGGCACCTGCAGACCCAGGGAGGCAGGGAGACCCCAGGCAGGGATGCCCAGTAATGATTAACTTCTGGAAAGGGCACTGAGAGTTTTTGTAAATCATTATGAGGTTAGAGATGATGGTTGTAGAAGATGTTTAAAGACCTAAATATCTTTATTTAGCCTGGAGAATCCTAGGCATGTAGGGTAGTTATCAATATTTTAAATAAAACGACAGTGGTCATGGAAGATAGTCTATGCAATAGAAAACAAATAAATACAATGGGAAGAAAAAAGTTCCAAAGACTTGTTTGGGGGAAAGTGTGGCTATTGCCAGAGGAATCTTCTGTTTGTGAACTTCTTTGGTTGGAAATTTAACATTTCTAAATAGCTACTCTCTATAAAATAATAGTTCATATGTTAAGAATCACTCTCTTTTCTGGAGAGGGATGTAGTATCTTTCTTTGGGAATGGCTTAAAGCAATTTCATCTGATAGGGTGATGGACTGGACAACTCTCACAGGTTAATTCAAGGCCCAGAGATGCCAGTGCTGATTTAAAGTAGCTGTGACAGCACAAGAACAAGATCAAAGACCATGGCAGTGACCTTCGCCTGCACCATCTTTTATCTTGAGCTAGCCTGAGTTTCCATAATAAAGTTTGTTTTCCTTTTGACCGAAGAAGTTTTCCAGCTTGTTCATTTAATGATAGACCACTTTATCCAGCTAAGTGACAAAAAGTGGAAAAGAAGCAATCTTGGGAGAGTTATGAATCACCATGTATTTTCTCACCTAAGCCACTAAAGGCACATTCTATTCATGCCTTTATTTCCTTTAGTCACTATATACAACATATTTATGTATTTTGTATGTAACCTAGTTTCCTGAATTAAGAAAAATAGGTAATCAAATGCATACCTACAGTTGATTGCCCCCCTCAAATTGATAACTTTGGCCTAATATACCAATTTATTCTAAAACCCATAATAGCCTGCATATATAGTCTAGCTTTTAATTTTGCTCAGATGCCTTTTTGAATTGTAAATCCTGGCACTCTGACATCTGTAATTTAAGTATCATGACTTTAATTGTGTGGGTGACGTTTCTGGGGGAATGAGCATAAAGATTCAAGTTATGTTTTTTTAAAGTTAATCAGACTTGAAAAAATCAATGAATATACATAAACCTTGATTGAACAGGCACAAATAGATAGAAAACATAAAAAACACGAACAATCCTGAGAATTCCTTTCTAATAACTGATTGTATAGTCCTCATCTCTGTAGAGTTTGGGGGAAACGATTCTTGATACCGGCTTATTCCACGCTGAAATCCGAGACGTCCCCCCCCCCCATCAGCTGTTTCTTATAAATTGGTTGGTGGGAATAACCATTACCAGGAAAGAGCAAACAATCAAACAATAACTCAAAGATCTAGGTATTAAACAGCTATGTATAAACAGATTGGGAATGTAAGGTCTATGTAATTCAGGAGAAGGCCAATTAAACATATCATATAATATGTGATGTTTTCTCACATCTGCCAACAATACTGCGTCAACTTTCATTCTTGTTTGCTGATATGTTTCTATTCAAAACTTGAAATGTTGGAACTATTAAATCATCATCCTGGCTCTGAGTATACAGTGCTCCAGATCTCCCAGGAGAACGTGTCAAAAACGTTTGTTAAAATAGTCCTTCATCTCCATGCCATAGCATTTTTGTCTGTAACCCATGTGGTCCGGCAATGCAAGGCCACTTAGAAAACTGTTCAATTAGTCTTTGCTACCGATGAGTTAAAGAACTGGATATGGAAGAGGCTGTCAGAGAGTTTTGTCAACAAATCTAATCATATAAATTTTGGTTTATACTTTATGAAATACATGCTATAAAGACTTTTACACAAACTTGTATATTAGCAATTGCAATGAGCCTATGTTTAAGAGGTGATTAGGGTAAATAATACTTTAAATCGGCTGGGTATTTTCAAAGCTAGGAACTTTTCTTCTGTTGCTGTGTTGATTTGTACACTTCAGCATTCAATGAAATACAAAAACATGCATATGGAGAATTTGCTTCTAAAACTCAATTTTCCCAAGTTATGAAAAATCTTCTAGACTAAGATGATCACCTCTCAGCCTACCCTTAATATTAAGAACCTTCAGAGGAGAGTAAATACTCTAGTTGAATGACTAGGACACAAATAAGTTCTACATGATTCTAGTTTCCCCAGAGAATTTCCAAATCACAGGTATCATCCAGAAGAGGTTATATTCCTGGGGCCATTTATCACAATTTCATTTTTAGAGTGTTCTAGAGGTGAATTCATCTCGTGAACTCATCAAAATAATAAAGATAAAGAGGGATTTGTGCCTTTTTAGAAGGGCACAGGTGCTTTACATGATTAAGAAATGAGAAGTACAGTGTAAAAATTCTTCTCTGTGGTTAAGTTTTATTTTCATGTGTCTGTAATCTAGGGATTCACTCCTTCATAAGAGGAAAGAATTTGAAAGCTGTTGCAATACCAAGTAAACGTAATTAAATTCTGATCATTCCACTGTGTGTTTTGTCTAAATCTTGTCAATTCTGTGAGGAACAACAGCAAAATTTTCATAAAGCATAGTTAGAAAAGCAGAAGGATTTTCTTGTTTTGCTTTTTTAAGAAGCACATTAAAAAAAATAAAGGTATCTTGAATAGCCATCTGTCCCATATGAATTTATTTTGCTATTGTACTTAAGTGAACAGGATAAAAGCATGGTTAGAAAGTGGGAATATGTATATCTGTACTACAAAGCACATTAAGGCCTCTACAAGGCTAGGAATAAGTGCTCCAACAGATGTATTAAGTATACGTAGATTTCCCTTAGAGGATTCATAGAAAATCCTCTATGTGTATAGTACCTATACTGTGTATAATACCAAATACCACAGACTACTTGAGAGAAAATCTTAGTTTTTTCTTTTTTCTTTTTATAATGTTTGTTTTTTGAGAGAGAGAGAGGGAGACAGAATTTCAAGCAGGTTCTGCACTGTCAAGGAAAAGCCTGATGCGGGGCCTGAACTCACAAACCATGAGATCATGACCTGAGCCGAAATCAAGAGCTGGTGCTTAACCGATTTGAGCCACCCAGGCACCTTGAGAAAATCTTAGGTTTTATAAGCAGTCTAGAAATGCTTGCATTTCTGCGATATCTGAATTTAAGTAATTCAAAAAGGGGACTGCACTGAGACATTCATACTTGATCAAAACCCAGGAATTTCTATTTGGTGTTGGGAGTACAGGTCATTGCCATAGTCTCAAACCTACTTTTCCCCTCTGAATCCCTATTCTCACAATAGGGCTAAGAGGAAAAGTGTTGAAACCGTATCATTTTATTAAGCTGGATCATTTCTGGAAGAGTAGCACATGTGTACATCCTCAATTTGGGGAGGGTTTATTTAGGAGCCTTCTACTTCTCTGATTTCTCTAATCTTCTGGGTGCTTCTATAGATTCTTAACTGTCTGAATAAATAATAAGGGGAGAGAATCACCACTGGCAAAGTCCATTAGGGTGTCAGAAAAGGACGAATTTCTCCAGAGAATGTAAGAGGGAGTAAAGCACATGTTTGTGTATTTCTGAAAATTCCTTGAGGTTAGAGTACTTTCTGAACATTATCTACAATTGTAAAGAAACTTGAGCCTGAATGAGCGGGTGGAGGAGAATGTAAGTATGATAAAGAATTTAGCTTGCTCTTTGTACTGGGAGTAACTTTTAGAGCACTCTGGGTAAAGGCATCTTATTTTCAAGAAATGCCTTCCACTTCAATCTGCGAACCGACCATCTATTACCACTCAGTCACTTCCCTGAAGTAACAAATTCCCATGACTGAGAGCCACTGGTTCATTTCCCTACAAAACATTTTTCACCAGGGGTGGGTACCTAGACACCTCAACACATCGACTATAATGGTCTTATAAACCTGCCTCATGACCTTTCTCCCCTGTGGTCTCATCAGCAGGCGATAAAATAGGTTCTTACAGGAGAACTGAGGATAAGGAGCCTATCTGTCAGAGGTAATTACCTAGTCAGATATATGCACCCCTGAGATGAAGCCAGAAATCCTTATACTAATCTGTAATTAGTGTTTATTATTTGATCTGTTCATGTCAGAAGTACAAAAAAAGGCTCCCCTCAGCCGGACAATCCTAGCCTAACAAGATATGGGAAATATTAATGTAAAAGCTTTTCATTGTCTGCGTTTTCTTTGCCATGGCAACTTAAAATCAGCTTGCTTCCAAGTAATTTGTAGCTCAGCCACACTGCCTAACCTGCACACAGCCAACCTGGCATTCCATCCAGAAGCATCTAAAGCTTTAGCCTGACAACAGGTGTAGGCATTATCTTGAAAAAGACCTGCATGATAAGCTCCTCATTTTTCTCTACGGGGACAAGTAGTACATTCAGGACTTGTTCTTGGCAGATGTTATTCTAACAGAAATTCAGAATTCAAATCCTTCAAACCCCCTGTCATGCTGTGTGCTAAGATGAGAAATAAGTTTGTAGATATGCTCCCGAATTTCAATGAAGCTCTGTTACCTGGACCTTGGCTTTTGTTGTTCTGCACTTTGTAGCCATGGTGGTCCATTTATGTTCTTCAAGGAGATCTCATTGGAATTATCTGATTTGATGGGAACTTGAGACAGTCTCAACTACAGGGTTTTACAAAGTTGAGGTATACAGTTTTACCTTTGAACAAAGAGATAGGTTCCTTTGGGGAGAGCGAAAGAAATGCATCTCGAATGCTATATAAAAAAATCGACTGTGTTTTAAAGTAGAAATCAGAGAATTCAGAATAACAGTATTGTAACCTAATACGGGCCATTGATCTTCAATTTTTCAAGAACTAAAAAGTATGGTGCAATAGCTAAGGGCATGGACTTTAGATTCCTTAGGTCTTTAAGCCATAGTTATCTTAGCTGTGAAATGTTGATAACGATAGTGTAAATTTCCTAGACTTGTCCTAGGAATAAAACGAGGCAAAGATTGTCCAATGTTGAGAACAGTGCTAGTTCATAGCAAGCTCTGGATAAGGTAGCTGTTTTTTCTGTTCTGCCAGACCACAGGGCATAACTACACATTGGTGCAAATATTTTGTGGGTTTGGCACTCTGGGACACGTGGTACACTTCTCTAACTTTGGGATTCTACATAGGGGATTGCTCAAGCAGGACCAGGATATCTGGGGTTTCAAGAAGGAAGAAGGCACAAGTAGGTGTTTCTAGGAGATAGTGGGTTTGAGGGGAGAACCTCTTTTTTGCAAAGTTGCATTTGGGGAATTGCAAGGAAAACTTCTTCCAGTTCTGTAAAACAAGCTGCCTTCACTTTTAGGAGAGCATTTGCTTGGCCCCTGGCACAGACAAAGGAGTGATAGACATTTGCTGGTTGGTGGACTGAATAAGGAATAAATGTGGATAGATAAGCTCTAGGAACACATTTCAAACTTTATCTTTGCCAAAGAGTCTTTCTGAACTCCTAGCTCTGTCTTTCAGGGTATGCTAATTAGTTCCTGCTGTTAATATTTTCTCCAAAGATCTAAATGACAGGTGCTGTTATATCTTCCTTTTTTAAGGGGAGTTGAAGGAATGTTGAGAGACAGGCCAAGATTAGAGTTAAATTTTTAATCTTCCTAGCAAATGGAATTTTTTAGGTAAAATGGGTCAATTCTGAAAGTTTTCCAAAGAAGTCAAATTGTTTCTGGAAAGGCGGTTTAGATTCACACATCAGAAAACGTGATCCAAGGCCACCTGGGTGGCTCAGTAGGTTAGGCGTCTGACTTTGGCTCAGGTCATGATCTTGTGGTTTGTGAGTTTGAGCCCCACATTGGTCTACCTGCTGTCAGTGCAGAGCCTGCTTTGGGTCCTCTGTCTCCCTCTCTCTCTGCCCCTCCCCTACTTGTGCTTTCTCTCCCCAAAATAAAATAAACATAGCCCACAAAAAAACCATGATCCAAGTGGAGGTAGAAGGCATGGTTTAGATTACTGGTTCACTCATTTATTCGCTGGTGTGAACTTGACAAGATATTTAGCTTCCTCAGTCTTATTTTCCTAGCTTTTCAACGGGGTAAATAATACCTATCTCAGCTTTGTTGTGACTATAAGATGCTATACTTCATATAAAATGTTAAGCACAGAGAATGGAAGATAGTAAACCCTCAATAGCTACTGTTATGTTTGTTTGTTTTTTTTAATTTTTTTTTTTAACATTTTATTTATTTTTGAGACAGAGAGAGACAGAGCATGAACGGGGGAGGGGCAGAGAGAGAGGGAGACACAGAATCGGAAGCAGGCTCCAGGCTCTGAGCCATCAGCCCAGAGCCCGACTCGGGGCTCGAACTCACGGACCGCGAGATCGTGACCTGAGCCGAAGTCGGACGCTTAACCGACTGAGCCACCCAGGTGCCCCCTGTTATGTTTTTTATTGTTTTAGGTAATCTTAGTATTAGTAAACCTGTTTGTCAGGGTTCGAGTTCTATTAGATGATTATTCAGTACACCAACATCTGTGATTACTATATTTAGAGGCAAAAGACACAGTAGCAGAGAGGTTTGTTTGAACCCCTGGGTTTCCAGGGGATTGCTACCGAGCTTGGAAATATTTCAACCAATCCAAACACTGGGGCTAACTAAGACTTTCTACAAAACACCAGGAAGCTTTATGTGGATTTAGTGTATTATTGTGTAGTTTAGACTGCTTTTTGAGATTTTAAGATGATTAACAAAACCCTTAAGTATTTCAGGGTCCTTAGAGGACTCCTTGGAAATGGTACCATAGTTGGCACCCTTGAGTAGCCTTCAAAAGGCCAGTTTTCTTTATTCCTTGAAAATGTACATGTCATTACCCAGAAATATTTTCAACAGGTTTTACAAAACAACAGAGGTTCCTTTCCTGGTGGCTGTGCTAACCAAATTAAATAAGCGGTTTGTTACTTCAAGCATATCCCATTCTCTTGCCTGAATTTTGATTTACTTGCTAGAAAATTCTCCACTGATATATTTATTGGGTCTGAGGTCCATTTACTAAACCATAGTCTCAGAACTGAAAATGAGGATGTAAGTTGTCAGAGACATAGGGCCATTAGAAGTAAATGCATTTCTTTTCTCTGGAGGAAATTCCCATGGAGGGAGTTAGAAGGTAACAGATCCCTGATCTCCCATTTTGAAAAGAAACACTTTGACACAGGCCCTGTCTTCAAACATACTCCTGTTCCCCCTTAACCTTATGCCTTAATAAATCTTCACTAGTTTTGGGATTGGAGTTTGAAGAAGTTACATGTAAAAGTTGGATAGAAAACAGTATTTTGTGTCCAACAATGCAAATTCAGAAATGGAAAGGCAATTCATTTTTATAATATCTTATATAGACATTGTGGTTTTTATGCTTCTTGACAGAGTCATAAAATGGTGCACTCTTGAGTTTCTAAGTTACTATTTTTTAATCCCCAGTCTACTTTTTAAAAGATTTTATTTTATTTTTTTTTTATCATGAAAAGTGTACTCCTTAATACTCATCCCTTATTTTCTCCATCTCCCCACTCACCTCTCCTCTGGTAACCATCAGTTTTTTCTCTAAATTAAAAGTCTGTTTCTCTCTTTTCCCTTTGATTGCTTGTTTTGTTTCTTAATTACACATGAGTGACATTATATGGTATTTATCTTTTGGTGACTAACTTATATCACTTAGCATTATATTGTTTAGCTGTATCCATGTTTTTTGCAAATAGCAACATTTCATTCTTTATGGCTGAATAATATTCCCTTGTGTGTGTATGTGTGTACATACATACATACATACATGCATACATACATACATACATACACACCACTTCTTTATCCATTCATCTATCAATGGACATTGGGGCTGCTTCCATAGTTTGGCTATTGTAAATAATGCTGCAGTAAACATAGTGCATTTATCCCTTTGAATTAGTGTTTGCATACTTTTTGGGTAAATACCCAGTAGTGTGATTTTTGAGTCATAGGATATTTCTATTTTTAATTTTTTGAGGAAAGTCCATTCTGTTTTCCATAGTGGCTGCACCAGTTTGCATTCCCACCAAACTGGGATTCCTTTTTCTCCACGTCTTCGCCAACATCTCTTGTTTCTTATGTTGATGTTAGCCGTTCTTCCAGATGTGAGCTGGTTTTGATTTGCATTGTTCTGATGAGTGAGGTTGAACATCTTTTCATGTGTCTGTTGGCCATCTGTATGTCTTCTTTGGAGAAATGTCTGTTCATGTCCTCTGCCCATTTTTAATTAGATTATCTGTTTGGGGGTATTGAGTTGTATCAGTTCTTTATATATATATATTGGATACTAACCCTTTATTGGATAGGTCATTTGCAAATATCTTCTCCCATTCTGTAGGTTGTCATTTAGCTGATTGTTTCCTTCACTGTGTGGAGGCTTTTTATTTTTATGTGGTCCCTATAGTTTATTTGTGCTTTTATTTCGCTTGCCTCAGGAGACCTATTTAGAAAAATGTTGTTATGGCTGATGTCTGAGAGATTACTGCCTGTGCTGTGTTCAAGGATCTTTATGGTTTCAGGTATCACTTTTAGTGTTTAATCCATTTTGAGTTTATTTTGGTGTATGGTGTAAGAAAGTGGTCCAGTTTCATTCTTTTGCATTTTGCTGTCCAGTTTTCCCAGCACCATTTCTTGAAGAGATTGTCTTTTTCCCATTGTATATTCTTTCCTCCTTTGTTTAAGATTAATTGACCATATAATTGTGAGTTTATTTCCAGGTTTTCTGTTCTATTCCATGGATCTATGTATCCATTTGTATGCCAGTACCATACTGTCTTAATTACTACTGCTTTGTACTGTAACTTAATCTAGAATTGTGATACCTCCAGTTTAGTTTTTCAAGATTGCTTTGGCTATTTGAAGTCTTTTGTGGTTCCACACAAATTTTAGGATTGTTTGTTCTAGTTCTGTCAAAAATTCTGTAGGTTGGGGCACTTGGGTGGCTCAGTCAGTTAAGCGTCTGACTTTGGCTCAGGTCACGATCTCACAGTTCGTGGGTTCAAGCCCCATGTTGGGCTCTATGCTGACAGCTCAGAGCTTGGAACCTGCTTTGGATTCTGCGTGTCTCTCCCTCTCTGCCCTTCCCCCACTTGTACACTGTCTCTCTGTCTCTCCCTTTCCCTCTCTCTCTCTCTCTCAAATAAACATTAAAAAATGCTGTAGGTGTTTTGTTAGGGATTGCATTAAATCTGTAGGTTGCTTTGCATACTATAGACATTCTAACAATATTTGTTCTTCCAATCCATGAGCATGGAATGTCTTTTCCTTTCTTTGTGTCATCTTGAGTTTCTTTCATCAACTCATCAACTTGAGTTTTATAGTTTTCGGAGTAGAGGTCTTTTACCTCCTTGGTTAGGTTTATTCCCTGATATTTTATTGTTTTTGGTGCAGTTATAAGTGGGAATGTTTTCTTAATTTAACTTTCTGCTACTTCATTATTAGTGTATAGGAATGCAACAGATTTACATTGATCTTTGAATCCTGTGACTACTGAATTCACCTACCAGTTCTAGTAATTTTTTGGTGGGTTCTTTAGGATTTTCTATATATAATATCATGTCATCTGCATATAGTCAGAGTTTTACTTCTTTCTTACCATTTTGGGGGCCTTTTATTTCTTTGTTGTCTTACTGTTGTGGCTAGGACTTCCAGTACTATGTTGACTAAAAGTGGTGAGCATGGACATCCTTGTCTTGTTCTTGACCTTACAGGAAGTTCTCACTTTTTCACCATTGAGTATGACAAACATATCCATTTTTGTATTAAGTTAGGAAGTCACTCTCATGACTTCCACAAATCTCTTAGGGTCTGTATGCAAGTAATTGATGATGTAAGAGCTTTCCCAATTTGGGCAGTACATTCATCTAATAACCATTTTTAGTTACGATATTTAATAATTCCCCAAGTGAGGCATTTAGTTTGGATCAGCCTGTGGGCAATCCAGCATGTTTCTTGGGTTAGTCACTGTTGATCTGGATTCCAATATTTATGCTTTTGTTCTTGGCATGAGTTCATAATTTAATGCTAGCATCTCATTAAAGGCATTTGCCCAACTCTAAGTCATGTTTTGTTTTTTATACCCACTGGGGTTAGTAAATTGTGCTTTTGACCTTCAAAAGTGGTTCTTTAGAATGGCATGAAAATAACTGACTAATCAGAACTGAGACTTGCCTTTTTTCCCCTCCAGTTTTCTTGAAAAGTAAATGGCATAACACTATATAAGTTTAAGGTATGCAGCAGGATGGTTTGATTTACATAAATTGTGAAATGATTACTATAATAGATTCAGCTCACATTTATCTTTTCCTATAGATACAAAGGAAAGAAGAAAAGAAAGTATTCTTGTTGTGAGAGGATTTACTCTCAACTTTCCTACATATCATGTACCAGTATTAGCTACAGTCATCATATTGTATATAATACCACTAGTACTCACCTATTTTATAACTGGAAGTCTGTACCGTTTAACAACACTCCTCCAATTCCCCAGCCCCTATAACAAGTCTGATCTCTTTTTCTAGGAGTTTTGCTGGTGGTGGTGGTGGTGTTTTTGCTGTTGTTATTAAGATTTCATGTATAAGTGAGATAATATCTTTCTCTTACTTCACTTAGCATAATGCTTTCAAGCCCCATCTATGTTGTTGCACATGGTGAGATTTCCTCATTTTTATGGCTGTATAATATTCCGTGTGTGTGTGTGTGTGTGTGTGTGTGTGTGTGTGTGTGTGTATTCATGCATGTGCACGTATGTGTCTAACAACTTTATCCATTCGTCCATACATGGACATTTAGGTTGTTTTGATGTCTTGGTTATTGTAAATAATGCTGCTGTAAGCATGCAGGTGCAAATATCTTTTTGAGTTAATGTTTTCATTTCCTTTGGATATATTTCCAGAAGTGGAATTCCTAGATCATATGGTAGTTCTATTTTTAAGTTTTTGAGGGTCCTCCATACTGTACTCCATAGGGGCTGTGATAGTTTACAATTCCACCAATAGCATACAAAGATTCCCTTTTTACCATGTGTACACCAACATGTTATCTCTTTTTTATGATGGCTTTTCTAAAAGGCATGAGGTGATACCTCATTGTGGTTTTAATTTGAATTTCCCTAATGACTAGTGATGTTGAGCATCTTTTCATGTACATTTTGGCTTTGTGTATATCGTTGGAGAAATGTCTATTCAGATCCTTTGCCCACTTCTTAAAATTTTGGGTTATGGTTTCTTGATAGTTGTATGAGTTCTTCTTGTGTTTTGGATATTAACACCTTATCAGATATACTGTTTGCAAAAAGGTTTTTTTTTTTTTTATTCTGTAGATTGTCTTTTTACTTCATTGATGGTTTCTTTCACTGTACAGAAGCTTTTTAGTTTGATGTAGATCACTTATTTTTTATTTATTTTGTTGGTGGTGCTTTAGGTGTCCTATCTAAAAAACTGTTACCAAGACTCAAGTCAAGGAGCTTTATCCCTATGTTTTGTTCTAGGAGTTTCATGGTTTCAGGTTTATGCTTAAGTCTTTAATCTATTTTGAGTTAATTTTTGCAAATGGTGTAAGACCTCAGTCCAGTTTCATTCTTTACATGCGAATATCCAATTATCCCAGCACCATTTATTGGAAACTGTCTTTTCTTCATAGAATATTTTTGGCTCCTTTGTCAAATATTAGTTGACCATATATATTTGGGTTTATTTGGGTTAGTCTATTTGTCTGTTTTTAATGCCAGTACCATATTGTTTTGATGATTATAGATTTATAGTGTAGCTTGAAATCAGGTAGAGTGATGCCTCCTCCTTTGTTCTTTCTCTGAATTTCCTTAGCTATTTGGGGTCTTTTGTGGTTCCATATAAATGTTGAGTGTTTTTTTTCTATTTCTATTTAAAAAATGCCATTGGAATTTTGATACCTATTTCATCAAATCTATGGACAGTTCTTGGTGGTATTGAAATTTTAACAATATTCTTCCAATCCATGAACATGGGATGGCTTTTCATTTATTTGTCCTCTTTGATTTCTTTCATCAGTGTCTTGTAGTTTTCAGAGTAGAGCTCTTTTACTTCCTTAGTTAGGTTTATTCGTAAGTACTTTGTTTTTGATGGTATTATAAGTGGAATTGATTTCTTTTTCAGAAAACTTAGGGTTAGCATATAGAAATGCTACTGATTCTTGTATGTTAATTTTGTATTCTTCAACTTTAATTTATTAATTAGATCTAACAGTTTCTTGGTTGTCCTTAGGATTTTCTATATATGAAATCATGTCCTCTGCAAATAGAATTTTACTTCCTTTCCAATTCTGATACTTTTTATTTCTTGCTTGATTATGCTAGCTAGGACTTCCAATACTAGTTTGAATAGGAATGGTAAGAGTGGGCACTCTTATTTCTGATCTTAGAGGAAAAGCTTTTATCCTTTTACTATTGAATATGATGTTACCTTTTGGGCTTGAATTTATTATGTTGAGATATGTTCCTTCTGTGCCTAATTTGTGGAGTTTTTACCATGAACAGATGTTGAATTTTGTTAAAAGCTTTTTCTGTGTCTATTGAAATGGTCATATGATTTTCTTTCATTCTATTAATGTGATGTATCATACTGATTTTGTGTATGTTGAACCACCCTTGCATTCCAGGGATAAATCCCACTTGATCATGGTCAATAATCCTTTTAATGTGCTGCTGAATTTGGTTTGCTAGTATTTTATTGAGAACTTTTACATTATATTCATCAGGGCTAATGGCCTGTGGTTTTCTTTTCTACCAGTGTCATTTTCCGGGATGATGCTTGTAAAATGAGTCTGGGAGTTTTCTCTCCTCTTGGTTTGTTTTGTTTTGTTTGGTTTGGTTTTTTGGGGAGGATAAGATTTGAGAAGGATTGCTGTTATTCAGACTTGCTTTTAATGTAGAAGTCTATGAGGCCACTAAACTAATAATCATCAATTGATTAAAAATTTTTTTCTTTACAAATTCATTTCTCTATATTCTGCAAATAGGATATGAAATCCAGCTTGAGTAGGAAGAACCAAAAGAATGATTTTCAATAGACTATTTTTCTTTTGGAGTGTTGAGAGTTTGTAATTTATGTGTCAAATTCTAGAGCAGTAGAAGATTTTATAAACTATGTCATACGTGGGATATTTCTAGACCTGTCCTGGAGAAAGACAGATATCAGTAAATTGGGGTTGGATTAGAAGGATTCTGTAAAGGTATTAAGCCTTGAGTATCTTCTGGTTAGTTGAAGGAAAGGTTTGTAAGAGAGGAAATAGGAGTGTGATAATCTGAGGAGACAAGTATTTTTTGTATGATGTATAGCATAAAGAAGGAATACAAATCTAAGGTGAGGATTAAAAGTGAGGATGAGAGTAAATTGCATGGTTTATGTCCTGTGTTTTACATAGTTAAGGATTAAATAACATGAAGACTAAATGAGAGAAGGAAAGAAAAAAAGTGAGAAAGGTACCTTAGTCAACAGCTTTCAAATGTACTCGGTATGATGAACACATATACCTCATCATGGCTTAGATGAAGAAAAAAAGGCAATTTTCCATGTTAGGTAAAAAGTTGAATAAAATAAAGTTTTAAGCTTAGTTAACTATGAACTGGGTATTTCCATTTGCTTTCCTAATTGGTATCATAAATTAAGGATGTTCCAAAGGTAGCCCATACTATCCATTCTCCCCAAACCTGGCATATTGCAGATTTCCCCACCCAGTGTTGAGCGACTGTGTTCTTGTTATTGCTCATGCCAAAACTGATGTACCCATCTTTGGCTCCCTGATCTCTTTCATTGTCAGAGGCAAATCCTGTTGGTTCTCCAAAATATATCCAGAATCTGACCACTCTTCATAAATGTCCTGCTTCGTTTTTGTCCTAGACACTTACTATGTAACACACTTTATATTTTACTCACCTTGTTGAGTGTCTTTATGCCCCTCCAGAATATCAGTCCATGTTGGAGGACTGCCTATTTTATTCACTGCTGTATCTTTAGCCTCCAGAACAGCCTAGTACATAGTAGGTGTGCTCTACCTCTTAAACTGATGAACACATAAACATATCAAGGAAAAAAGGGGAAGGGGTAACAAACACTAGATTAGAATTGTTCCTAATGGATTCAACAGCTATCTTTATGTACTATGTGCTTGCTTGAGTGTTATGTCTCTAAATCTTGTATGTACTGTGTGGATTTCACTAAAATGCAAAGCCATCCTCAGGATTTTGGATAAAATCCAGAATACATATCAGAGAATACATATATCATAAACATATTTGAATACTTGTACAATATACATTTATTCATATACTATATATTTGTGGTCCTAAATAAATATATCCCCTCTTCTTTGAACAAATTAGTAATTGCAAATTAAAATTTAAAAAATCCCAGGGGATCTCCTCACCTTTGCATAGAGCTTTCCTGGAAAGAACTTTTTCAGAAATATAATTAAACTGTTTTCTCATGTACACTATCTCCTGTTTAATTTTGAGACTGGAGTGGTGACAAAATATGTGTTGGAACGTAATTATAAGCACTCCTTAGAAAATGACAGGCTTTTCTAAATAACATATTTGGTGTGTTGAGTAAATTGTATATCATTTTAGCATCCTGGATATTCTCAATTTATAATCAGTCTTAAAAGATTGTAAAACCCAAAGGGAGAACAGGAACTAAGTTGTTTATACAACAATGGTAATGTGGCTAACATCTGAACTCTCAAAAGCAATTCTGTCATAAGTAAATGAGGTTAGATTTCAGGAGGCAGATAGGATTTCTTGGAAACTAGAAGGATGACGAAAACTGAAGTTACTATTTAAAATTCATGATTTAAATATAGTCTTACGAATTGCTCTATTTTTATTCTATCCTTGGCATTGATAGGCTTTCTCCATGGAGGCCATCGTTACCCATACACATCATAAGAAAAATGGGTAAGACTTAAGCTATTTAGACTTAAGTGTGAGGCGAACATGATAATCACTACACTACGGAAACGAGGCAGGCTAGACTTAAGTGTGTAAAAAACATGCTACATGAATCTCTCCAAAAGGAAAGATTTAAGAATGCATCACATAGGTGTTCACTAGACATGTATTAAAATGAATGAATGAAATTGAACAATAAGGAGCAATTTGAGCTAAAAATCAACATGGATTTTGTTGCTTTCTGGTTTGCCCTGGAACAAGAGTCCTAGAAATCTTGTGATGAGATAATTCATATTTGCACAATTTATAATGTGATGTGATATTAGATAGTAAAATATGAAGGTCTTTTGGCAATTTACACAGAAAAGAACACAGTCATTTGTGGGCCATTCATGAAATGGCCCATGAAATCCTAGGTCTCAATTTAAGTTATAAAGTTAGCCTGATGAATTTTTCATTGGGAAGATTTTGCTTCACTTTAAGTTTAGTGCAATATAAACCAGAAATTGCCTATTTTGAGAAAGAAAATTTCTCTCTAAAAAGTGTTTTATTTATTTTTGGGAGAGAGAGAGAGACAGAGTATGAGCAGGGGAGGGGCAGAGAGCGAGGGAGACATAGAATCCGAAGCAGGCTACAGATTCTGAGCTGTCAGCACAGAGCCTGATGTGGGGCTTGAACTTGTGAACTGCTAGATCATGACCTGAGCTGAAGTGGAATGCTTAATCGACTGAACCACCCAGGCGCCCTAAGAAAAATTTCTTGAGGGAAATACATCACTGGAAGAAGGGGGAAAAAGCCATGTACCAAAATATAAAGTAATTGTAACGCTTTCAGGACAATAAAGTTATTATAGATAGTTTCATAGAGATCATTTTTTCTCTCCATGCTTTTGATCCTCGTTTGAAATAATGATGCAGTGTATTTATCTTAGCAAAATAAGCAAGTATGGACACTGATAGAATGATAAAGTGGGAGAATGTTGGCTTTATTTTTTTCATTTCTTCCTTAACTACTTTGGAGTGCCTGCTCCATCAGACTCCATGCTAGGCGCTTGATGTACATAGGTGAGGCTAGGTTCCTGCAAGCTAGAAGGGGCATCAAACGACAAGTCAGTGATGAAACTCATTACTGGCGTGACACTGTGTGCAATAAGGGAAGCAAACAGTGCAATAATGAAGAAAAACAAATGCTCAGTAAGGGACTGTCTTTGGTTTTCAGATGAGGGGGACTGAACTCTAGATAGGACAAGACATTGGTTGGAGGTCATATGCTTGATGTGTGGCAGAACTGGGATCCTAACACACGTCAGACTGACTCCACAGCCGGGACTAGAATTGCCATTCTGGAGACCTGTACCCCTGGACCATTCCAATGAGAACTCCCTGCTTAAACCTCTTAATGGCTACTTCCCGCGTCCAGAGCATAAAGTTCAGTTTCCTTGATCTGGCCCCACCTGTCTCTGTGACATCCTTGCTCACCCTTTATCACTGTAACTATGTTGCTTGTGGGCCATCTGTACTCCCCAGTCTGCTTCAAAAAGCTGTGCCTTTGTTTATATTGTTCTTCGGCCTGCCCTCTTGAGCTGTATACTCCTTTACTGGGTTATTTCTCCAGCAAGCCTCCGTGATCCTTCCCCCAACCCCCCTCCCCGCCCCCCAGCTGGGGTTACCTACCCTGCCTCTGAGTTCCAGCAAATTGCTATCAGTCTTTATCAGACCTCAGCGGATTACTGACTGCAGACAAAACCTGGCTGCTTCATGTTTATGTGGGCATGGGACAAGGTTTTTAGATTTTTAAAGGTTGAGGGGGGAATCAAAAGAATAATCTATGAGATGTGAAATTATATGAAATTCAAATGTCAGTGTCCACAAATAAAGTTTTATCAGAACAGCCACATTTATTCTTTATGTAGTGTCCATGGCTGTTTGCATGTTACAAGGACAGGATTTAATAGTTGTAAGAGACCTTGAGGCCTGCAAAGCCTAAAATATTTACTCTCTGATCCTCTACAGAAAAAAAAGTTGTGAACTCTCAATCTAAATCACATACGGTATTTCTAAGTGGCTCTCCCTGACCTGGCTCTGAGCTTCCTTGAAGGCAGGCATCACATGTTATTCATCTTTCTATCTCCAGCTCCTAGCTGACTAGGATACTTAGCAGGTAGGTGTTTGATACATACTTGGTGAGCACATGACTTCATACTTCTGTCCCTAGGACAGTTCTTGAAATACTTGTAACAGCTCTTTTGCCACCCACAGTCTTCTCTTTTACAGGCTAAACATCCAGCCATTCTTATTCTTTGTGTGACACTGTGAGACCTGGCCAACCTGGCTTTACACTCTCTTTACATGTATGATTTTAAATTATGGTGTTATTTCTGGAATTTATGAACAGTTGTAGCATTTATTGGAACATACCATTTTTACATAAAGATCACACACCACCTTGGTAAACTACAATGTGCCATGTTTTTCTGGGTTAATGAAGAATTGACTTTTTTTAAAGGAAGGAAAATAGAAAATTATATCACATTGTTTCAATCTGAGGTAAGACCAAGGAAAATACAGGCTGCCTGGCAGATTTTGATTTACAAACTAGAAAACTTTAGTTCTTTGTGGTCTCCAGTATGGAGTTAGATGCTCCCCATGGAGAAGAAAATATTAGAACTTCTATTTACTTTTAGAAGAACAAAAATAACTAGAGATTTACTAAGATTTGAGGTACAGTGCCAAAGTGCTGTCCTCGTTTGGGCATGATTCATACACTTGGGTTCCGGAGGGAGACATGGGAGCAGCACAGTGGAGGCTGGTGTAGCTGAGGGGCTCTCTCTGCTTTATTTGCTCTGTGTTTTGCTATATATTGCAGTTTATGTGACACAAATTATACGGATGTATGGATTATATTATTTAATTGTAACCAAACTAATTCCTCATGAAATGAGCATGTTGCTTACTTAGAGTGATTCCTGGAAAACAACAACTGTGGCTTGAAAACTTGATAATGCACATTTATTTCACACAAGTGAAAAATAAGACCATGGCAGAGCTGGCATCTCTCGGACTTCTAGAGTGAGCTCTGGGTCAGTCATGATTTAAGGTAAAATTGATGATCTATTTTAGGCTTCATTTTATTTTATTTTATTTTATTTTATTTTATTTTTTATTTATTTTTACGATGTTTTTATTTTTGAGAGAGCGAGTGAGCACACCTGAGCAAGTAAGGGAGGGGCAGAGAGAGAGGGGGACAGAGGATCCAAAGTGGGCTCTGTGCTGACAGTACAGAGCCCAATGAAGGGCTCGAGCTCACAAACAATGAGATCGTGACCTAAGCTGAAGCTGGATGCTTAACTGACTAAGCCACCCAGGTGCCCCCTTTATTTTTTATTTTTTATTTTTTAAAGATTTTATTTTTAAGTAATCTCTACATACAACATGGGGCTTGAATTTACAACCCCAAGATCAAGAGTCACATGCTCCACTGACTGAGCCAGCCAGGTGTCCGTAGGCTTCATTTTAAAGATTACTGCCCTTTCTGTGGTAACATAATAGGTAATGCTAGGAGGTATCGATCATTAGACTCACACAACATCATAGCCAGAGTGTGTTAATCAATTTGTCTATAAATATAATCTGGATAACTTTATTGTAACATACTAATGCCTTAATATATTCAGTTCACTTTGTTTTAATTCAACTCAATTTACTTCAGTTCATATGATAAGCTCAACATGGGGGATAAATGAAAAGTGCGTTTACATTTAATTTCAACCCCTATGGGGGCCTACTGTGTGTTAGGCAATGCTAGGTGATGGCCCTACAAAAATGATCTCTGATATCAGATCTCTGGCAAAAGGAATTCACAGAGAAATGAGCCACAGATACCTACAGTGTGTGATAAATGATGGCAAGGGATAACTTCAGTGTGCCACGGGAACACAGAAAAAGGAGTGCCTGGCAACCCTGATGATTAAAGAACCCAGTCTTATGAGAAAAGGCATTTATAGGACACAATCAAAGGAAGACAAGTTGGTGAACAAGTGAAATATGTGGACAGTGTAAAGAAACACAGAGTAATGAGGATGGGGCTAGGATATCTGGGGAAGATTCCTAGACAAGCAAATACTTAAATTGCTTCCACATAGGTGTTTGTTTGCTTGCTACTTTCTGCCAAACAGAAAAAGGAAGGGCAAGGAAAAAATGAAAGGCAAGATGCTGTGAAGCTTTTCAGCTCATACCTCTGAGGCACAACTTCTGAAATGATTAAAAGTAAATTAAAACTGCCCAGGAACTCACTGGCTGCATAGGATTGTCTTCCCACTGGGAAGCCACAGCTCACTGTTGCCTGGCCAGTCTTTTTTGTATTATGTAAACGTGTAAACACTAACCATTTTTTTTTTAACTTGTTGAAAAGAACACTGATTCCTTCTGGGCATTATTTTTCAGCAGAAATAAGAAACACTGACGAAAATGAATAAAGAGCAGTTTTTTTTTCTTTTTTTGCTCATTAGGGCATTTGCTGTTTATCTGCGAAGTCACAGGGATTTCATGTGTTGGCATTTGCATGCACAGTTGGATATTGTTACTTTGTCAAAATAATCTATAGAGGGTATTAATTGTGAGTCAACGGACGATCATTCTGCAGCTTAAAAGCATTTATTATCTTCTAGGGTTGAGGTTTCTATGGTTTGGGGATTATGGCCAATTGAAATTACAGTGTGCACAGTCTAGACAGTGGAATGTAGTGGATAAGCAGATAGGCTTAGGTAACAGACACAGCTGGAGTGAGCAGCGGAGACCTGCCATTTATCCACTCTGTGACCTTGATCAAGTCCCTTAACTTTTCCAAGGCTTCGTTTTCTCATTTGCATTTGGGGATAATATTGGCCTCATGGGATTATGATTAGGATTAAATAAAAACTAAAGCATTGACTAGATGAGAGCTATTTATCATCGTGAGTAGTCTTTCACCCTTATTTTTTTTTAAAGGAATAAGAATAAAATAATGGCTCATAGGGGGATGACTGTGGCTTTGTGCTCTCCCCTGTACTCATATTAGCTTCAAGCTGGGCGTGATCTTTTAGTGTTTCAGTTCTCACCTAGAATGAGACAGTCTTGGGAGATTCCAGGTATTTATCAAGTTGATCGTATAACCTATGGGCTCAGTAGGGCACCATCCCAACCTAGTACATCTGCTAAGCCCGCTGCTAGCCTCTGCTTAGGCACTGAAATTGAAAGAACCCATTATGGATCTCCATTGCTTATTCCCAATAATCGCAGTTCAGATCTCTGCAGTTAACAAGAGTGAGTTCACTTCTTCCTCCACAAGTTGGCAGTCAGCTATTGTGTCCTCTAAATCTTCTCTTCGGTAGCCTTACCAGCTCCAATTCTTTGAACAATCCCTCAAGTGACACTGTATCTGCCATCTGCATGACCCCGATTTCTCTCAGGATTTGCTTCAGAAAGCCAATGTCTGTCCTCTTAAGTGTGTTTCCAGAAACGAGTTCGATATTCCAGGCTTCTCAGGGTCGGGTATAGAAGCTCTGTTGCCAGAGTGTCATCTTTGAAATGAATAATCTCAGTTGGTAATAAGATTTCACTGCTGTTTCACATTTCTGATGAAATCATTTTGAAATTTAAATGGGAAGTTGGGCAATGACAAGAACCACCCACACCATAGTAGTGGAACAGAAATACAAAGAAATGTCTTTTTGCTCATTGACCCACTCAAGATATATCTATATCTATATCTCTCTCTCTCTCTCTATATATATATATATCCTATTCCTGTAGTTTGCTTACAAGTAAATAGTACGTTCTAGTAATTTGAATTATTAGTTACTCTTACAACATGAAAGATGGCTGAACTAATTTAGATTTTTAAAAAATTCAAGTGGCAGTTTTAAGAATCAAAGTCTATGTTATAATTGTGTGTGGGCAAATTGATTTTAAATATACATAGATTGATAGAATTTGGTTTGAGGATAGTATTTTCTTTAGTTTTGAGCTAAACTTCCAAAATACTTTAATTTTGTTTTGTTGGATTTTATTGCAGGATAACTGAAGATCCCTTTTATTTAAAAAAAAATAGAAGTAGCCCTGGTTGCAATATGTTTATGGAGAGTTTTTTCAACTTGAGAGTCAGGCTGGAATATATGTCCTAGTTTCATACTCATATCTGTCTTAGCATCCTGTAAAGCTCTGACATTTTGATCCCTGGAGTCTGGAACGTAGATAGTCTTCAGGTTCGTAGCTTCACAGAAAATGTTTCCTAAGCAATTGGTTTAAGTAACCTTGGGTCAGGGTGGCTGGTTTGAGAGAGGCCCAGTTCAACACTACCAGTGTGGACATAGTTAGCACTTACTTAACTAGCAAGCCAGAGTAGCATAGAGGGATCCTCCATGTGTAGGACAATACACAATACACAACAGTTTGTTGTTGTTGTTGTTTGTTCATTGTTTTTGTTTTTTTTTGTGTGTGTGTGTTTTTTTTTTTTTTTTTTTTTTTTTTTTTTTTTTTTTTTTTTTTTTTTGCATTTCTCACCTAGTTCTTTGAGAGGATTTTAAATGAGCTGCTTTTCATATTGGGTATTGGAGCAACTCACTTGATTTAAGGTGAAGACTGAAGAGTAGATGGATAATCCAACCAGTTTTCCATTTTTTAACATGCCAGGCTAGGCATAGTCTGGGGATGTGTTTGAAACAGAAAGGGAAATTTCAGCTGGAGGAAAACAAGCTGAAGAGAGAGTCCAAGGACTGCAAGGGTTTGGGAGTGCACATGGTTACTTCTCTTGTTTCTGGTGTTGGTATTATTTGTGGAGATTTGAGAATTTATAGAGCAAGAGAAAGTTGGAATCCTCATCATTGAATTAAGCAGCAACAGTGGATGATGAATGCAGACTCCTATTGTATTCAAGTAGGGTATTCATTAGCCAGGTCGCCATTATTTGGAAAGACCAGCGGGGCTGGGGGTGGGGGTTGCTTTGGGGCCAGGCCCTGCCAGTTACAGTCAAATCAGCATAGCAACAGCGGTTTGCATCTTCTGATGTTTCATTTTAGAAAGAAGGAGAGCTTGTCTAGCAACCAGGCATTAACTTGATAATTAGGATGTCTGAGGCCTTGTTCTTCCTCTTTATTCCTATTTGTTGGCCCAATTAGCTGTGTTTGTCTTGGGGTGGTTATGAAGAACCACTTGGAAGACAATTCTGGTATCTTAGAATATTCCAATAAATGACTTAAGGAATTGAAGGTGGTAGCAATATACTACCTGAGAAATATACTGTTGGTTTTATTTCTTATAAAATAAGCTGGGTCTTGTGGCCAAATAACAGAAAGGAGAAGCAGAGTTTTCTGGTTAGCCTTAGGATGTTCTCCTAGGTTAAGTTAGCCTAAGCAGATGACTGCCATCCAAATAATGGGGATGCATTCTTTAAACACATGGAACATTTAGCCATGTAGGAACATATTTTCTAGGAACCAGGATATGGTGAGGAAAATAGTTAACCCAGAACTGTCTTTTGGCTTAGAAATAATCATTGGTACAGTGCTGTCAACTTAGTTTCCATCTGATATTACTTCATTTGCTTAGGCAACAGCGTTGCTGTCCTTGATACCCCGATTGTGTAGATGAACAGACAAGGATCAGAAAGGTTAGGTTTTCCAACTCTAGTTGCTGTTCCCTGGCTGCTGCATCCTGCTGTTCTCACAGGAGAGGGTCTGTTTATGGCCGAGTTGCAACTCTACTGGAGGCCAAGCAGCCAAGGACAAATACTGGCATTTTCAGATAGGTATTTATTATTAGGCTTTGCCCTGTAATAACGGTTAAATCATGCCTTAGGCATGCCTTTTGGCAAGGTCAGGGCATGTATAAAGCATTTCTGTAAAGTTAAATTCCTGTTGGGAGGCTTTTAAGGTTTTTATATTTTAATGAAGTTATTAAAATGAAAGTTCAGACTTGCATAATTCATAAGCATTCGCTGCCTCTTTTAAAATCTCTGCCACTAGACTATTTTTTAAAAATTTTAGTGAAATTCTCCTATAAAACATGAACACATCTTTCAGTTAAGATTAAAATAGATTTCTAATTATAGTAAACTACTGCTTCATTGTAATATAATAAACTCTTTAGGCTAGTTTCATTTATCATGTTTTCACTGCATGCAAAGAAGGTACTACAAAATTCAGGAGTATTTTTAAAGATTATTTTCTAAATATACACTTGGAATTGCAACTTTTATATACAGCTCTCAAATTTTAAGTAGTTTTACAAAGTCGAGAAATTCTCTTAAATGTTGGCTTTGACTTTTGTAAAGGTATACATTTTTATTTTGACTTTAGTGACTCTAATACTTTCAACTTAGTATCAAAATAATGCCACTGGATTGAGTATTTTAATGGATTCAAACTCCTGCAAATATAGCTGATGAAAATCTGAAAATCTACAAGCTAATGACCTGATTTACTTTTTGTGCTCTTTGCAATCAATCGAGGTTGTCTTTTTAAGCAACGCATTTTTAGGTTTTGAACTGAGGGTAATTGCATCTTACTTTAAAATCCTTTCTTATTTGGAGGCATGATGAGACTGTATAAATGTAATATTTTAGCTTGTGGCAACAGGAGCCAGTAATAGAAGCAGCAACACGAAAATTTCAGGAACATTAAAAAAATGGGAAATTTCCCCCAATTTTCCCCCTCTTTTTGAAGCTCTAGGACTTCTTTGTATTACAGGGATATTAATGCCTTATCTGCTTTCTTCCAAAAAGAAAGCAGGTAGTTGTCTTACATACATTTATGGCATTTAATAATAACTTGGGAGGAACTGACATCATTATCATATTATATTCCTATCCAGGAATACATCATTCTTCTATTTAGTTTAAGTCCTTTGAAATTAAGTAGCTTTCCTCTTAGAATTGTGTTTATAAGGGGATTATTAAATATATAATAACACATCCAAACCAAGGGGTGCTAAGCACCTAGTAGAAGTAATGGCACATCTCTACGTAGTGCAGTCTCTACGTAGTGTAGTCGTCTGGAAGGATCTGTGTTGTATGTTGTTGGGTGAAAAAATAGTACAGAATATGTTTGATATTATTCCATTTTTTTCAAAATGCACATATTTATGTGAGTATGATTTATATAAAGCAGAAAAGAAAAATCTATAGATGAAATTTCAAACTGTTTCCTTGAGGCAATTAACTCTTTGTGAATGGGAAGGGATTAGAAGGACTAGTTGGGGGACTTAATTTTACCTCACATATTAAAGGAAGTGGTAGGACTATAGGTTATTTTAACTACTAACACTTTTCTATAATTTTAAAATGAAAAATATAGGGAAATATTGTAAGAGTACTATTTGTGAAACCATTTGTTTCCTTAATTAGGATATGAAAGTTGTAATATTATGAACAGATGGTAGTTGTAGTATTGAAAGCTATGAAATCTCACAGTTCCCTGTGTTTAAGTATTCCGCAACTGTACAGTCACTAAATCTGCATTCAGATCTTTTTGGTTCATGGGGGACACTTAATTACACTATCAGATTGTTGGCTGAGGTTAGTTTGAAATCTGTGTGTTTAAGTCCATCAATTGTGTTGCTTTGGTTTTGGGTAAAAGTGGTTACTAAGGATATAAAATAATATTTCATTCATATTTTAAGTTAAAAAGTTAATTTCCTAAGTAAACTCTTAAAATCATTTATTTGTAGAAGAAAAAATTCAAAGCCTC
Organism: Panthera uncia; assembly: GCF_023721935.1. Lineage (NCBI taxonomy): Eukaryota > Metazoa > Chordata > Mammalia > Carnivora > Felidae > Panthera > Panthera uncia. Next base: position 100,014,151 of record NC_064809.1, on the reverse strand, counting down.
CTAGTTTTCCAGGGATCACTAAGAAGGATATATACCAAAAGTAAGGTCATTAGCAATTCAAAAAGGCAACCAGCTACTATGGTCTTTGATTTCTTTCATAAAAAGTTAGTCTATAAAGCAGTGAACAAGTAAGATGATGAATCATTGCCTTATCTGTTCATGCTGGGCAAAAGATGTGACTAGTGGACCATTTTTGTCTTCACTGCAAAATGTCTTTATGACTGTCATTGAGAAATAACTGTAACGTGTACATTTCTGGCATTTCTGGTTTTCCTTTCCTTTCCTTTATCCCCTGGAGATAGTCTGTTTCAATGTGAGTCCCCCCCCCATTTTTTTTTTTACTACTGAAGGGGGTGAGGGAAGGAAGGAATAAAAATGTGAAAATGACAGTTAAGATAAATTCAATAATTATATTTTATTATTTCTGATTTTGTTTCTTAGTTTGCATACTAGAAATAGCTATGTGATGCCAAGAGGATTTCATTAGTGAAAAAAAAATAAGTCAGATCAGTTAGAAGATGAAGACATAATAACCAGTTAGACTGGCAGAATTGACAGGTTCATAACGGGTTGTTCAGACGGGACAGTGAGGTCTGTTCCCCTAACATAATGTAGGTGGAAACCATCTCTGCTCTCCAAGTAGCTCATGATACAGCAGGTGGAAGGACTGAAGAGGGAGAAAGCAGAGTGATAGGTTTATAGTGGAGATCAGGAATACGAGATTATGGGATGACGTACATATGATATATTATAGTCACCTCTACTTCCAAAAAAATCAAGTATAATTTTTTTAATGATGTTTTCAATGTTAATTTCTCTGAGCATTGTTGCCCCTGTTTAAGACTCAATAGTATTTTCCATTTTTGTCACCTGTTGTAGCCTAAAGGGAATCTTGTAGCCTCATAAAAGAGAAATATGGCAGACGTTTGCTACATGTTTTTAATACCCTTATTAGAAAAACTCTACCAGGTATGGATAATAAAATCTCTTGAAGCTTAGCAAATGTAGTTTTAAAAACCAGGAATATTATGGGACTCTAGTCTTGTCAACACAATTACCTATTAGAAAATCTAACCTTCCCTATTTGTTCCTTGCATAGTGAATGGAGAGCAGAAGATAGAATGGTCAATTCAAGGACGTGAATATAGTCATTCTGGGTTGGATTATGGGGATATGCAGCTGCGAGACCTGTTTCTGACGGTTACCCATGGAAAGGTATGGGGGTCCTATAACACAACACAAAACAAAGGTTTAGAGATGTCCCCTTTTTAAGCCTATAACTCAAAACAGGTTTACACATTTATCTCAACCTATTCCATCTTCTAGAGTAGCAAGTTTTTACTATCCAACTGCAAAGAAAATTTGACAAAGCATTTTTAGTTGAAAGATGAGATCATTCTGAATGGCCTTCCTTTTATGTATTCTCTTTGAAACATCAAGATCCCTTCCTAATTCTAGCATTGTGGGATGGGATAAAAGGTAGGTATTACCCTAGCTCTGTCAGGATATTCAGACTTTAGTCATATGTCTGCTCAGCTTTCCTTTCCTAGACTACAAAGTCCCAATATTCTAAGCCTGTCCTCACAGCCCCTTCATCCCTCTGTTTTAGCCACTTCTTCTGGCAGTTGGTCATCTAACACTACCCATCTTTCTTGAGGTGGGCGGCTATAACTATATGTACTCCACACATGTGTGAGCTTTAGTCTGTGACAAAGGGCATTTCCCCCCTCTTGTATTTATAATAATTCCACGACAGCACCAAGCCTGGTTGGTTTTAGCTGTGTGTTTGGTGAATGTCTTCAGTGGATGGTTCTATGTGACCTTTTTCTCGGTTTATAATTGATCTTATTTTATACTAATTTGATTTTTTTTTTTCCTTTCCTTTCACTGCATTATTTCTAAGCTTGCCCACACTGAAGCTCATCTATCCTATTTTGGCTTACTCAGCCTAGCAAGATCTTTTCATTTATCCTCTGAGCTTGGATTTCAATGACTGGAAACATTTCTGTTATTTTCAAAATGGAGAGTTTCAAGGTGATACGTAAAAATGTCTTAGTACAAACCTCTTTGGAACTTACTATTTCCACTTCTCCATCTGTGGATTTCTATTGTTAACATTTTTAAGCCAAGCTCTATTTTCCTGGTAAGTTGTCAGGTGCAGTTCTAATTTCTTCAGTGTTATTTAAATGTGATTTTTGACTCACAGAGCTCCAATGCATTTGACAAAGGGTAATAAGCTTTTGTGTTATAAAATCCTGTTGCCCCCTTTTCCCAGTAATAGTACACACTGTCTTCCAGAATCAACCCTTGATAAAATTGAGTACTAGATAACATTTTTTAGTCTTTCTCTACCACCCGATAGCCATACAAATCCTTAGATTTGGACTTTCTTCCACGATGTTTTAGCAACATCCCTCCACTTCTGCCAGTTATACAGTTGAAACTACAGTTTGGCATGTCATCCTCTTTAGTGAGCAAAGACTCCATCACTAAAGTAACATACCAAAGAAATGGAGACCGTCCTTCAGCATGGAAATCTATTAATATTTGTTGTCTGATCATAGGGAGTCATTGATCTTGTCTTTGCTGTCTAACCAAAAACTAAACAGTCAACACACTAATTTATATTAGTGGCTTCCATGATGGAATTTTAGTTTGGGTTTAAAGGAATTATGGAATCAGGTAGAATTTTTGGCCATCTCTGGAACTGTAACGTGTACTTAGCCGTCTGTTCTCCAGGTTAAGCCTAGTGAGAAAGGATAAGGACTTAGAAGTCCTGTTTTATTCATGGAGTCTGAAGACTGCTTGGGTTGCCATTGTAACTCTGCCAAAAACGAATTCTGTGACCTTGGGAAAGTTATTTACCTCTCCAGTTCCATCTAAAAAAAATAGCGATAAAAATAGTGTCTACCTCCTAGGGTTGTAATGGGATTAAATCAGTTAACATATATAAAGTGTGGAGACCCGTGTCTGGCTCACATTGTGCTATGCAAGTGTCTGCTGTTATTTTTACTTATGTATCCAAGGACTGGCATGCTGCCTGGCGCACAGTGGGTATGCAAATGCTATTTGTTGAATGATTGGATATGTACCTGCTGGCTAAAGGACTTCTTTAGGCGTTTTTGTGCTAAATGTTCTGAACTAATACACTTGCTTCCTGATTTCAAATCTAGCCCACACCCCACGTCTGCTCTTATTTCATTGAAGCCACTATTATTCCTTCAGGCATAGCATCTCTGTCCATCCTGTGGTTACTGTGCTTGGGTCTTAACTTGCATTAAACTTTAACATAGCCCCTTTTAATAACTCAGTTTCTAATATCGAGCTTAAAGATCTGTCATTGTCTTTTTTTTTCAGATCAACTTGTTCACATATTAGAGATTTAGATTGTTTTATCAACATTATAACTGAGTGTTTTGAAGTGTCATGGAAATTTATATCACAACATCCAAGCCTAAAATTATGATGAAGACTTCTGACATCGCAGCCAGTTTATGCATATTCCTGTCCCGTTAGCTCAAAATGCCTATTTATTTGCGTATTGTTTCTTGACCCTGATATCATGGCCAATTAATTTGTATATCCTCATCTAATTGGCTAAAATAAGTTTTTGCCACTTTATTTGTTGGCTTAGCTCCCAGCCTAGTGACTTTTAGCTCAAATAACTTGAAGTTGGAGTGGTTTTCTCTGTCATGCTTTTAGTACGCATGGAAGGACAGATAAGGGTGGTGTCATAAATGTATACAGGAACAATCTACTGCTTTTGTCTTTCAGTAGGAGAGACTGAAAAAGACAATTTAAGCATGTGGACAAGGTATTTCTCAAGAAAGAGGATACTAGGCTGATGAAATAAATAGATCTCATTTAAGGAAATTCCATTCTCTGAGGCAAAGGATAGATTCTACATCACTGACAAGAAAAAAATTCCAACTTGGAATTTGGGTGACCTGGACCTCAGCTAAAATTATGATGTAGCATTTAAGCTCCTAAAGTAAAGTTTTCTTTAAAAAATTTTTTATTGTGATACAATTGACATACAACATTTTATAAGTTTAAGTATACAACATGTTGATTTAATACATTTTTATACCGCAATATGTTTTCCTCCCTGGCTTCAACTAACACTCTCTTTATACTTTGTATAAAGTATTGTTTTCAAATTTAAGAGGCATAAGAATAACATGGGGGGGGGACTTGAATACAGCTTCCAGGTTCCCACCCCCTTGATGTTCAGTTATAGTTTGGTCTGAGGTAGTCCCTGAAATCTTAAATTTTAACATGAACAATGGGGTGATTCTCATATAGGTAGAATATGATGTCTTTATGTGATGTGATACTCTATCTACCTACCTGCCTGTGCCTGAAAGAATGATCTGCCTCTGCTCATGTGCGGTTTCTGTGTGGAATCTAGTGGTTCCCAAGGTTGGGTGAGTTGCTTTTTCCTAGGTGACTTCAAATACTTAGATTGGCTCTATTTTCCAAATTATATTTTTAGAACAGTATCTGTAAGAAGACAAATGTATGAACAATTTCAAAATTGTATCTTGAAGAACAGTGTTTGTATAGGTATGAAGGGCTGGGTGGGGCTGGCAGAGTAAATCTTATGGCCTAGGTCTCAGTGGCTCAAGCACACACTGGCAGCCTCCCACAAATGGGCAGTGACTCCTCTGCCACCGAGTTCCCTTTCTTCCTCCTCTCCCGTAAGTAGTTGCTGCAATTTGTGAATTTCCTTGCCCTTTCTCTTGGGGACTTAGATGCTTTGGGGGATCTCTCCTATAGCGCTACCCTTTGCTTTTCACAGTATGAATTCCATAGTAATAGGACAGGACTGAGGATGACCAGGAAGAAGACTGGGGGGTGGGGTCTGGGTGGAAAGTGAAAGGGAGAAAGATGACCAGGGAGAAAACTTTCAACTACATTTCCTCCAGCTATCTGTCAGGATGTCCCTGACTTGATCCCATCTCAGGGCCACCTCTCAATTCCTGGACGTTTAGGAGACTGCTGGAATAGGCGCTTATGACTCTGGTCCTTCATCTCTATTTTCCCAGCACCTTCTTGTTGCCATGCTTTATGTGCTTTTGTTGTTCCCCTCACAATTGAGGTGAATACGACCCAATCAAGGAGACAGGAGAGACAAACTTCTGACTTTTAGCTATTTTCCGTGGTTCTCAGCAGTACAAACCATTTAGAAAAATTTCAAAAGGGACTATGTGCTAGCTGCAGGGAAAGAGGGAAATGGAATGGTCTTTGAGACATTTTTGTATTGAGAATCAGAATCTGGGCTTCAGTCCCAGCTATGCCGTCTACAAGTCAGGTGACTTTGAATGTCAGTAACAACAAAAGCAGTTGCCAGTATTGAACACCTCCTATGTGTCAGACGTGGAGCGAGATGATTTATGGACATTATCTAATGTCTGTAAGCCTCAATTTTCTGAGAATATTACCTTCAGAAACTACCTCACAGGTCCATCTTGAAAACCACATGAGAAAACCAAGTTAGAAAAGGATTTCTAAACTAGACAGTGTTCTGTAACTATGTTATAATGACTTAAGAGTTAAAAAAAAATTATCAGATTTAAGATGAAAAATTTCGACCTAATGGAAATTTAAAAGCCATCTTGCTGATTCACAAGTTTGGTGTTTTCTTCAAATAGCTATATCCTTAGGTTAGAAAAACTTCAAAATTCTAACTGGTGCTATAAAGTCTAAATGAACTTAGTCTTGAAATTACTCATTAAAGCTGTACTTAGAAGTCTTAAATTTCTGGTTTGAGAGCTCCCCCCCACAACACTCACACACACACACACACACACACACACACACACACACACGCGTGCACTTACATGGATACACACAAACAAAAAACAAGTGAGAAAAGCAGTTGTTGTAATATAAACAGGGACAAGAGATTGTGGTAGGAGAAAGTATTTACTCCTTGAGAGTCTGCACAGGTAAAAATACACAGCTCAGAAATATAAGACATACAACCCTATGCCTTTGAGAATCTTCAACATTTCTAATGCTTTCAATTTCTTTGACCTCTTTGCAGACTGAATGTTAGTGTCCACCCTAAAATTCCTATGTTGAAACCGAATCCCTGATGTGATGGTATTTGGAGGTAGGACCTTTGGGAAGTGATTGGGTTGTGAGAGTGGGGCCTTCATGAATGGGATTATTGCCCTATAAAAGAGATCCCAGAAAGCTCCCTTGCTCCTTCTGTCATGTGAAGACCCAAAACTAAGACAGCCACCTATGAACCAGGAAGTAGATTCTCACCACACACTGAATCAGCTGGTGCCTTGATCTTGAACTATGAGAAACAAATTTCCATTGAAGATACCCAGGTTATTATAGCAGCCTAACCTATACCCAGTATTATTATAGCAGCCTAACCGGACTAAGCAACCTAACCAGACTGTTGAAATTCTTCCTCAGTTTTCACAAAGAGATAACATTTATTTGAAGAGAAATTTACTCCAAGCACACAGATGTATAAAAGGCTGTGAAGATCTTGAGAAGCAGTTACTAGGCAGAAGGCTAGATTTTTTTTTCTTTTTTTCCCCCCTACAAGTACAGTGCAAAAAGCCCAATTCATTTTTTACTTTACCAACTTAATCCTGAAGGATAGTCTTGCAGCCTACAAGATTCAAGATTTCAGTACAAATAGCTAGATTCAGAAACTCTAGGTGTTGCTCACAAATACTTCAGAATTGGAATATTAAATATGCAAGTGTAAAGATCTGCTGTAGACATGTGAATGGTCCAGTCAAGTTTGTCACTGTAAGAAGGGTTGGGATTTGCATGAATTGCTATGTGGGTATGTGACAGAGGCAAAATCTTTATGCAGTGCATTTTGAATTTCTACAGTAAGAAAGAAACCATGTAGTAGAATAGGAAGAAAACTTGTTTAAAGTTTTTTTCCTTTTTTTCCCTAATATTTCTTATTTAATTCAATACCTTGTCTTAATTCACTGCTCTGTGCAAAACATGGGTCTACTATCATTTTGCCTTAAATGACCAGCCAATCCTATTAAACAAAGAAACCTTTCTTTTTCCCCATTCAATCAAATAATTGGTTAAACTATTAAATGGTTGCTTTCACATTTTGCATCTTTAGCCCAGGATTTCATAAAGTTACTAATAGAAATAATTAGAATATTTCGTGAGCACTTGTGTGTGCCAGATACTACGCTTTATTTCTCACAGCACCTTTATAAGAAAGATCTTATTACTCCCACTTTATAGATAATGCAACTGAGGCTCAGAAAGCTAAAGAACTTACCCAGTGTCAAAGTGCCAGTGGTGGTAGAATGGGATTCAAACCCTGGTAAAACAACTCACTTTGGTTCCAATTAACAAGCCATTTCCAGCAAATGTAGTTAAACATTTGAGTTACCTGGAATGATCTCATTATATAATTTTGGTCTCCTCGGACATAGGTCAAATTACTTTGAGACAGACCATCCAAGTGCTTACAGTTATTTTAGTGGTAAGTAGGTTAAACAAATTTGAAATGCAAGACTTGTTTTTTCAGGCCATAGCTCCTTGGTAAATAATTCATGATTCATTCAGCAGCTATGCTCAGTGCTACCAGTCAGTGAGGGCATTGTGGGAGATATAAATACAGAGCACAGTCTAGTGAGAGAGAAGCGTGATGTTTGAAGGGTGTAAACAAACTGCTGTTGGCATTTAAAAAAGGGAAAGATGTGTTCTATTGGAATGGATCAGAAAAGGCATCATGAAGTCCCTGCACCCAAAATGTTCTCTCTCCCAGACACCCCACGGCTCACCTCCTCACCTCTTCCAGGTTGTTGCTGAAATGTTACCTGCTTATCAGGCTTTCTCTGAGCACCCCATTTACAACCACTCCTCATTATTTATTTCCCTGCTTTGCTTTTTCCATAGCACTTAGCACCTATTGGCATACTACATGCTTATTTATTGGTTTCCTGTCTCCCGAAATTAAAATGTAAGCTGTACCAGGGCAGGGTCCTTTGGCTGTTTTGTCCACTGATACAAATCTAGTCTAAAAACAATGCCTAACACAAAAGTTAGGGAAACACCATATATTTGTTCAACCGATGAGAACATAAGACTTAAGGTTGGCCTGAGGAATGGATAGCATTTAGGTAGGCATTATTGGGGGGAAGAATTACAGGTGAAGGAAATGACTTATAAGCAAAGAGTGGAAGCAGCAAATTACATGGTCTATTTGAAGAACTGTGTGCTGGTCAATTTGGTTAAATTATAGAAATACGGTGAGACGTAGTCTGGAAGGACCTATGTTATGTAGATCTGAGTGATTGACTTAATTTCACAGGCAGATGGAGCCCTTGAGATTCAGAGTTTTGAAATATCCTTATTTAATATTTAATAATTAGACAAAACAGTTCCAGGTAATGCAAATGTAGGGGTAGACCCAGGGTGTGTGGGTCCTGAAGCTACTATAATTTTAGACCCTGGCAAAACAGCCTACTTGGATTCAAGTAATTGGCCATTTCTAACAAATGTAGTTTGGCATTCGAAAAATAAAAAGAACATAAAGAAGTACAGAGAAAATGATGAATGCTAAATTAGATATGAACTCTGGCCTTGCCCCTTTCATGTCACAGTGCTGAGTTGGTGCAGTGGTTAGGAGTCCTCCCAGCAGCCCTTTCTTTCCTCAGCAGCCACCAATAACCCAATTACACATGGAAGTGATTACAAGCTACATAAATATATTCTGCCAGACCCAACTTCTGTTCTTCACTAACTCTCAGAAATGCTTGTAGCCACTCAGATGATGCTAAACAAAAAGAGATGGATGGTGGCAGAGAAGTCGGAGACCCAGACTGTGACAAATTGTGAGTGAAATATCCGGGATAATGGGAACTCCTTTTTAGGATCTTGGAAGGAGACAGAACAAATGAGGGACACTAAAGTTTTATTGGTTTCATGGTTAAGTCGCTTCTGGAACTCTCTGAAAGGGAATGTGATGGATTGGGAGATTGGAGGAGTGCAGGATACAGGTGATGAGGAGATGGTCGGCATGGGAGTTGGAAAAGGAGCATGTGAGGGAGGATACAAGGAAGCCACCTAGCATGGGATTCGGCCATTGACCCAAAGGAAAGAAAGGTCAAAGGTGTTGGAAGTTCTACCTCAGGATACTAAGTAGTTACCTGGGAGTGAACTGTTCTTAAAGCTAAACATTTCTCTGTACATTAAATGCTCTTTTGGTTTAGGTTTGAATACCCTACACTTATTAGGTTACTGGTGCCCGAATGACTACATCTTTGGCCAGTGGAAGTGTCTTAGGGGTGGCTTCCAAGTCTTTTGACATGACCCCTGTATTCTCTCAGACCTTCCTTGCTTTCTGGTGAGATGAGATAGTCTAGGCTTGTATATTTCCTGCACCATACCTGGAACTACCATTTCCTTAATAAATACCAGGTTCTTTTAATTAGAAACCGTATTTTCATATTTTCAAGCCGTATCTGGTGTGAAGGGTGCTCATTACCAGTGGGTCAGTCTTTGTTTCTGGGCCATATCAAAGGACAGAGCCAAAAAAGGTATGCGTGTATAGACATATGCATATATATACATGCATATATTTTTCCATCTTAGGCACATGAGATTTTTTAAACATTTTTAGAGGAAACTGCTTTAAATTTGCTCTATTATTCTTTAAGCAATGAGAGCAGTAGGTTTTTTTTTTTTTTAATGTTTATTTATTTTTGAGATAGAGACAGAGCATGAATGGGAGAGGGTCAGAGAGAGAAGGAGACACAGAATCTGAAGCAGGCTCCAGGTTCTGAGCTGTCAGCACAGAGCCTGATGCGGGGCTCAAACTCAGGGACCGTGAGATCATGACCTGAGCTGAAGTCAGATGCTTAACCGACTGAGCCACACAGGCGCCCCTCTCATAAATAAGTCTTGGTGAAGACATTATTTTTATGTTACAGGTAAATTTTGGTCAAAAAAAAAAAAAACAACTACCACAAAAAATGGTCATAGGCATTGCCTTTTAAGAGAAACAAAAAAAAAAAAAAAAAAAAAAAAGGAGGGAAGGGGGAGGCATTCAGTGCTGTAGAACTGATGACTGATACTCTGACCATGAAACTGGAAAATAGACTTCATCTTTTATGCCAATTGCAATAAAGTGAGAGTGGCTTCTGGAGCACTGTCTTGGGATAAATTCTGAGACCACTTCCAGCCTCCATGGGAAGGAAATGGTAATCAGTAAGGACAGAGGATCCACAGTATATATGCCATGCATCTGGTACCCATGATGAAACAGCATTAAAAACAAGCAAATCAGTAAACATCACAGCCTTACCAGATAAGCCACCCACATCCATCTTCTTCAGGTTCTTTGCCTCCAGAATGACCACAGTCAGCTTGCCAGCAGTAGGTACATAGCGAAGGGAGAAGCAGATATCACCCAGTTTCTCTTGCTGTGAAAACCAATAAGAGAATATGTGACTCTGTGAATGAAGGTGAATATAGTTTGTACACATACATTGCAAATTCCTCAGGAGGAAGATTAGGACAATTAGAATTTGAAAGTGCTCGGGTTCATTGGCATGTACCCAGTGGTCTTTCATTCACTAAGATCTGAAGAGTGATTGTAACCCATTTCAGTTTTAAATAGCTCATCTATACTTTATCATTCATCAAAATATATCCATAATTCAACAGTTCAGGAAATGAGACCGAGATGACATTTTTAGAAATTCCACTCTGAATAGCACCACAATGCTTTTGGCACAATTTCATAACTTTATTAAATGGCTTTGAAAAGAGCCTAGCACTCCTTGAGCAGAATAAATCTGCCTAAATTTTTGTCTTTTTACCTTTCAAATAGGATTATGTCTACTACTTTATATTTAGATTTTTGGGAAGAGGACTTGTATTACTGTTAGACTGACTTTTTTAAAGAATTTTTTTAATTTGGAATTTTTATTTACAAGTAAGCTCTACACCCAATCTTGAGAGCAAGAGTCAACATGATTTACCAAGTGAGCCAGCCAGGAGCCCTTGGACTGAATCGTTAATGAGAAATTCAGAATTCCTAGGAGCGGAAGGGCAACAAGTAGAAGTTTTTGCCCATTCAGTTTTACTCATTTCAAGTGAGATCTGAATATTCCCTTATTCTCCCCTTACTTGTACAAATCTAAGCAGTAGGTTGGAAATTTGAAATGTACAGTCATACAAAGCACCTCCTAGCCCCTCAGGTTATTTCATTGCTTTCCTACTTTAGGCCTAAGGAACAGTCACCAGTCCTGTACTCTGACATTTCTGAACATTTGATTCAGTTTAAAATGATGATATTTAGAAGTTTTACTTTTTCTCAGAAAGAACTCCTATGGGTTTGCAGCCCTTAGTACCTTCTTAGGATAACTAATTCAGAGCCATGATATTGTTCAGCATGAGTAGAATTCTTGCATTCACATGTGTAAGTATGAGAATGGGCGGGAGACTGAAGGATCTAAACTATATTTTTAAGTTTATTTTGAGAGCAATAAAGTGAGCAGGGAAGGGGCGGGGAGAGAGAGAATCCCAAGCAGGCTCAGCACTATCAGTGCAGAGCCCCATGTGGGGCTTGATCCCGCAAACTGTGAGATCATCACCTGAACCAAAATCAAGAGTCAGACAACTAACTGAGCCACCCAGGTGCCCTAAACTACTGACACAGGAAATTAGGTATTATGGCAAATTAAGGTTTATTTCTTAGAATACCTTCCTGCCCCCCCCCTCAAAAAAAAGTGAATTCTGATTCCACAGATGATGGTTGTATCCGACATCTGCAGTTGGACTCAATGTAAGAATAAGATACAGAAGGCCTTCTCATGTTATGTTCTTATTATGACTGTATTTGGCCTTATTGATAACTTTATGTGCTAAATCAGCCCAAGTCTCCAGTGTAGAAATAACTGCCTAGATGTAATTTAACAACCTCAGGAAATGTAATTCCTTTTACTGGCCATATAGCCATATTTTAAAAAGGAAAGGGAATCTACCTGTTCTGATTTATCTATAGGTGAAAAATAATGTTATGTGTATGAGAGAGAGAGAGAGAGAGAGAGAGAGAGAGAGAGGAGTTTGTGCTTAAGTAATGCTTTATTGGAAACATAATATGAGTTTATAATCCCAATTGATTCCTTGAGTCCTCATAGCATCTTATCCATCTCTTATGTCACTAAGGACTCTTTGTTTATTATGCACATGTCTTAATTTTCCCATATGACTGCAAACTCCTTGAAGACTGGTCCTTGTCTGAAATATCACTTTCCTTGCATTCTCAAAAAAGTAAATAAATGGAAATTTTAGATAATATCGCTGTTTTGAATTACCTAGGTCATATCTCCCTTCCACTAATGTAGATAATAGTAACTTGTAATGTGCTAAATTCACCCGAGGTGCCTACTTATTCTCTAGGAATTAATTTACACATGAAGAGAATCTGGTAGAATAAATTCCATTTCATAGTCTGAAAATACAGAATGGGAATCAATACCCTAGGAATTAATACAGGGTGTGGACAGATTCATCTGAACCTTAGAAGAGAAATATAAATGAACAAAATTGCTGTTCAAAAATACTCATTAGGAGGATTCATTTTGCAGGATTCTATCTTTTTGCCACAGTACCCTCCCTGGGGGACTCACTGTCTTGCAGAACCAGGTGACTCTAACCGTTCTAGTTAGGCGCTTTAGATATGACTGTTCTCTCTTAAACAGCACCTCTTTTGTAGTCCAGTCTAAAGATACAATTTATGGCATCTCAGTTGTTTCAAGAAACATCACAACTTATCTTTGTTCTAATACTTCTTTATTATTCAATCTTGTGAAACATAGGGAATTTTTAAGATTTTGCATAATGTCTAGTTTGAAAGGGTGTGGTTACAGAGTTTGAACCTCCCATGCCTCAGGTAGGAGAAGTATGTAGTTACCTGTAATTGTAAAGTTATGGAGTGGAAGAAGAATGAATGTTTGAGGGGGGGGTGGTGAATAAAGATGGATGTTTTGGGAGAAAGGAAATATGGAAAAATGCTTATTTAGCACCACTTAAGGATTTACATTTAATCCTTAATTTAGGAACTTGAACGTATGAGATTTCACATGCTATAAAATTATAACTGGTATGACAAATTAGTAATTTAAAAATACATGTTTAATCAATTGAAGTTACTTTTTAGTGTATGAAAATCTTCTTCCTTCTGGATCTGTAGGCCACTTGAAGGCTAGTCATTATTTGGGAATTTGTATTCCTTATGGCATCATTTTCTTGAAAAAGGTGAAGAAGGCATCCAATTCATATGAACCTTTATCTTATTAGTTACATTTTTTGAGTTGTAACTATTTGAGTATAAGTATATGCTTTTTCTAATTCCTTAAAAAGCAACTTTAGAGGCACCTGGGTGACTTAGTCGATTGAGCATCCAACTCTTGGTTTCAGCTCAGGTCATGATCTTGAGGTTCATGGGTTTGAGCCCTGCATCAGGCTCTGCACTGATAGGGTAGAGCCTGCCTGGGATTGTCTCTCTTCTTCTCTTTTTGCCCCTCCCCTGCTCTCTATCCCTCTCCCTCTCTCTAAGTAAATAAATAAACATTTAAGTAGCTTTAATAATTCTCTAAAACGAAATTTGAGAATTGGGGTAACTTCTGTTACATGCTGGTTTGACCCTTGGTTTAAGGCATTTCTAAATAGGATCGCAATGTGTTTTTCATATGTTGTGGATGAGGTGGGAACCCTAAGTTCATGTGAAGCAAGAAGAGCCAGGATATGCACCCTAGAGATGCTCTGATGCCACCCCGCTAAGGACATAGCTGTCAGAGCTCTGCATGGAGCTGACCTCTTCCAAAGGTGTGTTCTATTTGGCCATGGCTGAAACAGGCTTATGTCTGAGGCTTACATTCATTGTAAGCATGTGCTGTTACTTTAGAATCTTAGGTTGATGGTCTAGTACCAGTATGACTTGTAGGAAAACAAGTATTTTCTTCTCCTCCATAAAACCTTTCCCTGAACTTCTGTGATTAGATGGAGATGCACTTCTGTTCCTAGATTCTTGTTCTAGCCTATGAAGGCTTTATCTCTGGTCACTTACACAGAAGAACTGGAATGATCTGATAGTTGTATGTGGACAGTTTTATGTCAACCTCCCTTACTTAATAGTTTTCACATGTCAGTTTGCAAGAAAGATGGTTGGGTAGCAATATGCTCCTTTAAAATTTTTTTTTTTAAGTTTTATTTATTTATTTTGAGAAGAGAGAGAACAAGCAGGGGAGGAGCAGAGAGAGAGGGAGAGAGAGAATCCCAAGCAAGCTCTGTACTGTCAGTACAGAGACTGATGTGGGTCTTGAAGGCATGAACCATGAGACCATGATCTGAGCTGAAACCAAAAGTTTCAACTGACTGAGTCTCCCAGGTGCCCCAGCAATAGCCTCCTTTGATGGTAAGCCTCATTATGTATCACTTTAAAGTTTGAGAAACCAAGACTTGCTACACTTAAAAAAAAAAAAAGTTTTCTTTATTGGGGTTCTGGTGATGAGAAACAAAAGTGGTTCTTGGAAAACTTCCAGAGAAAGATGATCCCCAAACCTACATCTCAGATGCTTATTTGTCCTTGACATTTCTGTGTCTTTTCTCAACAACAGTAGGTACTGTTATGCCTCTTTTATTCATGAAGAGTTTGAGACCCAGAGGTTACATATGGTTACATGGGCATCTCAGTGCAGAACTGAACCAAGGTCCTTTGACTCAAAATAATGAGTTTTCTTTATTGTCAGACTGGCATCTGGAATGACAAACTAATGCTCCGACCGACCACCCACTTAGATACTCCATTCTCACTTTAAATTCATTCTAACTAAATGTGTTCATTACCAAATCCTCCCCTTGACTATTATTTCCAATACCCCTTTCTGTTAGGGTCTCTAAGTAATTGGTTTCCAGTGACCAATGTTCCTTCTGTTTTCCTTTAGTCTTTCAGCCCATAAGTCTTGAAATTTCTGTCTTTGTCAATGTCTCTCAAATTGGATTAAAAAATGTTTATTTTGAGAGAAAGAGAGAGAGAGGGAGAGAGAGAGAGCGCGCGCGAGCACACGTGAGTGCAAGGGAGGGGCAGAGAGAGGGAGAGAGAATCCCAAGCAGGCTCTGCTCTGTCAGCACAGAGCCTGGCATGGGACTCGAACCCACGAACTGTGAGATCATGACCTGAGCTGGAACCAAGAGTTGGATGTTTAACTGATTGATCCACCCAGGTGCTCCTCAAATTGGATTTTTAAATTTTACTTAATTTTTCCCCATCATGATCAACACGACCTCTACCCTCATCACCTCTACCTCCAATATGACCCTCCATCTCTGATATTTGTCATTGTCACCATCACTATCACCACCTCCATTACTTCTAACTCTACTGTTTGAGATCAAGTTCTGAACACTTCAGTCATGTTTTTTCTGCAACAGTCTGATGAAAGATCTCATTAGTCATAGTTTCTCCAAAAACTATTTACCAATGTCATTTTCCTGACTTTCAAGAAACTCTGTACTTTGTCTCTGCACTAACTATCCAAACCTTCTCCTTCTCCTTCACTGTTTGCTCAACCTTCAGAATCTATTTTGAATCTGACCTCTTCTCCCTACTTAAAGGCCTTCACTCTAGTACAGGTAGGGAGACCAAAAGCATTGATTTGCAAAAGACTCTTGGTTCTAGCCTTAAAATTCCTGTATACCCTGAAAAACCTCAGTCCCAGGCAAACTGTTACGATTTATAACCTTAGGTCCAAGTTCTCATTCCTGGCCTACACCTCTCTGATAGCCTCCTAATAGCCTTTCTGCTTCCACTCTTGCTCCTTCCTAGAGTCTTTCTCACCTATGAGGCAAAGGGATCCTTTTAAAATGGAAATCTAATCATGAGACTGTCCCTATTTAGAGCCCTTTCATGTCTTCTCATTTCACCTAGAATCCTCCATATTCCTCAGACAAGAAGGCCCATGTGGTCTGACCCTCTGCTTCCTACAGTGCTCCTGATCTTTCTCTTCTCAACATATGCCAGGCACACTTCTACCTCAGGGCCTTTGGCCTTACTGTTCTTTCTATCTGCAATATTCTTCCCCCAGATACTATCATGGGTTGTTCTATTAGTTTATTCAGCTTTCTGATCCTGTGTCACTTCTTTAGAATTTTTATATGGCCATCCTATATAAGGTCCTATCTGGTCCTAAATATACACACTACTTGTCCTCTTGCCCTGCTTCTTTTTCATCCTACCATATATCCCTTAAAGTTCCTTTATGTTTGTTTAGGTTTTCCCCACTAGAATAGGTTTACAAGAGAATTGTTCTTCTCATGGCTATGTTCTAAGCCCTAGAATAGTGGCTGGCACAGAGTCAAGGTCCATATATGCCTCTTGTATGAATAAACTTAGAGTCCCTTCCATCAAATACAGTCAGATTGCTCCCCACATTATCCTTTATTGCTACAGGTCAAGTTCTCCAGGGAAACAGACTCAGAGATTTGAAGGCAGGAGATTTATTGAGGTGTGTCCTTTGGGTCAACACGTGTGTGCAAGTGCAGGAAGCCGAGCTGCACAGGTGGAAATGCTGGGCTATGATGCAGTCCTATCAAAGGCCTCAGCCAATCCTATGGGGAGCTCTGGAGCTGGGATAGCACTTCAGATACATTATGAATTCTTAAAAGGGGTGAAATTTTTATGATCCTGAATCCACCAGTCATTCATTGTGGACAGTCCCCACATCTTGGACCAGAGGGTCTTTTCTGCTGAGGGCGATGCTGAGAAGGAGGGACCCAGTTATGAGCCATCAGCCATCAACGCTCTGGGCAGCCAGTGGAGTAAATAACTTGTCCATAAAGATGGTACAAGATTGCGGTGTGTGTGTGGGGGGGTGGGTGGAGGGGCAGTACACCAAAACAATGACTACATTTCTTCTATTACTTTTTACCACCAAGTTTTTTGCAGTCAGGAAATCCATCTGCAACATCTTTAGGGCTGTTTGCCTAATAAAATTACCCCTGACCTTCAGGCCTTAGTCCAAGTCTGCATCTTTTTAACAAAGTACGTTTTTACTATTCTAGCCTGTATACATTTCTGCTAGTGATCACTTTAAGGCCAGCAGCATAGTGCCTAGAGATGATTTTCCTCCCCATTTCATATGTCAGTTTCCCTCATCTTAAACCCCAGAAGGACAGGGATTGTACTTGATAAGCCCTCACGATCTACCTTATTAGGTAGTATAAATAACTGTTGATAGTTTTGAAATGAGAGCCTCACCAAACTTTTTGCTGCATAAACAGCACAGACACTAGTGCTTTATCAACAGTATATCCAGTTTAATCAAAGAGTCAACTAATGACTATATTTGGAGCTCCTTCTTTGTGCCTGCTGCCATAGACATTGCCATGTTAGGCCTTTCATAAAACTAGAAATGAAAACATTTCTGGAAATGTAGTTTTTATAAGATAATTTTGAAATCCTATAGAGTTGCAGCCGACAGATGAGTGCTTTTGCTGGTGTGATTATCTCACGAAGGGGCCTTATTACTATTAGGAATTTCAGCTTTATGTATAATTTATTTTAGTCAATTGCCTTGATCACTAGGTGGAAACTGCCAGTTAGTGTGAGAAAGTTCCAACTGTGAGATTCAGAGAAATTAACCTGCTCTTTTAGAATACGGAGCTGACAATCAGAAAGAACCTTTGTTCTGAGAAGCTTGACAATTCCATTTTTTTTTTTAAAGCAGCCACTGAATAGAGTAGACACAAATTAATGATTTAATAGACAACTACAGCAATGCCTTTACTTTTTGAAAAGCATTACATATAGATATTAGAACAGAGGTCATCTACAATGGATAAATAAAAAGCTTGATTTAAAATGAATATTTATTTTGGGATGAGCACTGGGTGTTGTATGGAAACCAATTTGACAGTAAATTTCATATATTAAAAAATAAAAAATAAAAAAATAAAAAAAAAATAAAGAAAACTACCTCACCCATAAAAAAAAAAAATGAATATTTATTTGATGGCTTCTGTAGCACCATCCATCATTGTATGTATAAAAAGAAGGGTTCACTTTAGTGACCTTTGCAAGTGGAGCTAAGTTCATGAGCTTGTTGGAAATGCTGTACTTTAGAATGAGTTTTAAAAAGGTACCTGAATTGACTTAATGCTGTGACATTTTACAAGGACATATTCTATTTATGTTAATCTTAAGATTTTTCTGTGTGTCAAGTTGGTGATCGCTTCTCTGAGTTGAGGGTTTTTCTCTGAGGTTGGGAGTCTGTTTAAAGGTGACAAATAAAAAATGGCAGCCTAAAATTTTTGAAATGAAAATTCAGATTATTTGCATATTCTTCATTTATGAAAATACTAGGACATTCTCCAGTTAAAAAAGGATAATGTCAAGTTTTTCATCTTAATAAGAGTTGCTTTAAATATATCCTTTGGGTGGTGGTAGCTTTCAAATTCATTTTATTCCCACAACTATACTCATATTACTGAAGTATCTGCCAAATCAGTATTTACATCTAATGGTCCAGATGGTCACAGTATGAAATGTTGCTATGGATGTATCCAGGCTGAAAAGACTAAATCTGGCCTAGTGTACAAATACACAGTAAATTGCACAGGTGAATGAGACTGTATGTTGTGTCTTTGAATACTTATTTTATGAAGATACTATATATAACCTATTAATTCTGTATTCATTCAATTACTCCTTCGTTCCTTATTTAAAAAAAAATAGGTTGCACTATAGACTCTTCTAGTCTAGTCTCCATGGATACTTAGATGAGTAGGAGGACTTTATGAACTTGCAAATGTAGTGACCTTCTGTCACTGGAGTGACAGATGTAGATGGAGAATAATAATACAGTTCAACTGCACCAATGCCATGGGAGCAAAGAGGAGAAGGTTGAAACCCTCTAGGGTCTAGTAACAGAACTAAGGAGGGGAGGACTTTAATTGGAGATCTTTATCCCTAATAATCACAGTTTCTTGGGCCATGCCAAGTGCATATTCTTTGTAAAACTAATGTGCTTCCCTTGCAAATATAGCTTTAAAACAAATCTCCTAGCTCTCCCCTTTCAATCAGAGCTAGTACATAATGCAGGGCGGGGGGTGGGGGGTGGGGCGGGACTGATAAGTAAATGTCCTACTGAGTGCCTGAGCTGAGATAGAAAGGTCAACAGGAAGATTTGGTGTGAACCATGTGAAGAAGAGGGCAAAAATGTTCTAGACACAAGGATGCACCTACAAAGTCCTGTAACTGCTTAAACCAAATTACTCTTCTCTAAGTTTAAAATTCATGTAATCAAAGACGGATATCAGCTTTATGATTTAGATCTTCAAAATTTCCTTTTAATTTATTGCGACTAAGAAACACATGTGTAGTCTTATTAAAAATAATGGAAACATAGATATTCTGATGTCAAAACAAGAATGATTAAAGTAGAAAATCAAAATGCCTATTAAAAATAAGTAACAGCACAGTACACTGCAGAGCAGTGAACTGAGGTGGGCATTTACTAGTTGCTCATGCAACGGATATTTATTGGACATCTCCTAGATGTCAGGCACTGTTCCAGACACTGGGACACAATACAGCATGAAAAAATCCAATGGGCAAAATAAACATCGTAAAATATAAGGCAAAGTAGTTACAAGAGTGCCTGACACATACAATAGCAAACACTCATATACTACATTTTAACAAAAATCCTATTTTAACTGCTCTCTTTTCTAGGTAGTACCACATCCCTCTGCTCCTTTTCAGAGCCAAACTTCTTGAATGAATTGGTGATAATCACTGTCCCTATTTATTCATGTTCCACTGATTTTACTCTCCATTTTATTGAGATGGCTTCTGCTAAGGTTTCAAATGATCTTCATTGTAGCCATAAATATTTTTGTAACCTGAGGTCTAGGCAGATTTGTTGACATCCCTCTCTTCCTTGGGTTCTGTAATACAGTGCCTTATTGATTGGTTTATCTGCCCTCTGGCAACTCATATTTGGTCTTGGTCTTTCTCAAGCTTTGGTCTTAGCCCATTTCTTTTCTTCATAAACTAATAGAGGCATACCCTGGAGATCTTGCAAGTTCAGTTCCAGACTGCCACAATAAAGCAGATAGCACAAATAAAGTGAATCAAATGAATTTTTTGGTTTCCCAGTGCATCTAAAAGTATATACTATACTGTAGTCGATTCAGTGTGCAGCAGCATGCCTAAAAATGTATGTACCTTAATTAAATTCTTTTTTATACCTTAATTAAATTCTTTACTACTAAAAATGCTGACCATCACCTGAGTTCTCTGCAAACTGTAATCACTGACCACAGGGTCACCAAAACAAATACAATGAAAAAGTTCAAAATATTACAAGAATTACCAAAATGTGACAGAGATACGAAGTGAGCAAATGCTGTTGGAAAAATGGCATTGATAGACTTGCTTCACAAACCTTCAATTTGTAGGAATCTCGATAAAGTGAAGTGCAGTGAAACGAAATATGCATGTATTACCACAGTCTATGGCTTTAGTAACAATGTAGAAGTGATTGTCAAGTGCCAAGTTTGTATCTTGACTTGAGATATTTTGTCTGAGCTCCAGACTCCTATATCCAGCTGCCTACTTGTCATTTCCACATGAGAACATTTCACACACATCTTTGACTCAAGTGCCAAAAATGTAATTCATGATCTTCCTCACAAATCTTTCTCACTCTATTTCAGTAATTGGTACCTGCATCCAGCTAGTTGCTCAGTCCAGAAAAATGGGCATTACCATGGATTTCCTTAGAGTTCAGATTTTTATCTGTTAGAAATCTCTCAGGTGGGTTCACTTGTTTTCATTCCTACCCAATAAATCTCATATTCCAATATGAGAATATTCATCACTCTAATCCAATAATTGGTCATCTAGATTTTTCCAGTAGTCTTAGTTGGTTTCCTTAAATTTATTCCTGAAGTAGAGTGAGCAGAATCACCTTATAAATAACGGATCTCAAAACCCTCAGGTAGGTATCATGTCTCTCCCGAGATAAAGACCCACATCTTTGCCATCAGTTAGAATATTCTCAAAACGATCACATAAACTGTTCCTTTTTCTTGACACACTCTGTCCTCTTGTTAGTTTCCCTTTTGCTTAGTTAACTTTTATTCATCTTTCAGACCTCATTTCAAAATTCATTTAGAGAAACCTTGATTCACCAGACTAAATAAGGCTCTTCTTATATATTCTTTAGTAGCCCCCCCAATGTTTCCTTTGAAATACTGACTATAATAATCACATATTATAATCATGTACAATAATTATAATCACATTTTTTGCATTGTATCCCAGTCCCATGAATTTGATCATCTTTGCATAGTGTCCTTTCATCCATATGCATACTGCTTGGCACATAGAAGATGGTTAGTACATATTTATTGAGCCCAAGAATGAATACATGTTTACTGAAGGTCCCACTCTGTCACAGACTACTCACTGCTTGTCAGAATCTATTTAGAAGTAGGATTAGTAATCTATTCTACTTTCTGTGGTTTGTAGAAAATGAGCAACACTTAGTCTTAATGTTAATTCAGTTTACCAAGCCCTTATTTTATATTTTCAGTATGTCAGTCATGGTGCAAGGTGCTGGGGAAAAAAGTGCTGATTAAAACTTGTTCTTGCCCTTAAACTTACTCTGTGCTAGGGAGAATAGGCATAAAATAAAAGTTCAACATAAAATGGTAAATGCCATTATAGAAACATGTTTTAGGAAGAACCACTATGGAGAAGGTAGAGGAACTTGTTGTGGTTAATTTTATATGTGAATTTTGTGTGTAGGGTAAGGGAGTGTGAACAGAACGGAGAATGGAAAGGGAGTACCAGAAATGTCCTTGTCAAAAGATCCTTCATGCTGTCATACGCTGTGGTGCCTGAAATATCATCATTCGTTCCCTTTTGCTCAAGCTTCAGATCTCTAGAAGCCCTTTAAAGTGATATGAAATGCCGTTTTGCCCCCTAGTGGATGATATAACAATCCATTATGGTATTAAATTTTGATAGTTTTTTTGGTTATGGAAGATTTATCTAAGTGAGTGGAGATGGGCACAAGATATTTTGTCTGAGCTCCAGACTCCTATATCCAGCTGCCTACTTGTCATTTCCACATGAGAATATTTCACACACATCTTTGACTCAAGTGCCAAAAATGGAATTCATGATCTTCCTCACAATTGTGGTTGTCTATAAGAGACGATTGTGGTTGTCTATAAGTTGAGATGCTGCTTTAGTTAGAGGAGGGCATAATGAGAATCCAGGTAAATGACCAATTGTAGGAGGACACGTGAAGAAGGGAAATAATGGAAAATAGTTGGGAAGGTATCCAAAGACAGACCTTTACCAAGTTGCCTTGTTTCTTTAATGTTCTCCCTATGTTAACTACATGTCCTTGATTTTTTTTTTTTTTTTTTTTTTTTTTTTTTTTTTTAGGGAGGGCGGGGGCCAGGCCCAATTTTAAATATTCCATTCTTGTCTTAAAGGGACTTTGAGGCTCTTGGGTAAAGTGGACTGTTAACACTAGTTCTGATAATTCAAATAACTATTTTAATCTTCTATAGTAAAATGCAGACACCAAGTAATTTTGAAATATGGGCAACATATTTCTAAATAAAAATGCAAATTTGGTCTGTGCACTTAATTATTTACAGTGTTTCCTTTTATCTAGAAGGTGGGTCATTGATCTTGGAACATTCATAAAAAACAAAACAAAAAAATGCCAGGTAATCCGTGGGAGGCATTGTTTGGCACTTTTGACCCTGAGAAGTGTTACCTCCAGGGGCAGAGATACACATTTGAATGATTTCTACGTAGGCTTATGTTAATATTGCAGCATTAAATTTTTACTAGTATACTAAGCAAAACTGCAAAGACTTGGTATCCTGACCTTCTGTCACTTGTAGTTACGTTTACTTGTGTATCCTAACTAACTTGAGAGGATACTATGGGGGAATAGGATCTTGACAGACAAAGCTCAGTAGCCAGGGTGTTGTTTTATCCAAAGAATACTTTCCCCTTTTTAGTTACAGGATGTTGGTGACTAAGAAGAAATCTGGAAGAAAGGGCAGTGCCTCACCAATTCACATCATTGGTGCAGGAAGGTTTTACTTCTCTTCCTCATAAAGGGGTAAAAGAGGAGAAGGTGAATGCTGAACAGACCCAAGCTGTGCCACTAACCAGCTCAAGGGGGTGCTCTAAGCAAATTCTTCCCTTACTGTTGAATTAGATAAGTAGCACTTGCTGTATCTTTCTGTGAGGATTACATAAGACCTACATGTGAGAGGGGGGCGAACATGAAATCTGGGAGAGAACCAAAGGAAGGTGATAAAAAGAGCGTGGTATAGACAGGTGAGTCAGAGAAACTGGTGAGGGGAGAAAAGCTACTTAAAAGCAAGGTTAGGGAGGTCAGAGGGGGCCAACCCAGCTTCTCCACTCTGGCTTCAGCTGGTTGTGGGTCTGTCCATAGCAAATGGAAGCCTTGGAAAAAAGAGAAGACCGCGAAGAAAAGCTGATGAATTGGGCAGGGGAAAAAACCAGAGAAAGGAATAGAATAGAGAGAAAAAAATCCAAGGAAGAGGGTAAAGAAGAAAATGTTCATCTATTTCATTTTCCATTATAAAGAGGGCAGAAGGAAGAGAGAAGATAAGGAAAATAAAACAACTTGGGAACGGTGAGGAAAAGCAGTGGGAGGATTTTGAAAGGTTTTTGTGTGGATTCACTTCCTAAGGGATGAGACCTGCCTGGTGAGACGCCATGAGGGTGGGACCTTAATTACTAGTTCAACGGGGAAGAACCCAGGAGACATATTTGCAGTCATTCAAGTTCACAGAAATAAAGAATTGATGTGAACCTCAGATGGCAGAGAAGATGGATATATCTTGTAGACTGTGTCAGAGGGGAAAGCACAAGGCACTGTGGTGATTTCCCTGAGCAAGCTAAAACTCTCTTGGTTCTCTTCAGGATTGAAACGGGAGATACAGGTTATGACAGCCTGATTAGGGGAAAAAAAAATACTGTGATCTATTGAAGCTTCACTAATGGCAGCTGGGAGATTTGACATTAGGATAGGGAAATAGAATAGTGTAAAGTAGGAAGCCCATTGAGAGGAACGTGGGCACTCTATCTTCCAGTTACTTGTTATCCAGGGCAGAGATGCATTCTGGTGGTGGTGGGAACAGCTAGAGATGTCCTTTACATGTGTGTCAGAAAATCATATGAGAGAAAAATGCCTGAAGATAAAAAGTCTTAGATAAGAACAAGGTAGCGCGAGGAGGTTAGCAAGAAGGGAAGGCACGTGTTTTGGGGTAGGTTGCCCCTGAAAGTTGCTTTTGGGTACTTTTGGGGGAGATGTAGGAAACTATTATTGACTGAAAGGGGGAAAATTTATTCTCAATGTCTACAATAAGGCAAGAGGGAAGTTAATGCTCAGAAGGGATTGGTTGTGTGTGTGTGTGTGTGTGTGGGGTATTGATACTCATCTATAGGGGGAAGGGTACCACCTAGAGTGGGGGAATGGGTTCTTGGAAAGGGAAAACATGGGTTAGAGGTGGGTGTGAATGTGTAGTGAAAAGGAGAAAATTTAGAAAAGACCAGCTTTGTGAATGCACCTGGCTCTCGTAATCTTGATGAGCAAAGAGAATTGAGACGGCAGAAATGCAAGAATCCAGGTTAAACACAACCACCCTTTAGATAGACTCTTGGAAATGGTGGTCTCATTTGAAAAGATGTTTGAAAATACAAAGGGCATCCATGAAAATGACGCCAGAATACAAGATAAAGGCCATAGACCTAAAAAGGAAAATTAAAAAAGTACTGTACAAAGTAGTATCAAAGTAGATGTATACAGCAGAGATGTTGCTACATGAAAGCAATTTCATTTGGGGTTGCAAGAAATAGAGAAGAACTATACTTGCATGTTCTTGACTGCCCTGTTACTGTGCCTTCAGTCTTTGAACATATTGGTTCCTTTGCCCAGTATAACCTTCCTCCCTTTGTTTTTCTACTGCATTCCTACTTACTTCTCAACTGTTATCTCTTTAGGAGTCTTTCCCTGACTACACTCAGAGTTTGGCCCTTCTTCCCTCTTTGTGTTTCCACGATCAACCTTTGCAAACTCAGTATAGACTTGTAATATTATACTCTAGATGTCTGC
This sequence comes from Panthera uncia, assembly GCF_023721935.1. NCBI lineage: Eukaryota > Metazoa > Chordata > Mammalia > Carnivora > Felidae > Panthera > Panthera uncia. The sequence goes on along the minus strand of NC_064809.1, from coordinate 99,988,952 downwards.
TGCTTCTGTCTGCCTCTTTCATTAAGTAAGGTCTGGATTTTAATCTGTTTTGACTAACACTGCGTTTGCCATATGGCTAAAGGTCAGTATAAAGTTACAGGTCGAGAAAGATGGTGTCTTACTGTAGAAGGGCACAGGAAAGAGAAAAATGGCAATTCTTAATTTTTGTGCTAGAGTAGAAAAAGTTTGGAATTAGTTGGTCAAGACTGAGGGGGAGTGGAAGTGAAAGGCTATGTTGTATGCACTAGTGATAGAGAAAAAAACCCTATGTCTAGCACATAGCTGATAAACTTTCTTTAGAGTTAAGGTATCATTTGGATTTCTGATTAAAAGCAAAAAGTGGAAGTAGGATTTTGGGGATCAAACTTCCTGGGAGAGTAGGCATACCGAAGACAATGGATGAAGATCATTGGGAAAATAACTTGGCAGGGTAAAAATGTAAAAGAGCCAAAGAGAAAACAATTACAAGTTGGGAAGATTGAGTAGGCTTTAAAAATGATACATGAGTAACACTGGAAATTTCTTTAGTTTGATGGTTGGAGAGAAATTGTAACTTGTTTTATATATAATAACTCAGCTACCTTTTATGACATATGGTAAGAATAAAATGAGATCAAGGGTATAAAAGATTTAACTGAAAGGTATTAATATTTTTCTTGCTAGCTTAGTATCATTAGAATAATCATTTTTAAAAAGTTTCCCCTACTTCTTTGCTTCATTATTATCTTTTTTAGACATCAAATAGCTGGATCTTGTAGAGATGCAAAAGAATCCTCATTACTTGATGACCTAATAGCTGAGGTGGAATATTTGAATTTCTGAATAGGTATAAAAGTCAGTTATGACTCTGGCCATTTTAGTCCTTTTTAGGGGAATAATGACCCTCTGTAGATGGAATGTCATGGGAGTTGTAAGAATTCTGTACTTGGTGGGGCGCCTGGGTGGCGCAGTCGGTTAAGCGTCCGACTTCAGCCAGGTCACGATCTCGCGGTCTGTGAGTTCGAGCCCCGAGTCAGGCTCTGGGCTGATGGCTCGGAGCCTGGAGCCTGTTTCCGATTCTGTGTCTCCCTCTCTCTCTGCCCTTCCCCCGTTCATGCTCTGTCTCTCTCTGTCCCAAAAATAAATAAAAAACATTGAAAAAAAAATTTAAGAATTCTGTACTTGGGATGAAGTTTTTTTTTTTTTCTTTCTTTCTTTTTTTTTTTTTTTTTTTTGGGCTACAAGCATGTTGCACCTGCTTGGTAGTTTCACTGTGAAATCAGATTGTGGGTAATAGAAACAATCCTTCTCATGCACAGTCCCTATAAATTTTGGGTATAGATGAGATCTGTGGAACAGCATATATCTATCGGCAAAGTCTAGGAATTTGAAATTTTTCATCTTGAATATATATGACTGACTTGAAGCAATGTGAAGTTCACTTAACCTTGGTTACCTCCTTCAGAAAACAGGTCAAAGTGATGAATGCAAAGGTGGTAAGTGAACACCTGACAACATCCACATTAATCTCCTAGTTTCTTAGTGAAGCTGTCTCACCTGCAGATTACTTGTTTTCAGAGTTTTTGACTTCTATCTCTTCGTTGGTGATATTCTGTTCTCATTCATTTCTGCTTAAAGGTTATGCAGCTAATTAGTGTATTTCTCATGTAGGCCTTAAACACGTTGCATGTTGTGGCAGAGTTACAGAGGAAGTCAAGATCATCTCTAAGCATATTTGGAATTCAATTTGCCAAGGTTTCACAAATTGTTCATTTTACAGAAACAATTTAGTTTCCATCTGGTTTGCCTAGGGGAAAGTTCAGTGGTGTTCATTGTTAAGAAAATCAGAACATCATTAGAGAATTCAGTCGTCCCTTGGATGGAAATGTGGATGTCACTAAATCACACAGTGCAAAAATAGTTTATCGGCAAGTGAGCTATGATATGGATTTGAATGGAAGCCACTCTCTGAGACAAAGAAAACACATAGGTACATCTTAGTTGCTGTATTTTGCATGTATTCAGACCAAAAATTGGAGTGACCCTGCTGAGATTTCAGAAATTTTTTAGTTACGTAAAATACATCAGATTTTTATAAGCGATGATTACTAAATGAATGTTTTAAAGCGTGTTATGCAATTGTTAAGTCATTTTAAACTATGATAATTTCCCCCTTTATTTGTATTGGCATTCTGGCTTTCACCTTTTGAGCATCATATTTTTATGAAAGACATTTACTATGTTTCTAGGAAATAGAAATGAGAAAACTGACCATACATTTCTGGTCCATTTCACCAGAGGACTTTAACATTTTATCAGGATTTTTTTATCGGTGGTTTTTATCTATTATTATAGTATATCCTGTTAATGGAAATAAGTACTAATTTTTTAAAGGACTTTTTCAAATGTGAAGTCACGTAAAAGCATGTTTACCAACACTGTACCTTAAAAGAGTCTGTAGATTTCCATGAAATCTATGTCAGTAAGTAGTAACCATTGTTCTTCAATAAATTGTACAAAGGGACAAATTAAGAGCCTGAGGTAATCCTTATTTCCATTGCTTTGAAATGAAAATGGATCCTTGGCAAATAAATGAAGAAAAATTTTTAAATCACACAAATTTCAGCTGACTTCCCCAAATCATCCAATTAGGAAAAAGAATATGTGAAATCTAACAGATAGCATTTTGAATTTGAGACTGAAAAGAATTGTATGAAATTGTGTTGTCTGAAATAAAAAGTGTTGGTGAAGATGTGGAGAAAAAGAAACCCTCGTACACTGTTCCTGGGAATGCAAATTGATGCAGCCACTGTGGAAACCAATAAACAACAACACCACCAAAAATAGAATTACTGTGTGATCTAGTAATTCCACTATTAGGTATTTACCCAAAGAAAGTGAAACCACTAATTTCAAAAGATAAATGTACTCCTATGTGTATTGTAGCATTATCTTCAATAGCCAAGACACAGAAGCAATCCAAGTGTCCATCCATAGATAAATGGGTAAGGATGTGGGATAGATGTGTGTATGTGTGTGATGGAGTAATACTCAGTTATGAACAAGAATGACATCTTGGTATTTGCGGTGTGGATGGACCTAGAGGGTATAAAGCTAAGTGAAATCATATGATTTCATTCATATGTGGAATTAACGAAACAAAACAAATGAACAAAGAAAAAGACAAAAATACTCAAATACAGAGAGCAAACTGGAAGTTGCCAGAGGGTGGGTAGGGGTATGGGTGAAATAAAGGGGATTAAGAGTACACTTCCCGTGAGGGGCACTGAGAAATGGATAGAATTGTTTAATCATGTACACCTGAAATTAATATAACATGGTATGTTAATTATACTTAAAGCCTTTTTTTCAGATAACAGAATTTTTTATTTAGGTAGACTTAGTCCTTGAATATTTGAGAACATTTGGCTGGAGAGGGTGAATCCTACATACATATGATTATTTCTGTGAGAAGTTACAATAGAGGAATTGTGTTGGGAAAATCACAGGGAAAAAGCAGAGACTGTATATAATATTGTAAAACCATTACTTCAAAATTTATCCAGAATGAATTAAAGGTAGAGAAATGAACTAACAATGTTGCTTATAGGGGAGGATGGTACAGAGTTAGGTAGGAGAATTTTGTGAAGGAAGGTATTTCCATTATAGATTAAGAATACTCTTCCAAGTGTTTATTGATTGAATGGATAAAAAGAGGTGGTACACACACACACACACACACACACACACACACGTGTATACACACACACACACACAATAGAATACTACTAAGCCGTAAAAAAGAATGAAACTTGCCATTTTCAAATATATGGATGGAGCTAGAGAGTATAATGCTAAGCAAAATAAGTCAGAGAAAGACAAACACCATATGATTTCACTTGTATGTGGACTTTAAGAAACAAAATAAACAAGTGAAGGGAATAAACAGGGAGAGACAAACCAAGAAACAGACTCTTAGCTATAGAGAACAAGCTGATGGTTACCAGAGGGGAGGTGAGTGAAGGGATGGATAAAATAGGTGATGGGGATTAAAGAGAGAACTTGTCGTGATCAGCACAGGGTGATATGTAAAGTGTTGAATCATTATATTGTACACCTGAGACCAATACAAGACTGTACGTTAACCAGCTGAAATTAAAATAAAAATAACAAGAAGCAAAAAAAAAATACTCCTCAATTGTGTGTGAGGGTAAACTTGAACAGCTACAGAAATAAGTTGGGGCAGTTTTTCCTGGGGTGATTGGGAAAATTTCCTATTCTTACAAGTAAGGTATGTCAAGAAAAGAAAATGGACTGCAGTCTAAGTGTGTATTCCTAAAAGATGTTAAGTTCTTAAACTATTATGGAGACAGTTGCTGCTGAGTTCAAATCTTGGCTTATCATTTTCCAGCTGTATGATCTGGGAATGTTCTTTTGTGGGATTTTTGTATCCTCATCAGGAAAGTGAGAATGATAATAAATAGTACCCTCTAAATCAAACGACTGTTGTGAGGATTAAAGGCTTGGTATGTGTGCAGTATATGCAACAGAACCTGACACTTAGTACTCAATAAATGTTGTTAATTACAAGCCCTCATTTATGGATTTCAGATCTTCACCTGCCATGAAATACAGGTTATCATTCTCTCTGGCAAATGAACAAGTTGAGGCTCAGCCCTGTGGAGTCACTTCTTTAAGGTAACATGGTTTTTAGAACCCAGAATGCAGGTCTCTGAAGCACAAAAGTCCATGTTTGTTCTTCCATGTGGCAAAACTTCTGAAATGTTAATTTTCCTTTTATATTGGATCATTATTCAAAAGTGTTTAACTGTATGCCAGTAAGATAATGCTAGCATAAGGTGCTGAACTGGAAAAAAAAAAACAACACATGGCAGGATTTCCCTGGTGTGAGTGTTCACAGCCAGATTCTTCATCTCTAATATTATGCATCGTCTGTTAAGCAATTTGCAATTGCTTTCGTGTCTTCCTGAATGTGCAGGAATCGGCAGACTACAATTCCTGAATGACGGTCTCAAGGTCTCGCACAGGTATCTGCAGACTGTTGAGATGAAAGTGTTTCTCAGAGGAGCAGAAGCATGTCCAAACACAAGCTCCCCAATTTCCCTTTACATTTCCGAGGTTGCCTGAACTAAATACGCTGGACTAAAAGGAGATGTATTACATTGCCTTGATTCAGAAAGGATAATAAAATTTATTCCTCTCTCCTCATAGGAATTTAGGGAGGTCAAATGAGGAAAAAAAATGAAAGGATAGGCTCTCTGCAAAAGAGGGGACAAATGCAAGAAAGGGATTATTTTAGGCAGTGAATTAGCAAAATAAAAAAAGCAATCCACCTTCTCTAAACAAGGGATAAATGCTATCTTCTCGGTTCTCATGTGGCCAAAGGTCAGTGGATACAGTGATGGAGGCACCTGCTGGGCTGCATGTAGGTAGTAGAGGTTAGAGCTGAAGTCTTTAGTCAGATAGACCTAGATTTGAGCCCCTGGTTTGCCACTGACTAGCTGGGTGACCTCAGGCAAACTGTTCCGTGTCCCCGAGTTTCTGTTTCCAACTCTATAAAGCGGGGAAAATGATAGTGCTGATCTCAACTAGTTGTGAGAATTCAGTGAGGTGAGCAGTGCCTAGAACATGGTAAATGCATAATGCCTGCTGGTTTAGTATTCTTCTTAGTAATATTTTTCTCCATAAGCGATTAAGAATGATTTTTTAAAATTGATACTTTATCCATCTTTGTGTGCTCACTGCTTTGCTAGTGCCAGGTGTAGTGCCTAGCACATAATTAATACGACAAAAATAGGAGTATCTGTTAATGGAAGGATAATGTCATGTGAATGTTCATATAGTCAGCGCTCTCACTCAATTGTTCTTGGATACATTGAAGAGCACACAGACAGCCAGGAATGGGGCCTGGGAAGATGTCTGTGTGAAGATGTGTATCTCACCAGACTTGGACCCTTCCCTAGGTTCTCCTTCTCCAGGGGGGCACAGGATCTTCTCACAGGGTGGGTCTAACAAAGTTGAAGTCCACTGAATCCCACCATTGGGTAAAACATAGTTTGGATTTTGCTTCCCCCTTGACTCTTCAGTGGTCCTGAGCTTGGATCAGCACAGTAAAGAGGGAGTGGTTGCAGTGGTTTATTACACCTGGCTGCTTAACTGGGAGGAGTGAAATGGAAATTGGGAAGTTCCTGAGGATGCCTGAAACTGTACCAGCCTAAACTGTAAGAGTGAAGTTCATTTCCTGTTCTTCAGGACATTTTTTCCTTTGGACATTTTTTTTTTTTTTTGGATGGGGAAGAAAGTATATAGCTTTTGACTTTATGAGCAATAGACTGCTTAATTTCTTATTCCATGGCCTCTTGACCAATGTTAGTTGATTATGGGGTCTCGTACTATTTTGGAGACATTAAATACCATATATAAAGAACTAAGTTATTGGTGGGGGGGAGGAGTAAATATCTTAAGTTGAAATGTACTCTTTTAATCAACATGTCCAAAATAGAACATACTGTTTTTCCTTAAAATTAGTGCGTCTCTTCCTGTAATTTCATTTATTATCTTGTTTGTTCATTTCTCAGTCAGCCAAGTTAGCATTGGGACCATTTTCAATGGTTCTCTGCCCCTTGCCTCATTCAAAACAAAGTTCTGTAAATCTGTTTTTTAAAAACTCTTTGGAGTTTTCTTCACTGCTGTATAGTTTTATACACTTTAGAACAACATCCTGAATGGAGGCCAGGACTCCAATTTATCTTTGCACTGCCAAAGAATTAGCTTTCTAAACCACACAACTGATCCATCCAGTGGCAGCTTTAATATCCTTCTGGTTCCCAACTGTGAGAATAAAATGTTAACTCCCACATTCAAGGCTCTAAAATACTATTATCCTTATTTATTTTTCTGTCTCATTCCCCTTCTCCCCCAACTCCCATTATCTTCCTCTCACATGTACTAGATCCTAGCTGGATCTAGGCATCTTGTTCTTGAAATGTTCCAAATGATCACCCAGCTTCCTCTCTTTGGAAGTTCTTATTCACAACTTATTGAATTCCTAGTCATCCTTTATAGCCCACTTTTAATTCACTTACATATCATCCCATGTGAACTCCTCACTGCTAGACAGCAACATCTCTTCCTTGTCACCTATGAACTCCTTGAGGGGAGAAACATGGCTAAATTTCTCTTGATAACACTGGAGTTCAGCATAGAATGATAGGTGTACATTTGCTGAATTGCATCAGAGTAATGAAAAAAATCTTCCACAAAGGAGCCATTTCCGTTGCTGATATAATTTCATTTATAGTTAAATGTGAAAGGTACAGAACATGTAGTTACGTATTTAGGCAATTGGTAGATATAATGGATTGATGGCTGGGAAGGAACAAGGTAAGGGTCTTTGGGGTTATGTGTCACCTAGAGCATAGGCTTTGGAGTCAGATTGACCTGAGTTAAAATAGAGACTCTGTAGCTTAACAGTCATGATTTGGGGGGAGTCCCTTCACTTTTCCTTTGTATAAAATGATGGGTAACAGTGCTTCCATATCGTATGAGATGGCTGCAGATATCGAACAATAGGTACAGCCAGGAATGCAGTGCTCTTAACTTTAATAAAATAGAGGAACTTGTACATACAAATTTAAAAATTGGATGGCATAGCAATAGTACTGCTGAACAGACAGAAAACAAAGTGCTAACAGATACATGAAAGAAATGTAGAGGCTTATTACTACAGGATATAGCCTAAATTGTCCACCTTAGGGTCTGAGCAGGTACGCAGTCTCAAACTATTACATAGTTCTGTCCATATGGCATTCTATGTAACACATAATAGTTCTGTGTAATGTACAAATGGTTATATAGCTCCTACCTATAAGAACCATCTTGATAGGGAAATCTTCATTTCCCTCATGATTTGATTTCTGGTTGCACTAGCTGAAATATTACAGCTGAAACAGAAAAAAGACAAGCTATTATACCAGCCACTTTGGTCATCTGATCACTGAATCATCTTAAGATATTTTCTTTCTAGTTTCAGCATGTGTCTCTTAACTGTGTACAGATAACATTTATCGGTGCCATTGGCAGGGTCTGTGGGGGGGAATCTGAAGAAGTCTCTGAAATAAACACAACCATTAGGACTTTAAAAAGCCACTTGACGGTCATCCATTTAAAAGCTATTACCAATCAGCTGCCTCTTGCGGGCAGAGAAAAAAAAAATCTGTGGGTTGAAGACACTTGAAATCAGAGATTAGCAAAGAGATGCTCTTTCATTTCCAAATAAGAGAGCCAGGATGTCAAACATCTCTAGTTTCTCTAAAGACAAATTCTCTCTTCAGGACTTTTTTTAAAGGGACAAAATGAAATAAAGCAACCCCCACCCCTACATGTGCTGTAAGGATATCCTGCGCTTCTCTTCCTGTGTCCCCAAATGCATGCAGCTGGCTGCTGGGCTCTTGTGAGCGTGTCTCATTCTGCCTTGCCACTTGGCTCTTCCTCGGCTCCTGCCTGATCATATTCCAAAACGTCATTCATGTTTATGCAGGCTAGTGCACAAAACAAAATTAATTTAACTCACAATGGCGTGTTAATATTATTACTTTTGACACCATGGAAAACTTATTAACTATAGCTTGTCACAGGCCTCTCAGACTCAATAGCCCAACCTACACCATGAAGAGGAAACATAATGTGATCGAAAGGGGTCTGGACTGCCAGGCATTGTGAAAAGCCCAAGTAGTTGAGTTTTTCAATAATGATGCTAAAATTGATTGTCTATGAATGGCAAGAAAAGCTTTCTCCTGTTTTGTTGGACTACACTATCAGGAAATGTCTTATGGCACATGATTTTTAAGCTTTGTTTGTTTTTCCTTTATCAATAAATATCCTCTTTTTTTTCTTTAATTTTAGAGAAAGAGAGAATACTAGTGGGGGAGTGGGGTAGGAGGAGAGAGAATCTCAAGCAGGCTCTATGCTCAGTGTAGGGCTCGATCCCATGACTGTGGGATCATGGTCTGAGAAAAAATCAAGAGTCGGACACTCAACTAACTGGGCCACCCAGGTGCCCCTATCATCTTTGTATTTTAAAGTGGTAGTAGGAAATTTAACACACAGTTATTGTGTAAAATATAATTGCCCAAGAGTGTAAATGAAGGAAAAGGAGAAAAGGACGCTGGTATTCATTGCACGGTTACTAGTTCTGGCTGTTCTCACGTTACTGCATCTTATTACAATAGCCTGTGATGAGTTTCTTTTTTTAATTGAGGTGCAGTTGACATTGCGGTGAGGTTTTGTATTCTCCATCTGATGCATAAGGAAATTTAAGCAGGAGAGCCTAGATGATTTCTGTTGGCACAGTTCATGAGTGGCAGAGGCACTTTGAACCCAGGTCTACCCAAGTACAAAGACCCTTCTCTGAGTCTTCAGCAGCCACACTAAATCTGAAGGAAATGAGGAAACCGTAAGCTTTACACACAATGGACAATACTTTCTCTGCTTTTCATAAGCTGTAGGTTTCATGGAAATGATTTTATATAGGCTTTTTAATTACTCAAAGCTGGCATTTACAAATAGACCTGAACTTGAGAGATGATAGCAAGCTCAAAAATAAGTTCTGTGTTTTCTGTTTTTGGTATGAAATTAAGTGCATAACAGTGTTTTTTTCTGTTCAGTATCTGATGGTCTGTTTTACTGCATCTATCAAGAACACAGATTTTCCCCACCAAGAGAGTATTCTGTGTCACACCCTGAAGCTGTGATTTAGAAAGTGACATAGTAAGTCCTGGGAAGTCTCACCCCCCGAGCTTCTGGTAGGACAGCAGGAAGTCAAGTCTCCTTAGCTGTCAGAAATAGGCTATAAGTCTTCTGGAAATGAGTGAATAGTTTGGCTTCCCCCAGGTCCCATGCTCCCCTGATATTTAAGCAGGATTCAGATGTTATGGCAGAATATCCAAAGGTTACTGGATTTTATTGCAGTGGAGCAAACCTGCCAACCACCAGAGCAAACCTGCCAACCACCAGAGTTTCCTGTGGTGGCCAGGAGAAGGGAACTTGATGGTGACTTATATTAGTACTTAGCTGGCATTTAAAATGTGTGTTCTGGGACGCCTGGGTGGCACAGGTGGTCGAGCATCCGACTTTGGCTCAGGTCATGATCTCACGGTTTGTGAGTTTGAGCCCCACATACGGCTCTGTGCTGTCACGACAGAGCCCATTTCAGATCCTTTGCCCCACCCCCCACTCTGCCCCTCTCCTGCTTGTGTGCGTCTCTCTCTCTCTCTTTCTGAAAAAAAATGTGTTTTAACATGCTTCAAAGAAGTATTTTAGTCAATATGATTGTGTGATGGTACCTCAAAGGTGTTGAAAGCCTTTTAACAATATATTTGCTGCTGGTTTAATACAAGATACAAGCCCCATTTTCTTTTTACTTTGCCCCATTCCTTTGTGTGAGGCATTGCAAGATTCACCACAGAAACTTCTCCTTGCCAGTCAAGATTTTATTTCAGCCACACAGCTTTTCTTAGCCTTGCCATATTTCTTCCCTTGTGTGATACAGGACCTATGCAATGCTGCAATGGGGTCTGAGCTGTATGGTACTGTAGGGGTACTCCAGGTCTCATTTTTAAATGTTGATCTACTTGAGGGGCGCCTGGGTGGCTCAGTTGGTTAAGCATTCGACTCTTGGTTTCAGTTCAGGTAGTGATCTCACAGTTCGTGAGTTCAAACCATACCATACCATTGGATTCTGCACTGACAGCACAGAACCTGCTTAGAATTCTTCTTTGAGAATTCACTGTCTTTGTCTCTCTCAAAATAAATAAACTTAAAAAAAATGTTGATCTATTTTGACCTTCCTATTTCCTAATTTCATAAGGGCAAATACTAAATGTTTTTCTGGAATAATTTCTGGGGAAATTTCTGGGGCACACTAACCTGGGGGGGGGGAAGAAAATCTCATCAGCTGAACAGAAGTTAAAATGGAAACCCATTCACTGTACATGTATTACAGCTGGTGTCGGAGTATTAGGAGCAGAGAAGGGAATATAGGAAGCCTTATGTGAGTTTATCCCCATTTTCTTACAACTCATGGTAGAGCACTTAAAAACCTGTTTTGAAATCAGAACATACTAGATTGAATTTTGAAAGAATGGTCATTTGTTATGTCAAATGTGTTGCATGGGTGCATTTATGATATGTATGTTAAAAATGGGAACAAAAATTTCCTTAGCATCCTGATACAAAATTCTCAAATTCTCTCTATCCATATGCAAATATTTTTAAAAATCACAACAAAGGCATATGTGTATATGTAAAATGTTAGATTTTGCATTTTTTTCATATAATTATGGCTAATGACCATCTAATATCCTACTAAGTGGTAGGTATAAATAACCATATTCTTACTGTTGAACGCTGGGCACATTTTGCTGTGTTGAAATAAGTTAGAGTAGGGTGGCATCAATGAATATGAATATCTATGTAGTTTGGATATGATGGCCGGAGTCTCAGCTTGTTAATGCTTCTGTTTGCAAGAACTCTTTACAGTGTGAAACCTCCCATCTCAGGACAGAATTCTTTTCATTGCAAGTAACCCTCATTAAGTATAAAAAAGAAAAACATTTTCTTTACCTGGCGGTTTTCTTTACAAGGTACCTGGTAGGAAAGTCACTGTGACATGACTCTTATTTCTACTGTATTGGTCTGATTTTCCACTGGGGCAGTGCTGCTTATGGGCACTTGCCCAAGAAAGTTAGCCAGGGGCTGACGTATGGAAACCCACTTTGCTAAATCAACTCCCCAAATCTATCACTGCCGTCCAGAGCTTTGGGGATCAGTTTTGGCTATTTTTTATTGTCAAAAATTGATTTACTTTGAAAGAGACTAAAAACCTGAGTACCAATACTGTTGTTTGTCAAAGTAATTGTAGAGGGTATGTCCTACTGTGATAGGTCTTATGAAAATGCAGTGAGAGATTAGAAGTTTGAAAAAAAGAGAAAGTCCATGTAAGCCTTGATTTAGATTGATGCTATAGCTGTTTCTTTTATGGCTTTGCTTTTCAAACACCTTCTTTGATGAATCACCGGGCTGCTAGATCCCATGAGAGATCACCTTGTCTATTCCCTTACCTTGAAGCTGGATTACAAACCCATGTCCCAATTCTTATTTTTCAAAACCCTCCAGAGAGGTAGGCTCTTGTAGATATGTGTTTCAACATTCAGCACTGTCAGGAGGGTCTTTTTTCATTTCCATGCCATGTTTCAACATCTTTCTTTTTATTTGGATTTCAGCCGCTTCAGAAGGTCATTCTAAGCTGCCTCAGATGGATATTTTTAAATGGACGTGAATTACTCAGTTGTCTCATTCTGAAAGAGATTCTAGTTCTTTTATGAGCGCCCAGATCAGATTGGTGACTACTGCAGGTGCCACAGCCTGAGACTTGAGGGAGTGGGGAATTGGCTTCAGAGGCACAGGGCTTGAGTCCCAGTGGCCTCTAGCACACGCGAAAGGGTCATGCAAATGTGAGGCAATAGTAGTAATATTCACTGTGACACTCATAAGAACAGAGATCATGTAAATCTTAAACTTATCACTTGTTTAATGATCTACATTTTGGGGGGTGAATGTGAACTAATACAAGTTGAAGTAAATGCGACATGAAAGATAATCCAAACAGACGCAGGCTTTTAAGTAAGACACTAATCTCAGAGTTTTTTAATCGGAAGGGTGAGGCATAGATGATGCCAGTAGCAGTTTCTGTTTGGGGATAGATTAGTCTTTAACTGTCACAGTCTCGGAATGTGTTTGAATAACTTAGGTCTTAAACTCTTTGAGAGACTTCAGCTTAACATTTACAGCAGTTTGGTTTAGGTTTGCCAGAGCTTGCATTTAGGATATGGACCATTTCCGTTCTTAGTTCTGAAGTCAAGTGCATACAATTTTCTCCAGAAAGGAGGCAGCCTGAAGCCTTGGAGAATGTTGGCGGGGCTGAGGGTGGAGTGGTGGTGCAAGATGGCGGGTCAGCACGTGGGCTGGAGACAGACAACGGACTGTATTCTTCCGGTTCTGCTCCCAGCCTCTGCTTCCCGCTTTGGGTCCTGGCACTCTAACTAATAGCTGGGCAAGTGGCTCTCGGCTCCACTCAGAGGAGATCACTCTGTGTCTCAAGCATTGTCCTCCTGTAGAAATCATTCATGATGAGCTGCTTTTTGCTTCCAGTTACTTAAATTCTAGCCCAAGGCACTGTATTCATTATGTGTAGAACAGGAAGGTCTGAAAGGAAGTTTGATCCTTGAGATTGTGTACGGGGTTCTGCCATGGAATCTTCCCCTGGTGACTTGTACAACACATCCTGGTAAATACTTCTCTCAGACTCAAACCAAATGCTCCAGACAGCAGCTGTGGCCTAAATCAGCCATGTTAAAATTTTAGCTGTGTCTCAGCTCTTGTCTGTTTTCAGGTTTAGCCCTGTTGTATTTGGAGTAACAGTCACTGAGAGAAACAATTTCCTTTTGTTTACCACAGCAGGAGAGGAAGAACCAGAACTCAAACTTGCATATATGTTACTTAAATTTTTTTCAGTTTATTTTTTGAGAGAGGGAGAGAGCCAGGGGAGGGACAGAGAGAGAGGGAGAGAGAGAATCTCAAGCAGGTTCTGGACTGTCAACGCAGAGCCCAATGTGGGGCTAAAACTCCAGAAACATGAGCTTGTGACCTGAGTTGAAACCAAGGGTTAGAAGCTTAACCGACTGAGCCACCCAGGAGCCCCTGCATGTTTGTTATGCCCCTGCATGTCCCTCTTGAGGTACCTTTCTGATCCTGATTGCTGCTTCAGGAAAAATTTCAATCCATTTTTTAAAACAGAAAAGGCCAGCAGAGTCACATTCTGCATGTCTTAGGAGTTCATTACCAGGGGTCTTGTACTTTCCTCTAACTGTTCCTGACTCCCAATGCTAGGAATTTGATGTGGAGTCCTTGCTCTAAGAGAATTTAAAAATAGAATAAACAGTAATTAATGTGGACTTAGGAACAAGTCAAACCACTGATTTAAATGGTCACTATTTTGTTGTTAGGTGATTTTGGACAATTGTCTTTGCCTCTGTGAGCCTCAGTGTCTTCATTTGCATACCTAGTTAAATATCTATACCATAGTTTGTGAGATTTCACTGAGCTAATGTACTTAATTATTTCACATTTAAGTTGAATTTGTAAGCGATTTTTCCTCCCACAGAAATTGATTAACAATTAGAATCTCCAAATGAGATTGCTAAAGAGGGAACACAGGTGGAAAAGGTTGGGTTTAGGGATGTGGTGGCAAGAATCCACCATTGGCAGCACCTGATACAGGGATTTGAAAGTCATGGCTGAGAAGGGCACTACAGCTGCTCCTTAAATTCAGACCTGACATAAAAAGTACTTACAAATTTGGCTACGTTGTACATGAGGCTGGTCAAAGGAATTCCTATAAAGATGACATAACAATCCCTAGGTGAGAATGCTACAATGATTTTTTTGAAATAGTCAACATTTGGATTTTAAGAAAGAATGAATCGGGTCCTAGATGCTATACGTTTAGTCATGATCTGGTTTTGTGAGAGGTAGCTCAGGCTTTTTCTGTCCTCCCCTCTCTTTTTCTTACAAGACTTGGATTTTGAAAAGGAAATCCAGGAGGATAGTCAGGGCCACATTTCAAATTGCAGTACTTTATAGGGGAATGGTCCATTTTTGGCCAACTGCTCTTTAGAAATGATTTTAGTAATGACAAAAGAATTGCATAATTCTGCAGAGCTCTGTATCTGCTCTTCCCCATAGGGTATTAATAAGGAGCCTCTCCTACTGCTTTATGAAGCACAGGGCCTTAGAGAACTCTAAGCATACAAAGATATCCTGTTTTGAAAAAAAAATCTCATATCCAAGTACATCGAATTAAACATTGTTTGGAGAACATTAAAATGTTTCCTTAACCTTTGGTGTTTTAGACATGATGGCAAGGTAGGAAGTCCTGCTCCAAGTTCATCATCATACCCACTATAATGAAAGGCAGTGAAAGACTGGGAAGCAGTGATTTCCTATTTCCAGGAACTTGTAGTATAATGGAATGGAACAAATCGGAGGATGGAGGTAGAGAGACTCGGGAACAGAAACATGTGAATCTCCTGTGGGCTCTTTCACAGATCTATGCCACAGAAAAGACTGACCCAGAAAGCTTGGGAGGAGCTCAGAGACTTGGGAATAAGGAGGGTGTCGAATTGAGGCAGGCCATGGTGACCCTCCCTTTGCACAGCATGGGAGTGGCCTGGGAGCTGGGAGAAGAGAGACTGGGAAACAAAGTCTAGGGCATGTGCAGTGTGTCTGTGTGTTGGCGGATTAAAATATCCCTAGCACAGGCCCTGGAACCTCTTTCTCCGAGACCTTCTAGCATGATGGAGGAGTTTTTGGAGTGTCTGACTCCAAAAGTCTGAGTTTCAGCCATCCATTAGTTACCATACTTAGCACAGTGCCTGGCTCATAATCTCAATAGATTTGAATTTCAACACCGTTAAAGAGAAGTTTTACTCTATCTGATTTTTCCAGGTAACAGAGCTTTGACAATATAGTCTACCAAATAGAAACGTGAATAACTTATTCCCCCTAAAATCAGGCAAACCTACGGTGACACTCAGGTTTCACAGCCTTGATGTCATTTTCAAACATGGCCTCACTATAAACAAAATATCAATATGAGAGTACTTGGAAAGTTAATGACCTCAAACAGAAGCATCTATCTCTCCTCGGAATCTAAGTTAAACACTGCTGTTGGTTTTATATTAGGCAAGTATTTCAAAGGCTGTCTGGATTTCCTATTGATGACTGAGGCTGTTCAAAAATGTGTTCTAAAATCAAAACAGAAAACTCCAGACTCTTGACCTATTTTGAATTCTAATCTCTATTTTTGCCTTTTGACACTGGAATACAATTAAGAACAGACTATTCCTGACATGCTGGTTCCAGAAAGACATTTTTTTCCCTCTGTCTTTAAGACACGAGCAGAAAACAAAACTTCAGGGGAGTACCGTGTCAGAATATTGATGTGCTTCTGTAAAAATAACATCTTAAACCAAAGAGCAGTTGGTTAACTTTTGGTAAACACAACCTCTAGCCACATTCCAGAGTGTCTGAAGCATAGAGAAGGAGAAGCCTTTGCGAGAAGTATTTTCAGAACACATTTCTTCCCTTCTAGCAGCATTGTCTGCAGGGCCTGGTGCTTCATTCCCAGATGCTCATCCCTACCCTCTCGTGCTACCTGAAGTCCGGAAAATTATTCTTGAATATAAACGACGCTCCACATGAAAAGAAATACTGATTTAGAAGTTACTTTTGGAAGGGATGTTGAAAGCAAGGCTCATTCTAGGATGAAAGGCATCACTGCTAAGAACACTGCCCTCGAAGCGTTTCAAAGGTATATGTAGGTGGTTTGCCCACAGCTGGATTTGACAGGCCCTAATGCTCCAGGCTTGCCTGTGTTTTCCAAGCTAGAAGTTTGCCAGCTCCTGGAACCCAGGAGAGAGACTCTGACATGCATCCCTGGCCATGTCAGAGAGAAAATAATTTCACCTTATTAGCGACTCGAAGGACATTAAAAGTGGGATAAAAAAGTAAGCTAAATTATTTATTTGTTCCCTGAGTTCTTCTTGTGAAGAGAGAAAGAACAGAGAAGAGAGAAGATAAAGCTGGCAGGAGACAGCAAGTGACAGGAGTTGTTTGGTTTGAAGTAGACCAACAAACAATTCTTCCATCAGCTTTTCCAAAAGCTTAGGGTGCCATTCCACTTGCCCTCAGGCACTTGAAATCTGGAAAGGGTGGACAGGAGCATCTCTGAGATACTGTGACTGTCACTGGCCCTGCAGTGACAGGAAAAATACTCCTGAAACTGCTACATGGTATTGCAAACAATGGACTTACCCCCAACAAAACAAAGTGATTCATTACTCAGTGTCTATTTATTTTAGGAATTTATTTGGTATTAGACTTTTTAAGGCCACATATTATAGGATTAACACTGATATGCTATGTTTAGAATGGGAAAATCCATAAAGACAGGGAACAGGTTAACAGTGGCCTCAGGATGAGAGGTGAGAATGGGAGTGACTGCAAATGGACGTGAAGTTTCTTTTTGGGGAAATACTCTAAAGTTAGGTTGTTTTAATGGTTGCACGACTATACAGTTATTAAAATCATTGGGAAAAAATTTCAAACATAAAATTAAATAATTTCTTTTACACTTTTCAACAACATTCACATACAAAGAAATGAGGCTCAGAGTTTATGGGATTTGGAATCTGAGTTATGTCCTTATTTGCTCCATGACAAACTTTCTCCGGAGGGCTAACTCCTGCGATCTGCAAAAGTATGAACTACTTTCCTTACTTCCAAGGAGCTCATACTCAACCTATGTGGTCAACAAAATGGGTAAACAAGGCATCTTTTCACGTAATAGCATTGTGTGGCCAAGCAGGGACACTTGGAGAATAGGGATGTGTGTGATGAGGGTGCCAACTGTGTGGTTCAGCATAGATAATACAATGCTGAGGTCAATGATCAAAGTGAGCTAAGCATCATCAAGGAGGCTCGTGAGGATGAGAAGAAAATATTACTGAATCTCAGATGGGAAATACTGTAATGCTTTCCTGTATAGATGATTTAATGTGGCATCCTGGCCACTTTAGTTTAAAAAAGCATGATACATACACTCACATATGAGCAGTGCTTGGGTGAAATGAAAACAGGTGTCCATAGTAAGTTGTACAAGTACCTTTATGACAGCTCTGTTCATAGTAATTCAAAATTGGAAACAACCCCAAGTAAATAACTGGGGACATCTGAGAAGCTATGATATGAAGACAGACTCGAAAAGAATTAGCCTTCATATTGCAGACAGTGTTTTTATGTCAGGAGAATTAAGCCTAATACTTCCTACCCTGAGGGGCATAGACCAGTAGAAAACGGCTTTGGAATCAGTGAAACTGGTGTTTTGAAGCCTGAGTTCTCTGGCTAGCCGCATGGCCTAGGTGTAGGCCTGGGTTCTTCACTATCCAAAGGGGTCTTAATATTGACCTTCTTTCAAGAGGCATGTGGTGACAAGCACGATCTGGAAGACAAATGCTGTGGTTTAAAGAGAAACTAGAATATTTTGAGAAAACCTCTGTAAACTTCTCCAACGGTATCAGGAAAGAACTCCCAGCATACCTGAGTGCTGTTTCAAATGAGGCCCTGATCAGCATTAAACATCATGCTTCCATATTGAGGGTTTCAGTACTTAACTCTTTCTAAAGAACCACTTTCCTGAGATACAATTCACATAACATAAAATTCATCCTCTTTTTTTTTAAATGTTTATTTTTGAGAGAGAGCAAGAGAAAGAGACAGCACAAGCAGGGGAAAGGCAGAGAGAGAGGGAACACAGAATCTGAAGCAGGCTCCAGGCTCTGAGCTGTCAGTACAGAGCCCGACATGGGGCTTGAACTCATGGACTGCAAGATCATGACCTGAGCCAGAATTGGTTAACCAACAGAGCCACCCAGATGCCCCTAAAATTCACCCTCTTAAAGTGCATGATTCAGTGGACTTTAATGTATGCAGAATTGTGTGACCATCACCACTACCTAATTTTAGAATATTTTCATCACCCCACAAAGGAACTCCTAACCATTAGCTGTCATTCTTCCACCCCCTCACCTCCCCCCGCCTCCAGCCTTACACAACTGTTAATCTGCTTTCTGTCTGTGGATTTGCCTATTCTGGTTCATCCATGCTATAGCAAGTATCAGTACTGTATCTCTTTTTTTATGTGACTGAATAATACTCTGTTATGTGGATATAGCATGTTTTATTTATGAGCTGATGGAATTTTGAGTTCTTCCTACTTTTTGGAAATTTAGAAAAATACTGCTATGAACATTCTCATACAGTTTGTGTGTATATTTACACATGTGTGTATCTGTGTGTGTGTTTGTGTACATGTGTCTCTATTTTTCTTGAGTATATACCCAGGAGTTGAATTATTAGGTCATATGATAACTATCCATTTAACATTTTGGGAAACCGTTGAACTGTTTTCCAAAGTAGCAGCCCCATTTCACTTTGTCACTCGAAATGTTGGAGGGTTTCAATTCTCTACATCCATGCAAGCACTAATTATTGTCAGATTTTTTGGCTTGTAGGATCGCCTGAACTTTGAATTCTTTTTTGTGGTGTCAGAGCATAGAGAAGTACATAGTCACTGGGGCCACATCGTGTTAGTATCACCTTCCCCTCTTTCATGGTGAGCCTCACCCTGCGTTGTCACTTGTGACTTCTTTTCATGCCCCACAGTCTCTAATACATGTGGTTTAAGCTCAGTCCTCCTCCCTTTTATCAAAACCATGCATGACAATGCCTTCTCAACCTGTGGTCTGTCCATGTCTCTTTACAGAATGAAGGATCTAGGTCTACTGGTCAGAGTGATGCTTTTTCTGCTGGTGAGGAGATAAGGGTACTGATCCATGTTCCCAATAATAAGAATAACATTTACTGAGAGTTTATTAGGTGCCAAGAATTGTTCTATTTCATGTGAAGTATCTCCTTTAGAATGTATCATAACTCATGCAGGTGGGTAATATCCCATTTTACAGCAGGGTTAAGCAATAAGCCCAAGGACATACCAGTCGTAAGTAGAGTCATGGTTGGGTCCACATAGGTTGAGTCCAGAACCAGAGCTTTAATCTCCCCTAATGGGGCTGTTTCACCACTAAATTATAACTGACTAAGCTGAATGGGCCTGTCTTCTTCACCATTGTATTCGTAAAAACAAAGAATAAATGAATGAAATTAACTTAGAATAATTTAAAGACTCTTACTCATAAAATTCATAAAAATCTCTAGGAACAAGTGTGTGTGTACGTGCATGCTCCTTCTCTTTCATCTCTTAATTATTTAAGCTCTTGTTTTTCAGCAAGTTCTCATTCTTCTCCTTTATTCCGTAGTACACATAGTACTCAATTGCTGACATTTCATCTAATTGCAGAGTAACAGATTGTAATGGATTAGAGCTTTCACAATAAAAACACTTGGCCTGCTCAAAGTGAGGTAGGAGTAAGACAGAAGGTAAAAACATTGCATTGAAGAATTCACAAACAAGATAATAAAAAAAAAAGTGTTCCGAAACATATGATGAACTCCCCAGAAAGGATTACATTGTAAGAGATCCAAATGTGTGGAAGACAGAGGACGCAACAGAACAAGACCTTCCCCTGCATTGATCACATGGCTTCCCACTCAAAACTCTCTTCACTATTTGAATAATAAACTTGATGTAGGCAAGACTGCTCTTATCTATGTCATTTTTCTCATCTTTTTGTTTTCTGTTTATTCCTATTTCAACCCCCACTCCTCATTTGCTGCTCTACCAATCTATATTCAAAAACCTGTGCTTCCAACCCACTTTGCTCTGTTTTATTCAAAATTCAGCTGAAAACTTATATTCTTTGAGTTAAGAGAAAAACTACCCCCTACATCATTTTCTATTAAAACAGTTAGATTCCTTAGTATTAGATGTGTTAGAACTTTATCCCCCAATATTTTTTTCCCACAGTGATCCATTTGAGAGACCATACAATGAGGCTAATGCTGATAACATTTTGTTCAGAGTCAGAATATAAATCTTACAAGAACAGGGGTGCCTGGATGGACTTCAGCTCAGGTCATGATCTCATGGTTGTGGGTTCAAGTCCACATTGGGCTCTCTGCTGTTAGCACAGAGCCTGTTTCAGATCTTTTGCCCCACCCACCTCTCTGTCCCACCCGACTTGCTCTCTGTCTCAAAATAAACATTAAAAAAAATAAGTCTTGCAAGAACATAGACCCTATTATATTAATTAGCACAGTAAGTAAAAGTATTTTACTCCATTTGATCATCAACTCCTGCTTGACTCTAAATAGATTATGGCAATTTCAATAAAATTGAACTTGTGAAGACAAGAAGCCACTGTTGAGGAGGAAAGAATGCATTGTACACTGAAACTTATGGAGAGAGGAAATAGAATTCAAAATATTTTGGGTGTACCATATAAGCAGTACACAGGGATAATGGAGTACCTTCAAAGATGACTTCCTTGAAGGTGGTAAAACTCATAATGTATGTTTGATACAGAAAATTCTCATTTCATTCTAATTTGTTCAATTCACTTGAAAATATTTAATAGTCACTCAAGCACTTTGGAGATTCTAGGCAAAGTGGAAGGCCCTGTAGATGAGAAGGTAAAGGAGATATAGTATCCCTGTGCTCGTGGAGCTTTAGTTAGCTGAGTGGCAATATGGCAGAGTAGACAGAAAATGGGTTTGTGATTCAGGCAGACCTGGGTCTAAATCTTGGCTTTTTTGCTTATTTTCTGGGTGAAACTGGGCCAATCATATTTTATAACATGTGAAATAGGGATATGAAGAGTTATCCCATAGGACTGCCCCAAGAATTACATGAGCTCATGTGAGAAAAGCAGTTAGTAGAGTATTTGGCACAGATGTGGATCTGGCTTTCATATTCCAACTCTTGTCCTAGGGAAGAACAATTTCTAACAAGCTTCACTTAGTGTCCTGGGTCTCAATTCATCAGTCTGATATTTAAGAGACAAACTGTCACTAAAATACTTCATTCAGTCTTATTTATTCAATATCAGGGTATGTGTTTAAGCCCTCCCTCCACTCTTAGCTAAGCTTGTTATTGGCAGTCTCAGCTCTGCAAACTTGCTCTTGCTGATCTCTTTCACAATTATTTAAAATTTACAGTTTATTTATTTTGAGAGAGCGTGGGTGTGCATATGCATGCATGTGCATGAGAGAGAGAGGGAGAGAGAGGATCCGCAGCAAGCTCTGTGCTGTCAGCCCAGAGTCCAACATGGGGATCAGTCCCACCAACCATGAACTCATGACCTGAACCGAAATCAAGAGTTGGATGCTTAACTGACTGAGCCATTCAGGTGCCCCTTGCTGATCTTTTAATTTCTTGAAGGCCTTCTGTTTCTTTGTCTATTCAAATTCTCTTGAAAGACGGTTCACTTTTTTCAAGCCTTCAGTGGAGCCTCCCTCTCTATGCCTTTTCTTCTTGCTTTAATAAAACATTTGGTACATTTGAAATTTCTACTTCTTACTTGGTTCTTCCTGAAGCTTTTGTTATTTTGCACTGTAAATTTCTGTTGCTATTATTGCCACTTTCCAAGTGTGAGTCTTAATTTTCTGTTTTATATACTTTATGATATACTTTTATATACTAATTTCACAATTATTCAGTATATTTTAAATGAATGGATGGGAATTTATATTCTGTTTAATGAAGAAGTTTTTTTTAATGGAAAGCAAAATCCCTCTGCCTTCATTAAATTCATCAGTACTCATGAGTGAATAACAACCTGTTTGTGTTAATGAGTACCTTGGCATTTTAGGGCTTTCTATCTTGGGTAGGAATTCATGCTGACTATTTATTAAATATTAAGAAGAAACAAAATGCCATAGTTGTTTTTTTGGTATGTTACATATATTTGTAATGTATTATGATATTTGAGAGGGAAAATATATATGCAGACTTTAACCAGTTGCAAGTTGTCAAAGCAAACTGATCAAATGTTAAGATTTTGAAAAAAATAAGCTAAAGTTGAGAAAAACTAGTTTGCATCAATTGGGTTTTTTGTTTGTTTGTTTTTTGATTTTGCATTTAAATTGTTTTAATCTCCATTTTGAGGCTGAAAAGACTGGGAAAGATTGTTTAACGAAGATGGCATGGTTAAATAGAGTGTGGGTTTCAGACCTGTGTTTGAATTTTAGCTCTGGCCTTCGTTGTATGAACTTTGACAAATTAGACTTTCCTGGCCTTCAGGTTTCTCACGCCTAATAATGCCAATGCTGAGGAGTGTTGTGAAAATTATTTTTGTTGGCACTCAGCAGACACTCAGTAAAAGAAAGCTTTTATTATTTGTGTTTATCGCTTCAGAAGAGAAGTTAAAGTACGTGTTAATGAAGGTGAATTTCGGTTGGGAACACAGGCCTCTGGGTGGTTAGAGCTGTGAAGGAGAGGGGTAACTCAGTAGGTTAAAGTATGTGACAATGGAAGGTCATGAAAGGGTATTGTGAAAATAACCAGAGTCTCTCTCCCCTAATTTAATTCTTTAGACTCTAAATTTAGTTTTCTAGAGAATTTACAATGAAAGTAAAATGATATTAAATTTTCATTTAGGAACTCAGTGAAGTGAGAATTTGGTTTCATCCATTTGCGCATGAAAAGTCTTTTTAACTAGAAAGGCAGCCAAATTATACCCTACACACTAGAGGGATATTTCAAGTTATTTGTTTGCTTTTTTCCTATGATGTTCTTAGAAACCACATCATGAAACAGGCAATACTTACACTGCATAACAATACAGTTATAATTGGTGATGGGAATTTTGACCAAAGATTCAAAATCAAGTAAACCATAGCTACACCCAAAAACATACCAAAAATCAAAGGCAACTCTATTTCTGTACTAGTTTAAATGGAATTATTATGTTCCAAGTCCCATAAAATGAACATTATATATACTAACTGCACTAAATTGTATCATGGTCTTAATGTATTATAAGACAACTAAGTACCACTCTATCATATCTATTACTTATAAACCTGACTAGCAATAAATACTCTATGATAAACATAGGTATTTGTTCATATTCTTGGAATTCTCCTTGAAGCT
The DNA here is from genome assembly GCF_023721935.1 of Panthera uncia. Classification (NCBI taxonomy): domain Eukaryota; kingdom Metazoa; phylum Chordata; class Mammalia; order Carnivora; family Felidae; genus Panthera; species Panthera uncia. The sequence goes on along the minus strand of NC_064809.1, from coordinate 99,965,227 downwards.
GATTCTTTTCCATCTCCTTCTGGGTAAATTTCCATGTTGCAAACAGAGACTTACCTTATAGCTTGAACTAAATCCTAACTTTAGATAAAGTTAGACTAAGCTAAACTGCAAGCTCTCTGTGTGTCATGGAAACCAGGTGAGAAGGTTACAGAGAAAAACACATGAAAAGATGCTAACATTACTCATCAGGAAAAAAGAAATCAAAACTGTGATATCATCTTACACCTGTCAGAATAGCTAAAATTAACAGCACAAGAAACAACAGGTGTTGGTGAAGATGTGGAGAAAGGGGAACCCACTTGCACTGTTGGTGGGAATGCAAACTGGTGCAGCTGTTCTGGAGAACAGTAAGGAGGTTTCTCAAAAAACTAAAAATGGAACTACCCTATGATCCAGCAATTGTGCTGCTAGGTATTTACCCAAAGGATACAAAAATACAGATTCAAAGGGGGTACATGCACCCCCATGTTTATAGCAGCATTATCAACAATAGCCAAACTATGGAAAGAGCCCAAATGACTACTGACTGATGAACGGCTAAAGAAGATGTAGTGTATGTACATACATAGAATTATATGTATGTACATACATATAATAGAATATTATTCAGCCACCAACAAGAATAAAATCTTGTCATTTGCAACAGTGCGGATAGAGCCAGAAAGTATTATGCTAAGGGAAATGTTAATCAGAGAAAGACCAATTCTATTCCTGAAGACAATATTACACTGTATGTTAACTAAGAATTTAAATAAAAAATTGAAAAGCAGAAGTTACAGAGAAGAATGAGATACTGAATAAGCTTTAACAACAACAAAAACAACTATCACCACTTTCATGTCCATTAACAAACAGTAATAACAGTGATTTTGATAAGCATCTATACTTCCTTTTTTTAAAAGCAACAGACCAAAATGCCCCAAAAGATATTAAACGATTTTCATCATTTAATACGAGGATGTTTTGTTGATAGACTTTGAGAATACCTAAGACCTCATTTATAAAATAAGAACACAATTACAATTATTAACATAGACTTTAAAGGGGGAATTTTGAAACCCCCCACAGTTTAATACACACCTTGCCCCATTTCTTCAATCAAAAATATTTTTTAAAAATATTTTTGCACACCTACTGTGTGCTTGCCTCCTGTGATTAAACTTGGTTTCATGGCGGGGAACAATAAATATGGCTACTGCTGCACTTGAAGCTTACAGTCTAGCCGGGGAAGACAGACAATGAACAAGTAAACAAATAGAAATAAGTGGAACTTCCTGGAATGTTGTGGATCGATATAAGTGTCTTTGTTGGATTTCTCTAATGTGAGAGATTGTGAACGACAGGAAGGGTTCTTATTGGCATCTGTGTTTAAAATACCACCAGTTAACCTTTTGTGAGGATTTCCATTTGGGGCATTGATTTGTTGTGCAGAGATTCTCGGAGGGCATGAGTTACCATCTGACTGCTAAGTATACTTAGAAAAAGCATCAGTTCTTTTATGATCTTTGGACATCAAAGATGTCCTAAGGAGTAAAGACTTTAACCCATTCCAAAGACGTATCAAGTAATTGACCAGTAGAGGCTGAAAAACTTTTGCCATTTGAATGAATATGTATTCTCCAAATGCTTTTCTGTGAAGTAAATGTTTTCCTAATTAGGCTTAAAAATGTGAAATTTTGTTGCAAAATTGATTTTCTATTAAGGCACTAAAGTAGTTTCTCTTCCTTTCTGCTTGGGTACTAATTAAATTATGTCCCAACTTGCTTTAATTCAGCAATCAATTTTTTTTCCATTTGCACTGGATTACAGAATCTCATTTAACAATCACTCGTTAACAAATTCTACACAAAGCAGAAATGATAGACTTATTCTCTAATGGAGACAAAAACAGTACTGGTAAAGTCATAAGACAGACTTACTCAAAAGTCAAAAAAAAGATTTAGTTGTTTTCTGGTAGTATATATTTCTTATATAGTATATGCTGTCTTTAGAGATAAAAAGTAGTGGAAGCCATGGGGGTTAAAAATACATTAAAAATTAGAACAAAATGCTAAAATAAAAAAGGTCTAAGTGATTTAAAGATGTACCTGATGCTAGGGTGCAGAACTGAGACAATTTATAAAATCATAAAATTAAAAAAAATGGAATTCTAGCCATTGATTTTAACATTTGAAGTAATTAAGCAGATGTATAAAATTAATGGACTATTCTAAACGTATGAAGGTTAGTTTCAGGTTTGACTTGTGGCTGGCATAAATATTTTATTGAATAATTAAAAATAAGACAGTCTCAGGGCACCTGGGTGGCTCAGTCAGTTAAGTGTCCAACTCTTGATTTTGGTTCAGGTCACGATCTCATGGTTGGTGAAATGGAGCCCTGAGTTGGGCTCTGCACTGACAGCACGAACCCTGCCTGGGACTCTCTCTCTCCTTTTCTCTCTCTGCCCCTCTCCCGCTTGTGCGCTGTCTCTCCCTCTCTCCCCCTCTCTCTCCCCCTCTCTCTCCCCCTCTCTCTCCCCCACCTCCCCCCCTCCCCCCCCCCCCTCCCCCCTCCCCTCTCTCTCCCACCCCTCTCCCCCCCCCCTCAAAATAAGTAAGTTAAAAGAAAAGACTATCTTGAAAACATAGCCTGGGGTTATACATATTAGAAACATTTTGCAAATGGGTAATTGAAAACCTTTTGCCAAAAGCTGATTTTTGAGGCCCTATATCAAAAAGGGAAAATAAGGAAAAGTTTTATATGTTACCATCTCTGAACTCAGAGGATATACATTTCTGATTTAAAGAAACAAATGGAACACAAAAGTCTAGTAGCCTGTAAAGTCAAATTCCATCTTCCTCTGTTAGGAGGTGGCTATGATTGTGTTAGAGAAAGTTAACAAGTTGGAATGGAAAGTCATCCAGAGATGTTTTCTCAGGGGCTAGAATCTAACAGTGGGAGCTCTGCACTTGTTAGGGCTCTTCCTGCCATAGCTTATCTCTTTCACACACCTTACGTTTTCAACATGCGCTTAGTAACTTTCAGATAAGGCTTCTTCCCTTTCTTCCTTCTAAACTGCTTGCACATTTAGTTGATCACTAAAATAACATAATTTTTAACTTACATAATTGCTTAATCATCTTAGGACTTTTATATTGTTCAACTTTTGGGTGACAACGCCCTACCCCATTCGATCAAAATAACAATGTTGGATCTCAGTGGGTGGGATTTAACCTATTTAAATCCAAGTGTCAACCAAGTGAACAGACGACCATGATTTCAGTTTCTAGATTCCAAAGCTATGTCTTGAATTCCTTTTTTCCACTTTCCTTTATGTCTTTCATTCCTTATGACATTAAATATTACACTGTTAGATGAAAAGGAAATAAAAATCATGAACGGAATTGTTCATGTAAAATGGAAAAACAATATCTTTAAAATTGTGAGAAGCAAAGTCAATCTGAGACTTCAATTTATTTACACAACTATAATTTCCTGCAGTCAATGGACAGTAGCATGAAAAACTAGAGCCTGTATCAGTGAGAATAAGTAATTCTTCAGATGAAAAATGTAATTGGATCTTACTTCATTTATTATGAGACAGTTTATACCTGGTTCTAGTCATCCAGAGATAGGATGTAAACTAGACACCTGTTTTATGAGGCTGCTTATATCATGATAAAAGGAAAGAGCCACTCAACTGAAAACTGAAAATTACTATTCCCAAGTAGGTATCCAAGAGGAATGGCTCTAGAGTTTAAGAAGGTAGTTATAGAGTTACTTCCCATTAAAAACTCCAGGGACATTCAGTAAATAGAATGGTGGTGAGGAAAAGAGGAGAGAAGTAGATTTGGATATAGGGAAAAGGCTAGAACAAAGAGGGAGGTAAAAGCATGAAGTGAAAGAGAACCCAAACAAGATTGGCCAAGAAGAGAGAATGGGAGAGCTCTTGCTTATTGAACATTTACCACATACCAGGCTCTGTATTAGGTATTTTACACTCTATCCTAGTCAGTCTGTAAGACAAAGGGTAGATAATGTTAAACCACTTTCTAAAGAAGAAAAAAACCTGAATTTTAGAGAGCTTAAGTGATGTGACCAAGTTCTCCGAGCTAGTGAATGGACTTGTCGGAAATGAAACCCAGGAGTGTTTGATCTTAAAGACGGGACTTTTTCCAGAAACCAGTCTCAGTGACAGTAAGCCAGGCAAAGATTGGTGTGAAGAAGGAGAATTAGACTGCACTGTATGCAATGAAAGCAGAAGCAGTGTCTACCCTTTTTACTTTCTTGAGTACCTACACAGTCCCAGAAATGTAGCAATTTACGGTAAATACTCAAATAGTATTTTTTTTTAAACGTTTATTTATTTTTGAGACAGAGAGAGAGACAGAGGATGAACGGGGGAGGGGCAGAGAGAGGGGGAGACACAGAATTGGAAGCAGGCTCCAGGCTCTGAGCCATCAGCCCAGAGCCCGACGCGGGGCTCGAACTCACAGACCGCGAGATCGTGACCTGAGTGAAGTCGGACGCTTAACCGACTGACCCACCCAGGCGCCCCTCAAATAGTATTTTTGAATGAGTTGGGCTACAAAGGTTTGAGATAGGGAGAGAAGACCTGGAAGAAGAGGAAAGAAATAGAAGACAGAGATAGGAGAGGGCAAGTAAGGGGGTGAGAAGAAAAAAAAAATGTGATTCTTCTTGGACAGTCTATCTACTCTTAGATTCCAGAGTCAAACCTATCAGCTTACTGTTGACATTCAAACTCTGCCCACATTCAAAGAATTTTTGAGAAAGGAAAAAGTGCTTGATGGCTTACATTTTCTTAACTCAGGCACAAATACTTGCAAACTTTTCAGAAACCCAGTGAGGTATGAATCCCATACCACTTTGTAGTTACCTGATGAAGGTGAGAAGTATGAACCATGCACTCTGGGCAGGTAGCCATTGTGAAGCATGAGTGGGTCATATTTTGATACTCAACTAACAAGCTAACGATTAACCAGTCAACTAATAAAACCTTTCAGTTAATAAATATTTGTCATGGTCCCACTTTGCACCCCAGTTGCAAGGAATTTACAAAGGAAAACATTTTAATAAAACATAAAAATTCAATGAAACAGCTCATTACTTTGTTAAAAAATTAGAAACATGATCATATTATTTTCAGACAGATGTTGGATTTAACATTGATATTCACTCATAAAGAAGAACTACTTACAAAAATAACAAAATGTAAAAACTCAATATTATCCTCGGATGGGTTTTGAGTATCCACGGTGGGGCTAAATCTGTTTCAGTATCCAAGAGTCTAAGTTTGACTAACGCATTTGGTTAAGTTATGTATATTCTTTCCAAAAGGAAAGGAGAGCTTAACTCGGATAATTTTTATTCCTTTTTGACAGACAAATTTAGAGCACTAGTAAGATTCAATTTCAAAACAACAATCAACAAATCTGTTCTAAAACCTCACTAAGTTTCACTGGTCAGAGAAAACCATAGGCTGTGAGGATTCCAAGGTGATAGGCTTGATTGAATGTGTTGAAGACTTGGGCCACTCTTTTTGATCTCCTGGGTGGCCCCAAAGTGATCACGCCTTACAGAAGCCTAGGGATCCTGAATGATGGAGGCTGTTGGCAATCCCATGAGTGATTATAAACCCAAGGGATTGTCAGGATCCAAAAAATAGCTAGAAATTGACCTGCCTTAGGAATTCAGAGAAGCTAGAGTTGTTTGCCTTTGTGATATTGGCCTGTTGAGACATTTGCACAGAAAAACGCCAGTGCCAGGCAGGCATAGCATAATCAAATAGAATTGATTATTATGTAGTTTAAATGCACTAAAGATATTGAACTTCCTTTTAAATCACAGAAAAGTCCTGTGCTGAACTATTAAAACCGGGGAAAAAACAATGTGAAGAGTACTATAATAATGTGACTTATTTAAAAAATGGATTTAATATCAGCCTTTGTGAATTATATTTGATGTTCCACCCATCATGCTCTGATATCTGTAGAAGAAACAATGAACGGTCTGTGATATGCAGAAATAATCAAGGGAAAAGTGCTATTTTATTTCTGTTCAATAGCTACATAACCTATGTAGAAGATGCAAAATTATTGCAGAAAAATACAAAGAATGAGATGATTTTTCACTGTCCTTTTAAAAAAGTAGATGTGTACGTGTCTGGCATTTTGGGAGCTTTTCAGAAACAGATAGTGAGTATGTGTGTCTGTCCAGGGAATTATCTATAGACATGGTGCACGAATCTTTCTCTTTTCTTTCAAATGAGACCCAGAAGACCAATATACTTTGTAATGAGGTTATGCAATCCCTTAACCCTATTTTACCAGCTGTCAGCAGCTGGAGGCCCACGTTATCCTTTGTAGAGAGCATCTCTCAATAGGTTATTATGTCAACAGCAACTGGCGAGCACAGCTTGTCTGATTAGAAATGCTAATGTTTTCCTTACCTCTTCCTTCTCCGCACTTTGCAGGTCACGCCACTCCTCAGTTATGTGACCGAAATCCACTGTGTTCATGGGGACTTTAAATTCCCCAATGATGTCATGCTTGGAGAAACGATCGAAATCATATACAGCCATCACCAAGGTTTTGCCACCCAGTTCTGAGTATGGCACCTTAATAAAAAGAGATGAGGATAAAAATCTGGTCACAAATTTAAAATGTTACTTTTTATAGTGTTTAATTGTAATATATATGTTGGATAAGCAAAACAGGGAGGTAATGGTGCCTTTTAAAAATGAATTCATTTGAATCACTGCTTGAGGCTTAAACTGGGAGAAATGAGGGACTTACCATAGTCAGTTAGTGCTTTATCCTAAAGTTCTAAAAGCTATTAGTATTATTGATTGACTAATAATTAGTATTATTGATATTGATTGGTGACTATTAGTCATGCTATAAACACTTTAAGATTTCGCAGTGTTGGCACACAGTAGGCACTTAAATATGCATCGTTTGAATGATTAGTACCTCCTTCCGGTGGGAATTTGTTTAATACAAGAATAAACTAAGATGTATTGCACTTGACCATGTAGGTTTTACTTCTGGGATATTGTGTTATTGTTATGATCATTTATATTGTAAGAGTATAACTTAGGGTGGAAGACTTGCTTCCAAAGTCCCACTAAGTCTTTCAGGCCGTTTGGATGCTACAATTTAATGGAGCAGTGATTTATGAAAAAGATATGCTAGGAGTCAGAAAGGATTTAAATGAAATTCACAAGTTGCCTTGCTCCCTAAAACAATTTACAGATAGACAAGAACTGACTAGAAAATTGATGTTCTGAATATCAGAGATGCATTATAAAGATCTTGAGGTTCATTCTTAGGTATGACACTTGTTAGGATGAATGGTGGCAAAAGGCCAAGAGCTGATGGGTTCTCCAGCTGTTCAGATATATCTGGGACAGATGCTGTGGGCTGGGATTTTTACTGGTGACATTTTTAATATTCAGGGGAAGTAGTGCATTCTAAGGAAGCTACACTTCAGTAACTGGGTAGAAATGCCTAATTAAGAAATTGTTTGGACTTGTATTGAAGGTTTGATCAATTTTTGTCAGTACAAATGGTTGTCTGAGCTCCATCAAACATTTCTCAATGAGCTTTGCATATTAAGGGAAGGAGAAGGAAGCGTATTTGACCATATACGTATAGGAAATTTTAGTTTATCAAAAGTTTGGTTTTTTTCTCACTTATTTGTCATCTATTTAGCATCTGATTAAAATACTTTGACTAAAATGGAGGAACCATGCTTTTTCCATTTTAGAAGAAAACAAAAAACCCTGCAAAACAGCTGAATTTCAAAGGAAGAGATGAATTTTAGAGTAGGGGTAAATATTTCGTCTTATTTCTGAAATCACTCTGGATTTTTTTGTGATTCTACTGAAATAACAAAAAAAAAAAAAAAAAACAAACCTAGGCTTGGGGTCAGACAGACCCAGGCCTGGGTTTTCCCACTTTCCGGCTGAAGGGCCTGGAGCAAGCAAATACACCTCACACATTTCGCCTATCAAATAGTGTTAATACTAAGACCTACTTCACAGAGCAGTGAAGGCTGAATGAATACATGTTAGGTACAGTCGGCACTTACGTACTTATTATTTGAATGATTAGTAACTCCTTCAGGTGGGAGTTTGGAGGAAAAGAAGCATTTAGGTCAGGGCATGTCACGTTCATGTGAAGTGGATTTGAACTCAGTTTTAAAGCCTATTCTCTTTAAACTATTATGCTTCGGTTCTTCCATCATCTTGCCTGTTGGCATTTCAAGATGCATAATCTACAATGTCTCCCGGAGAAATTAACCAGTTCTCTGGAAACAACAGCATAGTTCTAAGTGTATCAAAATATATTACACTTTGGCTTTGTCAGCATTCTTGAAATAAAATAGAACCTGATGAAATTTTATAGGCAGTTAAAAATTTCAGTAATTAAACCTTTTGAAGCCACAGAAATTACTAATAAAATGTTAGAAATACACTTTTTTGAAATAATACACAGATAACTCAGACACCATAGTATTTCAAATAATTTAAGAAATCTTAAATTGTGGTCAGTAACTCCTGACCTAAATGAAAATTAATACATAGCCAAACAGAATGATTGTCATTACCACTTGCAATATTTTATTAGTTTTATCTTCATTCTATGCTTTGTGGTATATTGACCATAGTGATGAGCTACTCATAGGCTGAGTAGTTCCAGAATCTTTTTATTACTACTCTAAATGAACTATCTGGGTATGAAAAAGTGTAGGTTTTAGATAAGATTACTGACAATACTTTGGAGATTTTTGTCACAAAATCTGAAATTTCAGAGTGAATACAAAGACATTGCTCTCTTACAAAACTGGAAACAAGGCTTGAGAAAATGACTCCTGCCCTTAGTTGCATCCATTTTATTTCGCACCATAGTATTTGCTTGCATGAGGCACATGCTATCGCTAAGGCTGGCTGATAGATGAGTGATGCTGAATCTACCTGCTGGCAAACTCACAGACCTTTCATTTCTCAGAAATGTATTATTTTAAGTAATGCATTTTACAATTTTTTCACATATTAAAGATAGTTACCAAAGAAGTGCTTTTATGCGTGACTTTAAGACATGAGCTACAGAGCTGTATATGTAGAGATGCCTGAGGCCTGCAGGGTATGTTTTCCTGTCAGTTATTTTGTGGCCAGAATCTCTCTTTATTATTGTCAACTGAGGTGTCTCAGCAAGATTCAGAGCGCTAGGGAAGAGCCTAGAGTTAAAGGCAAATGCTAGAAATGCAGAAAAACAATAGGTTTGTATTCTTGTTAATGATAGGTTCAGAATGGTCTTTAAGTGCTTAGATTGCCCCTGTACACACAGAATTCTGCAATGAGGGTAAAACCTATTTGTATCATTTAAACAGTGGAACACAGCTTACTTTATTCTGTGATTGTAACTTAATTTTGGGAACTTAGAGACTTAGGAAAATAACAATTTCATTGTTCTTTTGTCTTTATTCAAGAGAGGGGGAAATGTTCAAGTCTATTGGCTCACTTGATGTTGATTTTCCTTTTTTTGGATGTGATTGACATCCCCATTATACTCCAGTCTGTATTCTGTTCTGAGATGGCCACGCTGAATCCTACTTTAACCAAATCTAAACACAGTGCAGAATCCTCACTGGAATGAAGATAAGAATTTTAAATATTCTGAATAGACTCATCCTTGAACCTCCGAATAAGTGGTCATGTGCATTTCTATGTATGTGTCAGGATGAGATGGTTCTTAAAACCACAGAGGAAAAGTTATTAGTAAGTACAAAAAAAAGTACCTTGAAAGTAAATTGCTCGTTGAAGACAGGATTAAGGGTCTTTCGGTGGACTTTTGTCTCAAATTTCTTCTTTTTATCGGGCAGCAGAAACACTTTAACATAGGGGTCAGACGTGCCTCCCATGTCTAAGGCAGGCAGCTCAGCAGCCTGGATAATCCCTACCAGCAGCTGGAAAGAGAGACAGAATAAAGCAAACACAAACATTGGTGGACATTTTAGAAAAGATTGTTCACGATATTGCATATTGTGATCTCTCTCCCTCTTCCTCTTTGCTTTTAATAAACTTTTATTTATTTCTCTTATGAATCTAAACCCAGAAGGCAAGTGAAGCAAGCCATATAGACTTCAGAAACCCAATTATGACAGATGCAGGCTCTGGGAAGCCTGGTTTCAAACACAAAAGAGGCTTTTAAAAGGTTGCTGATTACAGTTAAATATGGAATTCATATTTGCAAAAGGGTTGCAATCAAATAACTTTCCAGTTGCTAAAAGCCCTTGTGCATTATTATTTTTTTTCCAGGGCATGATTTGTAAATGGAAATAAATTGTTAAACAATAACAAGTCTGTAATTATGAAGTAGGAAATTTTTATACTAAACTCAAAGCTTCAGACCAGCGCAGTAGAAATTTCTTAGAAATTGGGTAGCATTTTGAGAAAAATAAGACGTGCAAGTTTCTATCATATTTGACCTTTATTTGTATGCTGCCTACTTTTTATTTTAATTTACAGTAAAATGATCATTTATTCTGTTTAAATATAGGACATGGAGTCAAAGAATATAATCTCAGCTTCACATAAACGAAAGCAAGATTACAGATATGATTTTTAATGTTTTAAGTGACCAAGTTTCTGATTTTTTTTCAAATGCAGAGATTTCTCCATGTCTTTTTTTCAGTGATAAATTCTTGTATTACTATGAATGGGAGTGTAGCTGGCATTGTTCATGTTTTTGCAAAGAGAATAAAAGGTGTGAGCGGATGATTCTAGAGGTGTTGTCATCAGACATTTTGTATCAACAGACTGGTTTAGACCCACATGGAAAACAAAAATAGACCCTTGTCCATAAATGCAATTACATTATGGCTTTACACATCAGGCCTGAAAATTTGAGTCTGACTTTTTTAGCCAATTCACTTCCTTTAAAAAAAAAAGTCACATTCATTTTCCGTAAAATTGACCCACTGTGTTGGTAAGGACACTTTGGCTAGTTGGCTCAGTTTTTAACTGGGACCCATACTCTGGATGATTGTTGTTTCCGTTTTAGTGCTCAATATATTTGTGACAGCATCATACAACAGTAGCGATAAGAGTGCTGGATTGTACATATGCAAAACATAAACAGATGGTCAAAGAACAGCTAAAATAGACATCAGGTTATAAAGACATGATGAGTAAAGCAAATGGTTTGTCTCTTGGTTTGCCAAGTTGGTATTTGGAATTTGCCTTTAGATAGCAATGTGAATAAGCAAGATTCTGTTTTCTCCTCACTTTGTAAAAAAATTTTGATGTTTATTTATTTAGAGAGCGAGTGAGCCAGGGAGGGACAGAGAAAGAGGGAAATGGAATCTCAAGCAGGCTCTGCACTGGCAGCACAGAGCCCGATGCCGGGCTCAATCCTACGAACCGTGAGATCATGACTTGAGCCAAAATCAGGAGTCAGATGCTTAACTGACTGAGCCACTCAGGTACCCCTTCTCCTCACTTTTTGAAAGGAATTTTCTTTTGGGAAGGAACGCAGTTGTCCTATAACCTAAACTCTTTAAACCTAGGTGACTTACATTCTAAAGAGTTTGGAAATTTTGTTGACAAGGGGTGGAGTTACTTCTTCCAACCCCCCTCTCTTCTGCTTGGAAGATAAATATCACATTTCTCTCTGCCATGAAAGCCTCTCATTTAGAGTACTTTACAGTTGTGTTTTAGTTTTTGTAAGCAAACATGTATATTTGATTATAGCTTAATATATAAAATTCCTCACACTATATTTCATGACTCATAGGATTCATTTTATAAATTAGATTAGCTGAGAACATTTGGAAAAAAAATCAACGCATGCTAATTAAAAAATATTTCATCAGGTAGACTCTCCTAGACCTCAGAATGAAATACCTTTTTAACAATTTGATGTTTGCTAGAAAGGGAACAATAAAAGCACTCATTATATATGAGTAAGAAAAATGCTATTTTCTTAAAAATACTTTATAAAATGATACTTAAAGAATTTAAGCTGACTTAGAAGTTTCAAAATTATGACTAACCAGGATGAGATACCACTAGATTTCTACTGGGTAATATGAAAGTAGAATAAAGTATTAAAACATACTGGATACACATATAAAGGAAGGTTAAATTTCTGGAAAAAATGTTACATGTTAAGATAACATGTATTGACCTTCATCTTTGCCAGAATATGTAAATAATAGGAAGTTTTACTCTCAACCAACTCCTGATGATCAAATTTTGGTAGCTGGGATAAACATGACCACAAATTCCCTATTTTAATTAACTATAATTAACTATAAATTCCCTATTTTAATTAACTATTAACTATAGTATGCCTATAGATGTGTATAAATCCATACCTATAAACTTGTATCTGTAACCAAAATGCAGCTTTCTAGAATGTATTATGAAATGACTAGCCATGGCTGTAATGAAGCTGATCAAATAAACGTTTTTAGTATGATAGAGCATATCAATACATTCTTCATGAAGAACTCTCTAGAAATTTGGAAAGTGAAGACATTATTTAAATTGTCGATTTCTAAAAATAAATAAATAAATAAATATATAAATAAATATTCCTAGAATTCTTGCAACTGTGTAGAGCTCTCATAGTGTTACTGACTTTGGACTTCGGTGCTCAAAATTGAGCATTGGTATTTGTTCTATTTATTCATTCCTCATGAAACTGGAAATAACACAAGCTGTGTTAGTAGTAAATGTATTTATATTATCACTTTTTTTTCCTCTAAAAAGATGAGAGAAGCAAAACAACAGAGACAGTTAAAATTCTGCTTGTCAGATGTGGACACTGTCCTGAAGATTCTTAACAGCCTGATCTCTAATTTCGCTGACTCCACTAATTCTTATCTAGCTTTTGAATTTAACAATTCAGAAGATAAAGAGACATGGTCAATTTCATGTGTCCTAGAAGGTTTTTTTTTTTTTTTTAAATGTAGGGATTTTTAACCTTTATCTTTGAGCTACCTCTATAACACGGTTACTAAAAGGTACCTAATACTATCATTTATCTAGGTGGCACTTCGTGGCTTTTTGAGAAATTGAAGCAGGCATGATTGTTATATTACTGTCTTCAGTTCCTTGTCAATTTTTGGGCAGAAGTCACAGGCACTAGAAACGAAGTTGCTGGTCTTTCTACTTTTCGAGAACGGTTAGCTTATGCATGCTAGGAATTTTACCTGGTATCATATTATATAAGGCATTTGTGCCTTTGAAATTCATGGAAGGCAATTAGTTTTTCATCTTGGATTCCTTATCACACAGTTACATTTTGTTTTATTGTTATTTTTTGAGAGAGGAGGGGGTGGGGTAGAGGGAGAGAGAGAATTGTAAGCAGATTCCACGCCCAGCATGGAGCCCAATGTGGGGCTTGATCTCCCAACTGTGAGTGAGATCATGACCTGAGCTGGAATCGAGAGCTGGATGCTTAACTGACTGAGCCACCCAGGTACCCCTACATTTTGTTTGAAAGCTTTGGTTGAATGGTGGTTTATTTCAATAGTTCCTCACCCTGTTTGGATCTAAATTCCATACATTCTAGGAGAGATTGTTCAAGCTCAGGCTGAGGGGCCAGTGGAGGTGACACTGTGGCTGGGAGCTGTCAGAATCAGACTGACTACTCCGAAGTTCATTTGTATTCTGCTTGCCTGCTGTAAGTGCCATAAGCAGATGTAATCGGTTGAATACTGTGAATTCTAATTACCAGAAGTTAAATTAGCAAGTAGGGGACTGCCTGTACTTCGATTTCATCCATAGCTTTGATAATTGCATTTTCCCCTCGCAGCAAACGAAATGTTTTAGGAAGTATCTTGCTTCAATTTCTACTTGGTAATTTCAGAAAATGTAATGGAATTAGAAGTCATTTCCTCCCCCCCCCCCCACCCCATACCTGGTTATTCTGGAAATCGTAATCCAGTGAATATTGAAGTTTCCCCAATTTCTCCTCTTCTTTGGGTTCTTCTTTTTCTTCCCCATCAGTCAGTCCGGTTTCAGCATCATCATCCTTCAGAGCCTATGAGTAGGGAATGGATTATATGTGAGCTCAAGTGAATTCATGGAAACCCATATTCACCTGGGCCTGCGGTTATACTTCCAAGCTGTTAGAAGCAAAAGCACAAAGATGCTGGAAATCCGTTTGTCTGACACACATTCACATTTGCTGCTTAGATAACTTTTAAAATTCCACTTGTGCACGGAATTTTTTTTTCCCCAACCAGCAAGCAACATGGAAGCAATGGAAGAAGCCCCTCAGTATATTGCAAGCAAAAAATGTAAAGTCGTTGCAAAGAAAATGTCAACTTGGTATCATGTTTGGCTCTGATAAAACTGCTTCTTTCAGAGGTATGATAAACATGCTATTAACCAGGCCAGGTTTCACATTCATGTAGTTTAAAGAGATCGAAGCATCATGTAAAACATCATCGTTACATGCAGTGGAGTACTTGTATGAAATGCGTGGCCTTTTCTTGCCTTTTTTCCTATGAGAAAGGTAGCCGAGTAAGTGATTCTCCAAGACTTTTAATTTCCTATGTTTCACATGTACGTTTCTAATGCTTATGGAAAAAGTGGAGATAACATGCCACCAGCAAATGCATGTTTAGAGAAAAATCTATGCCATGTCTGGTTTCAGTTTACCATTTCATTTTTATAACAGCTCCACAGAAAGCTAGGCTGAATTAAATTGATTTATGGGTCTGTTTTATATTAAAAAAAATGAAAGCAGTTATGTTTGCCATTTTGTCAAACTGAAATCAGTATAATCATTTATTTTGCATTAGTGAACAAAAATCATGGTACTGAACTCTCAAAACCCAGTTTGGACCAACTGAATATTCTTGATAACCTAAAACTGAAGTGTAATGTAAATTGAAATACTAGAAAGCTCATTATTTGATAAAATACATTCAGATGCTCCTCTCTTTTGAAAATGTATATTTTCCCATTAAGCACAATAGTTGTGCTGAAAAAAAAGAAGTTATAGAGGTAAATATTAGGACTTTTTTTTTTTTTTTAGGGATATGGATTCTTCTTGCCTTACAGAATTAGAAAAAAATAATTTAAAAAACTTCACATAGTTATTCAGAATTGAAAAGTGATAAAATTACATTTCCCTGACTACTAGTGAGGTTAAAATTTTAAAAATCTTTAACCGTTTGTATTTTTTCTTCTGGGGACTACTTGTATATATCCTTCGCTAAATTTGCTAGCATTTTGTTCTGCTCTTACTAATTTCTAGAAACTCTGTATTGTACTGGTTTCAACTTTTCTGTGGGTGGGTATATATATACACATATATATATATATGTGTGTGTGTGTGTGTGTATACATACACACCCACCCACCCACACACACACATATATTTACTATATATATAGTAAATATTCTTCCCTAGTGTTTGGTTATGGCATTTTCATTGCTGTGTGTGTGTGATAGATTGCTTTATATCTATGACAAGGTAAAGGAATCTTAACTCTTGTTATCGATTTAGATCGGAGAATCCTCGTAGAACTCAAATTCCAGAAGCATACCCAGATTTCAGAAAGGCATGAGTCGTCAAACTACAGCTCCATTACCCAACCTCTCCCCACCTTCCAGATTGTATGATCTTTCTTCTCTGTTAAGAGAAAGCTTTACTATTAACTCATCCACTTATACAGAGGCTCTCTGCTTCAAAAAGGCACTGAATTGACAAGATTGTCCATTTTGGCTCTTTTCACTAACTCCAATTCGATCCTAAAAAAAAAAAAAAAAAAAAAAAAAAAACCAAAAAAGTGGAGATGTGGTGGCATCATATCAGTAGAACTCATTTGGGTGGGAGGATCATATAGAGTTGAGCTGTAGTTAGAGGTGCCTCCCCTACTCTGTGCTTCTGGAAAATTTTCAGGAGCCTACAATGAGTTGAGAAAATTGAATATTACTGTTATTATGTCTGGGTAGAAACTTTCACAAATCTGGTTAGCCATACATCATTTCATTTGGAAAGTTCATACTTAGATGTTTTCCTGACTGGTAAAATGTTGATGTACTTACTGAGAGTCAAAGGCAGGAAACAATTAATGTAATTACTTAAAAACTTAATCTTTCAACTTGGGTGGGGGAAAAGTCATTAAAGGGAACATAGTAGCAAAGTGACCAGAAAAGACTACTGAGTTTAATTAGAGGAACTGAGGCCCTTTCAAAACCTTGGCTGCATGTTAAGTCTTTAACACTCTAATCAATGTGCCTAGAAAATGACAGCTTAGGTAAATTGCCTCCCTGTAAGATTTTTAGTTTTTAAAAAGAATAGCAAACTATTTAATGCATATTTCTGTCTGAAAAATCTACACGTTACTCTATGATTATCAAAAAACTCATGGATTAAAATACTTTCTCAAAAGTCTCTTTCAGAACTGACAATTTACATATCATGTTTCAGCCGAGTGCAATTTGAGATAGCGGAGATATTAAATCTCCTTCTTCCTAAGTGGTTTTTGCCCTAATAAAAGGTGCAGGACCATCTCTGCGATTATTCTGCATGAAATAGGGCTAAATTTTTGATAATTTCTCCGTGTCACTGTTCATCACCGAAATGATTAAGTCTATTCTTGTCCTGAGGGTTGAGCTCAAGCAGGACATCTTCTGTACCATCACATTAAACTCAGATTTATTAAATCAGTAGCTATTATAATATCTCAAGAGCAATACCCCTCCACTCCCTACCCCCAACAAAATGCAGAGGAAAAAGCTTGTAAACCCAGCAGTTTTGATGGTTTGCTAAATTGCAGTAGTGAAAGGTATCTTAGGACTATCAGACCTTATTTAAAATTTCAAAGATTTGGTGTACATGCTTCTGGCTTGCTTCGACATTCAAAAAGTGCTTAATTTACAAATCATTATAAAGAGAAGTTATTCTAAGTTAAATTGTTCAGATTTGGATTTGATAAGGCACACTTAAAAAGTAGCACAAGGGACTGGATTTTCTTTCCATGCCCATCAGTTAAAAACTTGAGCTTTCTAATACTGTTGTATTTAATCAGTTAGGAATGGTTGAAATGAGAACCCTTTATCTTAAGAAAAAGAAATCAATTTAGTTCAGCCTCTTGATGTGTGTCAGAATGGTACACCCTGAGCCGTGGAGCCCCAGCGGCCAGGCCACTAAATGTATCCGAGCGTTGACTAGGGGTTTCTAAAGAGCAGAGGAAACCTACCGCAAGAGACAGTCCAGAACAGTCATGAGACATAACACAGATAAGGAGGACATAGAAGGAAGAAATAAAAATTAAAATATCCACACACATTAGTGAAAACCATGGAGAAATGACCATTCCAGACCTATGACTTTGCAAGTTGGTATTGCCTCTCTGCATTTTCAGTGTTGTCAAGCTTTAAGGAATTAAAAAAAAAAAAAAGTCTCACTCTGTATAAACACATTATTACCAGTTAGTTTGTTGTCATTGCGGGATTTAAAGATTCGTAGTTGGTTGTGAAATTTTAACATGGAGACGGATAGCCATGAGCATGGAAATTTGTATTTCTGTTCATTCCTACACAGATTGAAATGGTAAAAAACTTACTGGTGGCCCTGGAGCCCATGTATCTTAAAAAATCCTATATAAAATGCTTCTTGCATCTGTTCTGTTTGTAAATGAGAGTCATAGACTGTACTTGTTTTTCCCATTTTCACATAAATATTACGTTTAAAATATTCTGAAAATGTAATTATTTAAGAATAATTTTCTTAAGTTTTTTTTTGTTAAATTTTTCTTTAAGTTTCCTGTTTATACTATTTTGAATTTGGATGACTGACATTTGACATACATCCTAAAACTGTACATTCTATTTTGCTTCATCATCCTTCCTCCTAAAAAATAGAACGCATTATTAACTACTGTTGCCTGTCTTAAAAAGAACCTTAAGCTACTGTTACACAACTGGGTCTCTTTTTATCTGTCCAAATTGTATTTCATTCTGTACACTTAGTTATTCATAAAATAAGAGCTCCAAAAACCTGTATGGACAAAGTAATCCACTTGAAAGGATGAGATCTTTTTGAGTGGTTGAAATCTTGACTACTTTGTTGTAATAGTAGATTATTATAAACTATCACTGACTTCCTACTAGTATTCCTTTTTTACTTTTTTCTCTTCCCCTCCCATCCAAAGGAATGGGTGACCCATGAAAAATGAACCACTATCAATTTTCTGTATTTAGCATTTTGAGATCTTGGTCATTTATCCAGGTCATAACAGGGGTAATAAACACCACTACTATACTATAAATTACAATCTTACATCATACATAACAAATTCCACAAAGAAAAATACAAATTTCTTATGTGATAAAAAAATGCTACAGTTACAATTTAACATTGTTTGGTGCTTTTGTTAATTCTAGGATTTGGGAAAATGACATTTGACTTGTAGTTGTGAAAATGATAGGGCTGTATTTTCGTGTTGTTTCATAGACACAGCTGAAATTCACCTACACATTCTTCAGTCCATGTCTGTATAGTACACTGTTTCTATGCTAATCTCACAATACATTGTTTAAAGAAATCTCTATCAAGTTCTGCTTGTTATAGAAAATGTTGAAATAAAGCAAGACATGTTTTCAAATTTCAGTTTCTGTGTAGCAAATGAACTACAGAGAAAAATCTTTATTAGACCTCTGTGGTTGAATGTGGGTGCATGGACTTCTGTGGCTGTGATTAGAAACATTCAGAAAAATGTAAATCTTGTTGTTTTGTGCTCAGGACAAAGCTCTCTGAGCAGGAGTACAGGCGCTCCATCGATTCTATAGCTCTGAAACCAAACATAAGTTCAGTGAGTGCAAAAGAGCCTTTGCGAAATTGTCAATAGACATTACAGTCTTTGAAAAAAAGTGTTTAAAACTCAAGGTGGGGAGTGGGGTTGATGCCCTGAGTGTATGTTTAAGTAGGAAACTCAAATGTACTAGAAATGCCCTCCTTGACTAAATTGTTCTTAATGAGATTCACCTATATAAGAGTACAATTAATAGTAATTAATACTATGTAAAGAATTTTAAAAACTGTCAATATCTGTTGCTATTTGGGAATAAATAGAACTTTTCAATTATTTGAAGGAAAACAAAGGTAATTGAGAATGTTATTATGAAAAACCTCTACATTTACATTTTTAATATGAATTAAGTGTTTGTTTTAGAGATAAACACTATGAATATGATTCCAAAAAATAATGAAGAGGCCTTTAATTTTAATTATTAATAGTAAACTTTATTCTGAACCAAATCATCCAGTTAATTTAGTAAATGTAGACAACACTGTAAAGAACATCCAAAGGCTTGGGAAGATAACCCAGCTGGATGGATTTTATAATCTGTGTTATGGTTTAATTGTCCCTAACTTAATGAAACAAGAATTTTGCCTTAAAATTATACCTTGTTCTTTAGGACTAGCTAATAGTTCTCTCCCTTTACCTGGTTAATTCACTATTCCTGAGCATTAATTATTGAGATATATGGATATGTAGAAATGGTAATTTTCATCAAGTATGATCAGTAGCCATAAGTCTCAGTTACTTAACAGAGATTATGAACAGTGATGTTAGAAGGGCGCCTTGCCCAAGAGGGGGAACATTCAGATACCCTTTATTCTGTTTCTCTAACTCTAAATGCAATTAAGACTGGCTGAACAGATGTAGTCAAAATATTCAGGCATCATTCCAGTATGCTGGACCTGTCAAGATAGCCCTGATGGTCATGGATGCCCTTTTCTGGTTCATATGCTTAAGAGACTGGAAAACCCTACCAAATGTTTTCATTGCACTTTGGGATGTTCAGTGGTGACTGAAAGGATTGCAAAGCATTTCTACAGCAGTGACATCTGTCCAGAATTTGTTGATATCTATGCTTATCTGGCATAAAACAATAAACCATTTATTAACTGTCAATGCAGTCATCTAAGAAGTAATGTGGAAGAATACATTACCTGATCTTTCATGGTCTTCCCTAAGTCTTTCACATCTTTCATGTTAATGGCATTCTTGCCTCCCTTTTCTTTTCCCTTCTTCTTGTTTTTCTTTTTGAACAAACATTTCTTACAGATACAAAAGCAGCAGGTCAGGACTAAAAGGACGGCGACTATGGCTATGGCAATTAAGGCCCACGGTGGCACTGAAAGAGGAAAATAGGCAGAGAGCATTAGTAATAAACATTACATATGCAAAGTCTTTTAACTCATGGGCTACAAAGATATTCACTGATTAATTTGCATCTATTGAGTGCTCCAGGCACACTGTTCTGTGCTATGTTACCCGTGTTTCCTCTGGCAGGATGATGGTTTCTATTGTTTCCAATTCACCCTTCCCCACAGGTTCAATATTCTTTCCTCCAAGTTAGAGTTCCATGAATCCATTCCTTCCTTCATTCAGAGCACAGCTCTGGAGTTTGGCCTTTGAGTTTAAATACTGGTTCCACCATTTATTAGCTGTGTGACCTTGAGCAAGTTACCTAACTTCCCTTTGCCCTCCGTCTTCTCACCTCTAAAGCAGAGGTAAATTGGTAGGTATCATAGACTTTTTGAAGATTAAAATAAGATGTATTTCATGGCACATGGTAAATTCTTAATACATATTAGCTGCTGTTACTCATCTATTACATACTAGAGGTTCTATGAATATGTTTTGGGCATAATGGGAGGGACAGACGTCAATCAAATAACCAGAGAAAATAAATAACATAATGATAATAAAGGTTAGGAAGAAGTACTTGGTGCTCTGCAAGTTACCTACTCTAAAAGTAGGACATTGGCCTGTTCAAGGTCTCCAGAGGCAGGGCAGAGTGTATGTGTTCAACGGCTCTAAAACCAGGCACTGATTCGGGCTTGGCCACTTTCAGGCTGTGTGACTCTGGCTAGATGGTGTAACTGTTCTAAGTTAGTTTCCTTCACGATAAAGTGAAGATAGCAGTGGTACCCATTTCATCTCCTTTGAAAATTAAGGGAGTTAATATACTAAAAAATTTAGAGTGGCATCCAGCATATAGCAGGAACTCATTGGCTATTTTTAAGGCATGGGGCTAAATATTATGGGTAACACAGAACACTCAGAGTATATGTGGGACATAAAATACGCACACTAATAAATACACATTGAAAAACGTAGAGTTCAGTGGCTATACCGGGGAGAATCGAGAGGAAGAAGAGGTGATTTTTAGGTAAGAAGAGAGGCTTCAGGTTTAAAGGCTTTTTTTAAAATAATAAAGCATATATAAATAAGTATACTCAAACACATAAACATTTTTCTATTACAATTGTCCATCTACTAAAAGTCAATCCATTTTCTTATTTGGCATATCGTATACTGTGTCCATATATTAAAAAAAACAAACTCTTGTGGAAATGTTTAAGATTTCATTTTGCCTGGAAAGGAATTATTCAATTATTGAGATTGATCAGAAGAAATAATTAGATTTGCCTGTTGTAATTAAGAAAAGACACTGGACATTGAAATGGTAAGAAGAAGTACTATTTTCTTCCACCTACATAAACATCATTAGTATCAGTGATTGCTGAATACAAGTCAGGAATGCTTTGATAAAGTAAAAGCACTTAAAAATTAACCTCTTCAAAAAACTGAGAAAACCCACTCTTAGCTGTCCTCCTGTGTTTAGCTTTATAATGTAGAATACTTACCATGCATATTATTATTCTAGCTTACGATTGGCTGATAAATGTTAGCCTATATAAAAGCACAACTTCTGGGGCGCCTGGGTGGCGCAGTCGGTTAAGCGTCCGACTTCAGCCAGGTCACGATCTCGCGGTCCGTGAGTTCGAGCCCCGCGTCGGGCTCTGGGCTGATGGCTCAGAGCCTGGAGCCTGTTTCCGATTCTGTGTCTCCCTCTCTCTGCCCCTCCCCCGTTCATGCTCTGTCTGTCTCTCTCTGTCCCAAAAATAAATAAAAAACGTTGGGGAAAAAAAAAAAAAAAAAAAAAAGCACAACTTCTGAAATTGTGTTTTTAGCCAAAGAAATATTTGAGAGTTATGTATAAGCCAACACCAAATGACATGTTTTATGTTCTGTAATCTCATTAAACAATCATATTTTTAAAAATGTAAATGAAACTTATGTAACCAATGATATCATTCATAACACCTCATTTAAAACCTTCTGCCTCTTTTGATCTAGTTAAAACCCTGCCATGCATGAACGAAAGAGTCTACATATTCATTGCAGGCAAGACAGTATTAATAATGACCCTTCATTTTGAGCCTCGTAAATTATTCTTCTAGTCGGACTTGTATGATAGTCTCTCAGAGAGCTACATAAAAGTCTCTTAAATTACAGAGATCACTTGACAACTTCACAAAAAGAAAATAGACAGTGAAAGCATGGGGGCATTATTTAATCAAAAGGAATTAAAGAAATAGGAACATAGGATTATAGGAGGAAATCTTACATACTGCAACCTGAAGGTAAATTATAACCACTGAGAAAATCTTAGTTTGTGATTTTTATTTCTTAAAGTCCATACTCTAGGTTGGATCTTCTGAGTAGCTTAATTTTAACTTGGAATATTCTATATTGAATATATGAAATCAACAGGATTTGTCTCACAAGTTACCAGCACCTTGAGATAGAATTTAAAAACCTGAAGGGTATCATTTTGTGTACCCATATGAAAACCTGACTGAATAGATACTTGGAATATAAACCACCATTTATAATTAAATTCAGTTATTTGAATTGAATTACCACCTTAAATGCTCCTGTGGAGAACAGCCAAATATTTGGAATTTGGGAAGTTTAGTAAGAAACACCATCTATAGGATTATTCATTAGTAGTATTTATAGAAATGTTTGAATATTAGTGAAAAAATCTCATGAAATGTATTTTATATTAGGCTAAAAATTGAAAACTAAATATGGGCTAGCAACTGCTACAACTTTATATGTTATCTCAATATTCATAGCAGGTTTATTCATTATCCCTTTAATTGTATACAGGAAAAACTGTATAAAGAGGAAAAAATATAGATCTAATAGTTTGAGAAATTCAAAATATCTTTACATTAGTAGGTCCAATAGTTTGAAAAGTTCAAAATATCTTTAGTAGATAAAAAAAATGTACATATCTTAAATGTATACAAAGGAAAAATCTTTAGCTTTGAAACCTTTTTAATAAAACATTTTATATTAAAAAAGTGAAAATAAATGACAGCATAAGATGCTGCCAAGTGTGATTTCCATAATAAAGTATAGCTTCAACAAAAAATGGGCTCAGAAAAATACTGCTATTGGCAGAAAGCTATTAGCTTATTATTATTGCTACCCAACTATCATTAAATGGAATTTCATAACAAGAATTTTAACATTTAACTTAAAGACCTTTCAGCAGAAAATAATAGACTAGTGTAGAAGTTTTCCATTAGAAATGTGATTTTCATTTTCCAGTTAATGAATTAATCGCACATTATTTAACCCAAAGGTAAACTGATGCATAAGAATTAAGTCAAAGTCAATTTTAAACTGCTTCTGGTGTTTTAACTTAGACTTTGTGATAGGAAGAATTATGGTTCTTCTGAAATGTCCACATGATATTCTCTGGGACCTGTGAATATGTTACCTTACAATGGCAAAATGACTTCACATAGATGATTTAGGATCTTGAGATGGGGAGATTACTCTGGGTTACATCCAGATAGAACTGATGTCATTACTAGAGTCCTTATAAGTCAAAGAGGCAGATAGGAATTTCAGAATCAGAAAGTGGAAGATTCTGTGCTTTTGACGATGGAGAAAGGGACCATGAACCAAGGAGTGTCCTCTAGAAGCTGGAAAAGACAAGGAAATGCATTCTCCCATACAGTTTTAAGAAGGAATCTATTCATACAACCATTATGAAAAAGAGTATGGAGATTCCTAAAAAAATAAAAAAAAATACAACTACCATATGATCTAGCAATCCCATTCTAGGTATATATCTCAAGGAAATAAAAAATTACTATTTTGAAGTGGTATATGCACCTTTATGTTCACTGTAGTATTATTGTTCATAATAGCCAAGATGAAGAAACTGATCCTGGGTGGCTCAGTCTGTTAAGAGACCAACTCTTGATGTTGGCTCAGGTCATGTTCTCACTGTTTGTGGGATGGAGCCCCACATTGGGCTCTGTGCTGACATCACGGAGCCCGCTTGGGATTCTCTCTCTTCCTTGTTCTCTGCCCCTCCCCCACTTGTGCTTGCGCTCTCTCTCACTCTCTCAAAATAAATATATCTTTAAAAAAAACAACAACAACCTAAGGGTCCATTAATGGATGAAGGGATAAAGAAAATGTAATATATATGTATGTTACACACACACACACACACACACACACACATACACATGTACATATACATACACACATACACAATTGGAGTATTCTTTGGCCATAAAAAGAAAGAAATCCTGCAATTTGTGGCAACATGGATGGCTCCTCAGGGCATTATGCTGAGTGAGATAAGTCAGTGATAGAAGTTGTACAGACAAGCCCTGTATGATCATGATTAAATGCAAAACATAAAAGTGGAGAACTCCAGGAAAGAGAGTAGAATGGTGGTTATCAGGGACTGGGGGTTGGGATAAATGGGAAGATGTAAGTCAAAGGGTACAAACTTTTAATCAGAAGATGAATAAGTTTTGGGGATGTCATGTATAGCACAGTGACTACAGTTAACAATAATGTATTGTGTAGTTGAAATTTGCTGAAAGAGTAAATCTTGTGTTCTTACCACACATGCTTAATCATGTGAGGTAATAGCTATATTGATGAGCCCTATTGTAATTATTTCAAAATATGTTTATCAAGTCATTCCAATGTACATTTTAAATTTAGACAATGTTATTTGTTAATTCTATCTCAAAGTTGGGGATTAGAAAAGGAATCAGCACTTCTGACAGTTTGATTTTAGCTTGGTGAAACCTATTTTGGACTTCTGACCTCCAGAACTAGAAAATAAGAAATGTGTGTAGTTTTACATCTGTGGAATTCATCATAGCAGGGATAGAAAACTCGAGATACAAAGCAGACCTCAAGAGATCGGTGGTATGCGGCACACAGATGATCATACAATTGGAATATTACTGTGGACTATTGCTATATGTTCTGTGATCTTCTGATTTACCCCCTTTGTCTCTTCTGCAACCATTCTCATGACACTAACATTGTACCCAAGATAAGCAATGGCTTTCTTGTGGCCAAACGCAAGCAACATTGTCTGTGGTATGAGATCTTGATCATAAATTCCTTTTTGAAATGTCCTTCTGCTTTTGTTTCTGTTGCCCTTACCTTCTTGCATGGGTCTGACATTTTCCCCCTTTCCTTTCCCATTCCCATGTCTTTAAATGGAGTTGTTATTCAAAGTTCTTAGCCCCTTGATCACCTTCACATGGACTCACTGTTGAGCCCATTCTTTCCCATGTCTTAAACTTTTACATCAGTTATTCCATTCTGTCCCCTCTTGTATATGCTGGGACTGTGTTTCCCACTGCCTCTAGACTGTTTCCTCTAGATGAATCTGTCGTCTTCTCAAACCAGTTCCCCAAGCTAGCTCTATGGGTCCTCTCAGTGCTTCAATTATTGCCGACCTCTTGACATGGGAACCATGTGGAAGATTTTATCCCAAGTCTGATTGCGTGGAAAGTGGTGCCATTTCTTCAGTATGCTTTATGCTTCTTTTACATCTATTTCTACTTGTAAAGTAGCGGCCTGATGTTACCCCCATGTGACTGAGTCACCCATTGTTCTTTTTTCAGTTCTACCCCTGTATCTTTCTCAAGTATATTCCTCCTTTCTTGAAATGTTATTCTTCTTCTTCAGTCATTTAAGTGATTTCTGTATCTCAAGGTTCAGCAAAAGTGCCAGTGTTGACAGATTTTTAAATAAAGATACTAAGTATATTTTCTAAAATTTCCCCTCCAACCCAATAATAAATACTATATGGTGGAATACATTGGGTGGTTTGTATTAGGCTAGTAAAAAAAAGGCACATTATTTAAAAATAAAAAAGAATCCAAATCTATACAAAGATATCAAAGGTATTTTAATATGCCCCCTTTCTACACCTGAAATTCACTTCTTAGTAATTCAAAACTCAGCTCTTTGTGGATTATTTATGAACTGAAGTCCTGGTATTTAATGAAAACACAATAAAAATAATTTAGAACCACTTAGAAGTAAATTTGCATTAGCAGGTCTTCTTTTGGGGGAGACAAAAACCCAAGCAACCATTTCCCCTTATCAAGAGAGGTCATTCTTTCATGAGAAGTTGGCATAAGTTAAGCAGTCTAAAAAAGTAAGTATTAAAAAAAAGTTTGTTTTAATGTTTATTAATTTTTTGAGAGACAGAGCATGAGTGGGGGAGGGGCAGAGAGAGAGGGAGACACAGAATCCGAAGTAGGCTCCAGGCTCTCAACTGACAGACAGTACAGAGCCTGACGCGGGGCTCAAACTCACAAACCACGAGATCATGACCTGAGCCTAGGTCGGACACTTAACTGACTGAGCCACCCAGGCACCCCTAAAACAGTTTTGAATCAAACACATATTTATTGAACATCTACTTGCCTGGCATTTTTTACAGGGCTATAATACAGTCCCAAGTATGAAGCTTTCTATTTATTTCCTATGTGATAAAAACTAGGTCTTATTTACTTTTTTAAAAGAAGTAAAATTCTTATATTTGCCAAACTTGGTACTTAGAGCATAATATGGTGTTTTCAGATAGAAGCTACGTGGCTTGATGTGCTGTTGTGTACAAATTTAGCGCTCTAGGGGGACATTTATTGATGAAAGCAACTAGGTAAAGAGTCTTTCTACAATAAAAATGTTATTCTCAGATTGAAAAACATCATTTTCCCCGCTAGGGGGTTTTGGCACTAAACAAATTTGTAAAAATTATTTACTTAAGGGGCTCTCAACTTTTTTTTTTTAAGGTAGACACTCCAGACTTCCTGATCTTTCATAGAACATTGTGAAATAAAAGATGACACTGTCACAGAGAACAAGGGTATTGCAGAGGGTACTTTTATGAGAGGAAAAATCTTACTGTTACTGAATAGTAGCCTTGGCTATCTAGTTTATGCCTCCAAATCCAAAGTCTGCTCATCAGACTCATGTTGTACCTCAGTCCTAAGAATGAACAGTTAAGGAGAGAAGCTTTGTAAAATTAACACAAAATGCTCTATGACCAAGAGAAGTCCTACTCTAGATTTCCTGATTCTGAGCTCTCACTTCTAAATAGATGGTTGTTTTGTTTTGTTTTGCATTCTCTACAATGCCAAACTCAGTCCTATCAGCTTAGTGCTCTGTAAATGTTAGGTGGCTTGAAAGAAACCCACGAAGCCATGCTCTTGAGCTCAAGTACAAGTAGAGTGGATGGTCAGTGAGGTACAGCACTCTCTTATATGTGTTTTCCTTAGGTCGGCTCCTCAGTCTTGTGTCCTTAGATCTGATTCTCTCCTCCCACAGTCCCAGTTAGTCAGCTACTGCCGTCTTGTAGGTTGGCAACCTTCTGGTGGATTTACTCACTGGGTTTTTTGATAACATCTAGGGCAAACCTCCTGGTTTTTGTTTTTGTTTTTGTTTTTGTTTGTTTTTTGTATTTCTGCCTTGATTTCACTTTCAATGGCAGCTCTGCATGATCTATTCATTCCATTCCCATTCATCATATTAAGAAACCATCTAAAATCTGTATCTCTTTCACAAGATGAGCTGCATTTTCTCCTTGAGAAATGTAAGCCTGTACGTTTACCACAGTGCTAGTTATTTCAGCTGAGAGCTTCAAGATGATACAGGTAATACCGTTGCCATGGCCACTACAAAAATTCAGCAAGAACTTCAGACATGTTCTACCTTTGACGTATCTGTTTGTCATGAGGGCCTCATCACTGCACTAATGCCTGTGTAATTCATCTTATGAATAACTTACATATTTCTTCGTTCTTACATTCACTGAAGCTTTTTGCCAACTTCCAGGTTTACTCCAAACAATCCATCTTTCTAGAGTATCAGACATTGATGCAAGATGCAAGATTGAATATTAAGATAATTTACTGTTGAACAGTAAGAAAAATAATCTGTTTCAAAGCTTTGCTTTAGACTGTTTATGAACAATTTTATTTCTGAGAGAGAGAGAGAGAGTGAGAGAGCAGGAGAGAGAGGGTGAGAGGAAGACGCAGAATCCAAAGCAGGCTCCAGGCTCTGAGCTGTCAGCACAGAGCCCGATGTGGGGCTCGAACCCGCAGACTGTGAGATCATGACCTGGGCCCAATTTAGACACTTAACCGACTGACCCACCCAGGTGCCCCTGTTTGTGAATAATTTTAAACGTAAAAGGATAACTTTTCAAAAATCGGCAAAAAGCCGAAATAAGCCTCGGATTTTAAAGCTTTTTCTAAATTACAGAATGCAAATAGAACTTAAAAAAGAAAAAGCACTGGAACTATGTGGATTAATACATTCATTAACCATCTCTGGAGACAGCACATTAAACGTAAGATTTGAAACCCTGTACGAAGTCGTCCAGAATATGGCTTAAGAACAAACTGACCATTCAAAGGTCTGAATGAAGAATTCCTCATTATACAGTGAGACAGCCTCAAAGATGATGTATTCTTCGCAGCCGGGTATTAAGCAAACCTACTTTTTCCTCAGTCTTGAGGATAGAGTTCGAAGTCTCCATTGAATTATATGCCTCTTTTAAATTTAACCGAATCTATATAGTCTCGATGGGAAAACATATACGTGTGCGTGATGTGTGTTTAAATTTGCATACAGCTGGGAGTGTGTGGTACCTTTGTGGAGATTATAGTTCCCAGTCTAAATGACCTTTGGATTCCAAATTAAAAACTCCTTTTTCAGATCATCAGGATCAAATGCACAAAGATTAAGGAATTAAAAAAAAACTTATCCCTCCATTTGGTCATTTAACCTTTTTTTTTTCCTTTTCTTTTTCTTTTTTGTCTTGGCAGTCCACTGTGTGCATAGACTGTGCTAGGGATGGTGGTAGAACAGAGAACACAGAGAAGGTAGGTCTCTTTCTTTAGGAGCTGGAGAAGACTAACTCCTAGGAAAAAAACTAGAAAGAGACATTCTAGGCTTAAATACAGAATTCAGCAGAGTAGGTGGGCTCTGTAGGTGGCAGGTTAGGTAAAGATAAGGTAAAGGGTCCTAGAGTTCAGTGAAAGCTCCAAGCATCACTGAGCTTGGAGCTAAGCTCCCAAACCTTGCTGGCTACACAGTGGACATAGCATTTTGGGGACTTTGGTTCTTTTCCTCCCTTCTTTGCTTCCTGACTCCCTCCCATCTTGTCTGTCCATCTGTCTGTCCCCCTCCCTCCTTTTCTTCCTTAATCTTTCCTTCTCCTCTTTCCTTTGGTTTGTTTGTTTGTTTGTTTGTTTATTTATTTATTTATTTATATGATTTATTGTCAAGTTAGCTAACATACAGTATATACAGTGTGCTCTTGGTTTCGGGAGTAGATTCCCATGATTCATCACTTACACTTACATACAACACCCAGTGCTCATCCCAACAAGTGCCCTCCTCAATGCCCATCACCAGTTTTCCCTGTTGCCCCCCCCCAACCCCCATTCCCTTCCACCCTCAGTTCGTTCTCTGTATTAAGAGTCTATCTTATGGTTTGCCTCCCTCCCTCTCTCTATTTTTTTTCTTTCCCTTCCCCGATGGTCTTCAGTTAAGTTTCTCAACGTCCACATATGAGTGAAAACATATGGTGTCGGTCTTTCTCTGACTGACTTATTTCACTTAGCATAATACCCCCCAGTTCCACCCACGTTGTTGCAAATGGCAGGATTTCATCCTTTGGTTTTTAAGATTCCTTTTACTCTAACTTCTAACTTCTACTGAAGTAATTTGCTTAAACAGTTTACAGTCCAGCTGGGCAGGTTTGATTAATATACATGAAGCAACTCGTGAACAACACTGGACAGCATGTTAAATGCCAAATTAAATGGGGTCTTTTGCTTGACTCTGATTCCGTTACGTAGTCACAGCAATCTTACTCTACTTGTCGAATGAACACTTGTTTAGAATTATTTTTAAAAACATTAGAACTTAGTAAAATGGGAAATGTGCCTCTTTCTGCCCGCAAACTTTTAAAAACTGTTAATACATTAAAAAAAAAACAAACAACACCTTCAGTAAAAGATACTGCGTTGGAAAGCACAAAATCACAACCTATACATTGATAAATGTTTACCAGAGCCTCTTTTTATCTGATTTCAGTATGTACTGTGCTACGGAACAGATTCACAGCCCCTGCTGAATAACTCAGTAAGGTTATTGATGTTTCTTGTTGAATGCAATGATTAGTCTTGATAACAAAAGTTAGTTGACTGAAGGCCCTTTTATCTGCACAGGTATTAATCAAATAATTAATTTTAGAAAATGTCTACAATAATAGTCTGCTTTCAACGATAAGGCAAAGTCATCCGTATTGTCACAATATTGGAATGTCTGAAATTTGACATGGAAAATGATGTGGAGTCTTCAGGCAGAGATAAGCCCCAGCATGACTTCCAGAGGATTTAGATAAGGCTCCACAGAGAGCCCAGGAGCTTGCTGTCTGCAGGCTCCAGGGAGAAGTGCATTGGTAAACAGGAAGGGGTGCCAGGTAAGTTGGCAGAGGCGTGGGCGATTCATGGGCTAATCAGTTCGGAAGCCTTTGGAAGTTTGTAACAGTTTTCAATCATGCTGTGGACAACACAATTTCGTGCTTAAAGGGAAATCCATTTATCCTATCAAATTTGTAGCATGTCTTTCTTGAGTTCTGATTTCCAAGTTCAAAACTAAAAAAGATGTCTCAGGTTTTTCTTCACGTAGTGGAAGCTTTCTTCTTTTGTATTAAAAGGCTCCAAAGTAAAAATCTTTTGGATTCTGATTCAATTAGTATTTGGTTTTATTTTGAGGCTTTGAATTAACACTGTCCTCCCTTTGTTAACATTGTTAACATTGTCTTTAAACAGTTTTTTTCTTTGACAAAGATGCCCAAGAAAAAAAAAATTTATTCCAAGAATTGAATATGGTACCTGTCAGTAACTTTTGGATAATTCAATATTTGAGTCTCTACTTGTTTCTTTTCCAAGCAATCTCATATTATCATTAAATCCAATTATGATAAAAGAATATCAGTGAAACCGGCAGATCTATTCCCTGCTTCCTTATGTTATTGTACAACTTCAGGCCAGCACTAAAAGAAACAAAGAAAAATACCACTTAGCCTTATTACCTCCTGTTTTGGAAAGATTTTTCTCTCCTGGACTTTGTTTATTATTCTAGGGGCAAGTGACAGGTTTTTAGAATTCCCTGTAACTTGGTGCAATTTGATTATACTGACAGGAGAACTGTGTGGTTGCTGTGCATGAACGAGGAAGAGCAGGATGTTTGAGTCTTTCCAGTCATAAAAGGGAAGAGTCAGGCTCATTAATTTCATTACTATACAGAGTGACAGGTAGACAACAGAGCAAACAAAGCCCCTTGCTTGTCTAGCTAGCCACAGGACATTTTGCCTTGATTATCCAATGGATTCCTGCTGCTACAGACCAAACTTATTAATTTTCCTCTCCGATGGTTGTTTTGTCTGTTTCTCTCAGTGTATTTGCCTCTATGGCAATTTGTAGCATCATTTCTTCCTTTTTTATTTCCTGGTTCTTGGATGTGAATTTTTATCTTTATTTTTCTACAATTCCTATGATTGTTGATTTATTTTCTGTTCTTGCTTTTGAAGGGACTTCCCTATGCCTGTCAATCTCCTATATAGTGACTTTTTTTCCCCCTTTTAAATTGTATCTCTCTTCTGTTTAGAGTTGGTGCTTCAAGCACTGCGCTGGGAACATATGACCTCAAGGCCATGTGTGAATCTTGCTTGTTTTTGTAAATTCTCCCAGATCTCCACTAAGAATGTATAATTTTCCTTATTCTCTTTTCCCTGTCAAACTTAGTCATTTTTTCCCTTAAAAGATTCCTTAATAGACTTCCTCCAAATGTCTACATGAGTAATACCATACACGGGCCCTTAACATTATCTCTCATCCACATTGATTTATGCCTTATGACTTGTATTTTATACGTTGATCCTTGTTTTCTATAGCTTTGTAATTTGCCTCTTCACGATGGAGGAACTACCTGAAGAGGAATACTGTTGTCTTCCTTTCCTTGACCTTCCATGGAGTATCGGTTGGGTTTGGTACATGGGAGGTCATAAACAAGTGCTTCTTGAATAAGTGAAAGAAATAGAGGGAGAGAAAGTCCTCTTCAAATATTACACATAGTGAGGATATGGCTCTATTGGATTCCTTGTTCAAACTAAAGGGTATACTTTTTTTTAAATACCATATCACAGATCAAATCCTGAGAAAACTGTAGAGATAAATCATTTTTTTCCAGATCATTTAGAAAATTTGTGCAGGTATTCCTTATTTTTTCTTCTAGAACATTACAGAAAAAGCAATAAAGTTCATTTTTTTTTCTGTCAGTTCTTTTTCCTAATTTTTATGTTGTATATCTCCTAGGAAGAGTCTTTTAAAAATTATGTTAGTAATGCTATATTGCTTTTCTTTCTTCTATCTAGCATCTGAAGTATTCACTAATACAATTTCTCATTTATTTAGTTCTTTCACTTTATGAGCCCCTTTCACATTTCCTCAGCCCATTTGACCCTAAAAACCACATTGCGGAGGAGCTAAGGTGGTAGGTGCCAGTATCTACATTTTATAAATTAGAACACTGAGGATCTGAGATGTGCTCCCATAATGTGATTCTCATTAGAGTTGGGATCAGACTTAGGTCTTCAATTTTCATGCTATTTCCATACATCCTGGCATTCTTTTGTATCCACACTGAAAATTGAGCAAATATTCACGAATTACATTATTGCTAAGAAGAGTTTAGTTTGGTGAACATATTTGTATAGGACTATCATGTTTCTTTTAACTGAAATAATTGTTTTAAGCTTATTTATTTTGAGAGAGAGAGAGACAGAGAGAGAGAGAGGCAGAGAGAGAAGGAGAGAAACAATCCCAAGCAGGCTCCACACTGGCAGTGCAGAGCTGGATGCGGGGCTCAATCTCACAGACTGTTAGATCATGACCCGAGCCAAAATCATGAGTTGTACACTTAAATGGCCGAGCCACCCAGGTGCCCCTAACTGAAATAATTTTGGATTGTTAACACCAAATCAGTGAAAATCATTTGTCAAACATGATTGATAATAATCATGTCATCAACGGGCAATATTGGGCAATGTCATCAACGGGCAATAAGAAAGATCACGGACTTGACTCCAAGTTCTGCCCCTCAAATTGCTGAATAAATCTGATCCAAGTTATTTAAGTTTTCTGAACCTCAGTTTAAATATCTATGATATGAGAGGTGAGTGGAGAGATGAGACAACGATATAAACTCTGTAGTGATTTGTGACATGTAAATTTGTAACATGCAAAGTACTTAGTATGGTGGGTAACCTGAAGGAGGGTTTTTAACTGTCAGTTATTCCATAGAGGACAAATTGAGGGTTGTTGGAGGGCAGGTGGACAGGGGATTGGCTAAATGGATGGTGGGCATTAAGGAGGGCACTTGTTATGATGAGCACTGGGTGTTATATGTAAGTGATGAATCACGGAATTCTCCTGAAATCAATATTCCACTGAATGTCAACTAACCAGAATTGAAATAAAAATTTGAAAAAATAAATAAAAGGTAAAAAAAAAAATGCCAGGGCATCTGGGTGGCTTCGTCGGTTAGGCATTGAACTCTTGATTTCAGTTCAGATCATGATCTCAAGGTTCGTGAGTTTGGGCCCTGCATCAGGCTCCATGCTGACAGCATGAAGCCTACTTGGGATTCTCTTTGTCTCTGTTTCTGTGCCTCATCCTTTCTAAAAAACAAACTTAAAAAATAATAAATGCCAGTTATTATTTGCCAGCAAGTCCTATTAAATTTCATAATTTGAAAATGCTTAAAACTTGACTGAAAAAACAAACTCTAAAAGTTATGTAGATGAAAGATGAAATACAAGCAATTTTATATGTATAATATAACTCCCAACATAACATGCTTTGCCCTAATGATATAGCAGAATGTCAGGGTAACAGTTTCAAATAAAGATTGCTGTCAAAAACCTGAAAGGCAAAGTATTTTGGTAGTGTTCAAGCTATTCATGGATAAATAAAAGAAACTTTTGGGGAGAATAAATAATAGTTCTTTAAAATACAGTGGCCAAATAATTGTTTTTTATTCAAAAAAATGTAAGCAGCATTAGAATATTAAATTGGTCCAAATGGAGATAAACATAACATGCACTGCTTTTATTTTCAATAATTAGTCAGCCCAGCCTACACTGCTTGAGGTAAATGTTTTAACACAGCAGTAAAGGTAGTAGTGGCAAGAATTTTACTTTCCACTGGCAAAATGGTAGGTCTTGCTTGATTGCAGTCAATTCTGTGGGGCTTACACATTAACAAGAATATGCTGGGGGCGCCTGGGTGGCTCAGTTGGTTAAGTGGCCGACTTCGGCTCAGGTCATGATCTTCCGGTCCCTGAGTTTGAGCCCCATGTCGGGCTCTGTGCTGATAGCTCGGAGACTGGAGTCTGCTTCTTTTTCTGTGTGTGTCTCTCTCTCTCTCTGCCCCTCCCCCATTCGCGCGCGCGCTTTCTCTGCCTTTCGGAAGTGAATAAATGTTAAAAAAAAAAAAAAAGTAAAAAATAAAAGAACATGCTCTTGGATGCTGCTTTTTTCTTCAAAATTGGCCAAATATTTTAAGTGGCTGGAAAAACTAACTTGAATTCAGTATTTTTTGTTCAATAATTATTTACATTTTAAAGTTAGAATCATTTTTTTTTACTAGGAACCAATTTTGATTTTATGTAATATGTTTCCACTGAATAATTTACAAAAGAATTTGAGATTACTTCATTTAAGTAATATTATCTTTATTCATAAATGGCAATTTAAGGTACCAGAAATAATATGACTGTCCAAAGATTCTAGGAAAAAAATCATGGCGCAATCTCAAACTCAGTTCTTTCAACCATCAATTCTTTCTATTTATCCAAGCTCTGATTATTGCTGTTTCAAATCCATCAATGAAAAAATTTAAATTTACCTAGGATCACAATTTTCGTCCTTTACTCTTTAAATCCTTCCAATGCCATATTCATTTGATACATTGATTAATTTTCTGCTGTTTCTGCCCATAATTTTCAAGAAAACAGGGTAGGAGCCTATAGGTCTCTTGTGGTAGTTTTTTTTTTTTTTTTTTT
>NC_064809.1:99866800-99929505 GCF_023721935.1 Panthera uncia | reverse complement strand
TGTCTCTCTCTGTCCCAAAAATAAAATAAAAAACGTTGAAAAAAAAATTTTTTTACAAAAGTAAGATAATTTTCTTTAAAGATTAAAACTATGAAACTTACAAGAAGCAATAGCTGTGGGGTTTTTTTTGTTTGTTTTGTTTTTCTTAAGTACTTTACTTTCATGTAACCATCAAAGTCAAGAACCAGGTTACTGTACAAATATTATGTTTATATCCTTAGAGAATCACTAGATCCAGATACTGCCTGTAAGAAATATAATTATCTTGCTATACCAGTGGCCTCTTAAGATTCCTTGAAAAATGATAGTGGATTCATTACTTAACATATTCAGGCAAATGCCTTTCAAGCAATGTAAAATTTTCTGTTTGAAGATCATCTTACTGCTTTTAAGTGAAAGGGTAAAAAAAGGAGAATTTACTAGGCTGATGAGAGTAATCTTTGTGACTGAGGGTCGCACTATTCTCTCTGAAAAAAAATGTTTACTTTATTGATGGACAGAAAGGGAAAAAAAATAGAAGCACTTAACATAAAATAGATCAGAAGAAGGGTCTTGAGAAAAAAACAACCAAGAAATGGAGAATATTATCTACTTTTGAAAAGCTTACAGCAGACCTCAGAAGGACAGCACATTGACATATAAGTGGCAATCGATTGCTCTAAATTATTTCTTTAGTCAGTGTTCTTTGAAGTCCTACCATACATTTGAGACAAATGGCATGAACCTTCAGAAAGCATTCTTTGGGCATTGCAAAAGAGGCAGTAAGTAACCCTGTGTTTAAGTTAACCTAGCTCAGCTCCCTCCTTCAATACTGTGTTTCAAGCTTCACTTCAGTACTTGAAGCACAAGGTGCTGGCTCATGCCTTGGTTTTCTTTTTTCCACTTACTCCACCTCCTCTGTGCCCTGCTTTATGCCTACTTGGTATGTGGGGGAGTAAAGAGAGGAAGAACAGAGAATGGAGTCTGGGGAAGCTGTTTGGAGCTATTTTGTTCTTTGGCATTTTTTCTGATTCTCTCTGAGCAGCCATCTAAATAGTGAAATGGGGAGGAGAGGTGGCAAACAGTATGAGGGGTGCAGCATGTTTGCAGAAGAGCTGAAGCACGCTAGGTGCAGCCGTTCTCAAAGGTGGCAGAGAAAACAGTTGACGTCTTCATGTTCCTACATTATGAGAAGGGTGTCAATTGCTCTATTTAAGGGTTATATGAGTGAGAATTTCAGGTACAATGTCAACTATGAAGGTGAAAATTATTAAGATGAATAATTAAGACAAACATTCTTCCATAAAGTACCAGTGATCTGTGGAGTTGGACATGTGGTAGGATGATAGAATAGTTAAGGTAAAAAACAGTCTTGGTTCTAATCCTAATCCCAGCCCCTACCAATCAAAATCAAAGATTCTACAACAGCAGATGCTAACACCTACGGCTGGAAAAACAACAGAGAAGAGTCATGAGGTTGGAGTTAGATAGGAGAAGCTTCTTTTTCTTCAGAAAGATGGAATAAATAGTTTATTTTGAGTGCTTTTGTAATTTTCTAGGCAAAAGTCCAAATATGCTATAAAACAGACTCCTTGGGGGGGAAGCAAAGTATAAAGAGAAGTCTTTTTAATACAATTGATCAGAATCATAATCAATATATAGTAATGGAAAATAAGTTTCTCAAATGGCTGAAACATGATTATTTTGTCATTGTTATAAACCAACACATGAAGGATTAGCCTTTCAAGATCACAGTTGATTTGGATTCATTGACCTCATAGAGCCTTTAAATTAAGTGCTTATGTGTGAACTTTAATAAATGTGAAATTAAATACTGAAAACAGTAAAATCCTAGCGAATCAATTATAATGTGATGTATTAGTTTAATTCATCCTGGTGTACTACAAGGTATGAGAGGTTTGGGATCAACCCAGAGTTTAAAATTCAGTGGGTCTTTGCTTTCTTTGAGCCTTGATGTCTCTACATGAAAAGTGGGAATAACACCAGAATAATAACTGTGAGAATTACATGAGATGATACATCTGAATACCTGGCACATACATGGGGTTAAAAAAGGCCAATTCTTTTCCCATTTTAGATAATAAGAAATAGATCTCAAATTCTTTTCTAAAATTTAATATTTTTTTGTTCTAAAAGTATTGAAATACAATTGACATACAATATCCCATTCATTCCAGGTGTACAGCGGAGAGATTCAATATTTTTATATATTACAAAATGATCCCCATGATAAGTCTAGTCACCATCTGTTATCATAGAAAGATGTTACAATATTATCGATAATATTCCGTATGCTTACGTTACATCTGCATGACTTATTACCTGGAAGTTTGTATCTCTTAATCCTCTTCCCCATCCAACCTATCTGTCTTCTGGTAACCAATAATTGGTTTCCTGTATCTGTGAGTCCATTCGTTTGTCCATTTGTTTTTTTAGATTCCACATATAAATGAAATCATATGCTATTTGTCTCTCTGTCCCACTTAGTTTGCTCGGCCTCATTACTCTAAGACCATCCATGTTGTCCCAAATGGCAAGATAAAAGTATTTCTTGGTAACGTATTTTAAATGATTAGACCCAAAGAATAAAAGTGTGTGAAACCTTCTGGGTTTCCTCTAAAGATTGTGTTCTATTTGCCTCTCTAAAATTTAAAGTAAAAGAAAATTGACCCAATGTAACCTCTACGAGTTGGAAAGAATGTAGACAATCTGAAGTTAATCTGGCATAAAATAAACAAGATACTTAAGTCTTAGACTTAGATGACATTTAAGAACATGTTCTCTATTTTCTGAGAAGGAAGAGTGAAAGGAAATAAACAGAGTGTAGCAAAAGAGATTGAAAATAGTGGAGGCAGAGAGGTAGGTAGAAATCTCTTGAGAACTTAATGCATATTGAAACAGTTTTAAAAAGAGCAGATGTGGCATAAATGGTTAAGTCTTATAGGCAATGAAGATTAGCAGGCAGTTTTGTTTTTCATGCCTGGCCATCACTTACGGTGTCTTTACTGGGTTTTAAGTCTTTGGCTTTAAAGTATACTCATGCTGTTTGAGGAACCTGCATGGTAGTATGAGAATATGGAGCACTCTGGCCTTTGTAACCCCCCAAAACAATGTCAGGTCTGGTTGGGGTTAGACTGGAGGAATGCCAGAGGTGGCTCAGGTCCCAGAAGTGAGGTGACCCGTGAGCCATGCTTAGCAGTTTTCAATGAGTTCCAGATAAGTCTCCATCCTTTAGTCTCATAATATGGCCAGATATTTTAATAGAATTATCCTTCTCTAACAGAATGGCTTGAGACATAGGTCTGTGGAAAAACAGACTTTTCTATACGAACAGAATATTAAAATTTTCCTTACGACAGTATTCTAACACTCATATAGAAATGGAAGTGTTCTGAATTTCAGCTGTTGAATAGATTCGATTACTGAGTGAGGAGTGCAGGTGCAGAAGAACAAAATGAGATTGAGCCGCAAGACCTCAGCCACGAAAGTTCAGAGCTGGGAAAGGTAAGATCCTCACTGCTGGGCATTATCCTAGGCACAAGGCAGAATTTTAGTTGAGAAAGATGGGATTACCAGAAAAGAATGTTATTTTACAGTTCATTTTAACTGGCCCAGAGTTCATGAAGCATAAGAAGTTGATGTCACTTTGTGGGTATTAGGACAGATTTGAAAATACTGGTTACTATAATAACTTTGATTCCATAGATCTGAATTTCTTACTAGAATGGCACTATATCAAAATGGAACTTGTATTTATGGTTCTCTGAGGAAGCATCTTGTTTTTTGGGGTGCATGAATGTGAAGTATGCCACCGATAAAAGTGTCTTTTCAGACAGAATATTTCTATTATTTTATGACTGCCTGCATTATCATCAAGGGCCAAAGAACAACAGCAAAGTCTTTAAAGTCTTCTTTGAAGTTCAATGAAATAGCCTTTTTCTCTAACTGCTTATTTACTTTAACCAATCATGACAAGATATTCAGAGTACTTTTCAATTTCAAAGCAACCAAGAGAGCTTGACTGAAATTGATCAAAATAAATTCAACAGAACAACAGTAGATAAATTAGAGGTTCTTCTGAGTTTTATCAAAACAGTGCTGTATTTGAAATTTTCCAAGGCCATGGGGAATAAGGAACAGTGAAATTAAGACAAAGGAAAATCTTGCAAATTAGGTTCAGCAAGTTTGGTTCTTTCTGGCTTCAAATACTGGTAGGAAAAATAGGTATTTCTAAATTCTTCTGAGGTGTCTTTGCCCATTGTCTTGTGGTGTCTCCACATAATCAAGTCCCTTTAGAAAAAGCTGAGCTTTTTAATGGCATAGCTATGACAGAGGTGAGAAATTTCTTTCATCATTGTCTTATTTTACATGCCTAATTTAAGCTCTAAGCCTATAGATGTTAGGCTGTACCAAATTCAGAATATGCAATAAACAGGAAATTCAGTATGATGTCAGTTATTGTTTGTAATGTCTTAAACTGTGAATGTGTTTTCACCTTATTTTAAATTTAGAGCTCGGAATTATATTTTCTTATATCACTATAAATATAAAGTCTAGATGTGCATACCAAAGGAGTGTTTTTCTTTAATTGGAAAATGTAAAATGATTTGGTGAGTACAGAGAAGAGGAAGAGAAAGCCCAGGTTCAAACTAGTTATAAAGTTGAGCCATGAACAACACCAGTTTGAACTGTGTGGGTTCACTTATATATGGATTTTTTTTATGGTACTGTAAATGTGTTTTCTCTTTCTGATGATTTTCTTAGCATTTTTTCTACTTACTTGATTGTAAGAATATAGTATATTATGCATGTACACAGTATGTTAATTGGCTGTTTATGTTATCAGTATGGCTTCCAGCCAACAGAAAGCCATTAGTGATTATGTTTCTGGTAAGTCAAAAGCTATGGTAGGTTTTCAACTGTGTAGGAGTTGGGCGGGGTGTTGGTGCCCCTAACTCCCATGTTGTTTAAGGGTAAACTGCATACTGGATATTTAAATTGATTTCTATGGAAATTTCCTTAGTTTCATGTGAAAGAAGCTTCAATTTTCCCCAGGTAATATTTTCCCTTTCTTGATCACAAAACCTTCAAATCACCTCTCATTAATTTCTGCACAAATGTCTCATAATTTTACCACTTTAACAAGTCACTTCATGTTTTTCCCTCTTGTCCCCATCTGTGTACACGTTTGGAGTTGGCTTCACAACTCATACAATTTTGTACTCAGTTTTTTTGTTATTAATTTTCACATTTCACCACATGGACTTGATTAATTCTTTTGAAGATTATTATTAAAACTTAAGTCAAGCAAAAGGAATAAAGTGTGATGTCCATTTACTACCCACTAAACTGAAGAGCTCAAAGATTATAAGTAACCGCCAAGGCCACCTCTGGCCATCTCTGGCCACCTCTGATTGCATTGTGTTCTCTCTTCCCAAGAGGTAACCTCTACATGAAACCAGCTATTTTTTATTCCTGTTCATTTCTTTATGCTTTTTACATAAGCGTCTTCTTGTGAAGTTTTTAGATTTAACTTTTTATTGATAAGAGAATTACAGTACACATCATAGCAAAATCCTACCAGTTCTTTGAATTTCATTGGTTAGAGTCAAAATGACTTGGTGTCAAAATCACAGCAGAGTAGTAAGTGTACCATATGTGATTTGTCTTCCAAATTACCCGGAGACATCCCACTTGCCCTGAAATCCATGCTATATGTATTCTATGAAGTATAGCAGTCATACCCTGTATCCTTGGAAGGACCATCACAGTTTACAAAAGTGACACTTTGGGGGTGCCTGGGTAGCTCAGTCCCTTAAGCATCTGACTTAGGCTCAGGTCATGATCTCATAGTCCATGAGTTTGAGCCCCACATTGGGCTCTGTGCTGACAGCTCAGAGCCTGGAGCCTTCTAGAGATTCTGTGTCCCTTTCTTCCTCTGCCCTTCCCCCACTGGCACTCTGTCTCGGTCTATAGAATAAACAAACATTAAAAAAATTAGTGACACTTTGAGGCAGCCTCCCCCCACTCCATGTCTTGTTGTTGGCATTCTTATTTCATTTGGACTGTTTGAAATTAAAGATGTTAAATCAGAGAAAACAAACATGAAACTCTGCCTTCTAACACCGTCACAATCATTTTGAAACCAAATAAATCAGAATCATTATTCTTTAGTGTTCTTAAATGTGCAATCTGTAGGGATATGTAAAAAAAAAAACAAACAACTGTGTACTTTAAGTTGCTTGTCTGCTGAGAATGAGATATCTTGTTCATTTTTATAGCAAAACAAAATAATCTCTTTTTACATTAACTGCTTAATTGGCTTCATCAAAGAAGTTGGTCTTTTTTCTCCTTTTAGGAGTTTTGCCCTTAGGGAATTAAAATGGTAAGCATCAGAAGAAAAAATGCAAATATCACTGAGATGCATCTTAAATCATTTGAGTCAGTTTGCTTCCTACCTTTTTGACCCACTATGTACAGCAAGGGATTTTCACTTCCAAGGCCATAACCCAGTGTATGAGAAGGGATATGGCTACAAATATCTATTTCTAAAAGTATTTGAGGTTAAAGCTGAGATGCTTTCCTTTCTTTTTTGGTTCACTTTAATGGTATTGTTCTAGTGGGGTGACAATGATAGATTCCTAGGTTTTGTTTGTTTTGCACCAGAAATGTGACCTCATTGCAGTAACCACTGGCAAGATGGTAAATATATTTAGTTAGTATTAGCCACGAGACAAGCATGTCAGTTAACCTCAATACATGACTGTGAATCATCAAAACCAAGCTTCCAGCTATCAAACATGCTAATCTACAGTTTTAGAAAGATAAGGATTGGCTATTTTTCTGCATCCCACTTAATATACCTTTGTCTACAATGTTGAAAGAGTTATTGTCATCTTTGATACATTTTCTTTAGTTTAAGGTAAAATTCAATGTTGATACATGTGGCTAAATATATGTTGATATAAAATTTTACAAAATTATCTTCATTGCTCTAAATCTTCAAGGTCATTTATCTTGGCCATGGCCACACAGAAATTCTCCTAGCAAATTACTGGAAGCTATTTTTGTTAGTAAAATGGTCTCCACTGAAGAGAGTACTAGTTTATGGTAACAAGCTTTGAGACTTCTTAAGTTAATTTAAAGGTGATTCATGGATATATACAGGGAAAAATACAATATCCTCATATTGTGTACAAAGTGTTCCAAATATTGCTACTCAGAATACAATTCAAGTGTAGGATAAATGAGAAATAAGGATTGATAAGTTTGAGTTGGCAGCATTTTGCTTTGGCATCAGGCAGAGTAATTAATTAGCATTAACTTTTTGGAAGGATTCTTACTGTTAATAAACTTTTGAAAAACCACATACTCTTAATACTAGTGTTGCTCTGTCAGTAAAAAAAAAAAAAAAAAAGAAAGAAAAAGAAAAAAGTTTTGGATTTATTGACTCAACCTGTTTTTTTAAAGATCCTGGAAGCATAGCATGAGAAAAACACATTTCTATCACTATATTTGATCAAAATATTCAGTAGAATTCTTGTAATTTTAGCACAAACAACTTAGAAGTCATTGCGTTTGAGAAGGTGATGGTTTGATAACTTAAATGCCATTCTAAAAGCAAGAAAGCACAATAACAAAGAATTTTTATTTTTTAAAGATCCTGGATATATTCAAATGAGTTTTTGGGATTCTGCAGACCAACAAAGTCTGAGATTCCTTTTTGGGCTCCTATTTTCAATACTGAATGGGTTTGTTTTCTAATATTCAGAGACAATTAGATACACCTGTGCTAATAAAAATTGGAATTGCAAATAGTACTAAGGGAAATGTGTGCCAGAAGGTGGTATTTGTTTTGCTGTTTCTCTTGTCTTCTGCATGTTATGGAAAGACATGGTGGTCATTTGCTTTTAGCTTTTAATTGGAAGCCATGCTTTCAAACCACAAATTGTGTCATTTTTCAAAGCCACAAGGGGGTTGCAGAGTAGATCATCCTCAGTCCCTGGTAAACTCTTCTTTTGCTACATCTTTCACTTCAGAACAAAGTAAGCCACTATTCATTTTTTATTCTAGGCATAGGTTTTAATTCAAGAACTGCTTAAAGGTGGGATAATCATAATCTAGCTAATTAATTCATGTAACACATTCTCTCTATTAACATATTTAAGTGTACACTAAATTATTAGGTGTCTAATAACATGGCTGAGCAAATCTATGTAGAAATCCACATTATCCACTGTAATGCGCAAGCAGAGTGATTTAGCAGTATACTCCAGGGTCTTCTCAGGAGACTGAAAATCCTCTCCTGGAACAGTTGCACATACAGGGAGAATCTCACTTTAAAGAAGAAAAGAAGTCTTGTAGAAGGCCATTACTCTTGTGAAAGATACTCTTGGTTGCTTAGACAAACAGCCATTCTTTTTCACTTTTCACTAAGAAAACACTGCTTCTGTTCAGATACCACACAGCCATTAGTACACTCAAGAATAGTAGGCCCTTTTTCCAGATCTATGGGATGAATGATGATTGGATTAAGTCAGTTTTATAATTTCTTTTCTCATTGTCACTGATTTGTCTGATGTTGGGCATAAAAGGCAGGACTTCTGATACTGTACAAGGGGAATC
Organism: Panthera uncia; assembly: GCF_023721935.1. NCBI lineage: Eukaryota > Metazoa > Chordata > Mammalia > Carnivora > Felidae > Panthera > Panthera uncia. The sequence goes on along the minus strand of NC_064809.1, from coordinate 99,920,880 downwards.
CATAGGAGATTATTGGAAATTTTTTTTCCTCCCAGATATAGAGATAGTACTGAAAGGAGAAGACTCCTTTTGCCTTTTCTCCCCACCATCCCACTACTTTATTGGATTGTTATGTATGTGATGTTTGGAGCTGTCATAAATATCTTTCAGTTATGCAGTGAAGGACAAGGGAAGCTCAGCTTCTTGCTTCAGAGTTATTTAAAGTTACTGGCTTAAACTGCAAACTAGTTCTGGAACTGCCTATGCCAAGATTTAATTTTATCTGAGACCCTTAAATGCTTCATTGTGTAAGTTGCCTATATCAGTCAGGATAAGTTAGATTATGCAGCAGTAACAAACAATCCAAAGTCTCAAGAATTAAAAACAAAGGCTTATTTCTCATTCATGCTGGAGGTCTTTGTGAGTCAACAGGGCTTCTGTTGTTGTAGTTACTCAAAGATCTGGATTGATGGAGCAGACACAGCTCCAAAAGGGCTGGATTCAGTTCCAGAAGGAAGAGTGAGTTCTGGATGGTCTCTTATCAGCTATTAAATACTCTAGCCCAGAAGTGATGCATACCATTTCTAGTCACAACTAACCTCCCAGAACTGGTCACACAGTAGCACCCACAAGAGGGTAAGGAGGTACAGTTATGACTTATGCACCTAAAGAAGAATGATCAAAAATGCTTGGTGAACAGTACTAATGATAATTGGATCAGCTTCAGTTGAGAATCCTATTAAGGATGCAGCAGAAGGCATCCTTAGTATGAGGATGATGATTAAAATTATTGAATATTACCTACCTATCAGCCATTGTTCTAAGTCTTGACATATATTAATGTATTTAATATGCACAAAAATCTTATGTGAGTATTCTCATTTTCTGATGAAAAATTGTCTCAGACGTTTCTTGCTCAAAATCTTTTAGTAGGTTAATGTCCGAGTCGTGATGTTACCTTAAGCAATTTAGTTACAGAATCTACAGTCTTAACTTCCATGTCCAAGGTCTCTAATAATTTTGCTTCTTAAATATTTATACATACACACCCATATCTATCATCTATCATTTGGCTTTCTACCACATTAAGAAAAAATAAACATCCAAGTACCATAACACTGTTGGAAAAAACAAAGGTAAAACTTCATTAGAAAATACACCTCAGTTACTACCTTCTGAGCTGGCATTGTCATTAGACCAACACATTTTGAATCAATTTTCCCAAAGCAGAGGGGGTGGTTTTTCTTCCATGACAAAAAGGAGCAAAGTAAATTTTATAAATTGTCAAGCCTGAGGCCTCAGTCACTAATAACATGAGCTCTACTCACCTGGGGTAAAACAAGATTGAACATACCTTTCATCATCCATGGAAAGAAAATACGCATAGCCCAGAGCTATTGACTTGGTGGATGTTCAGATTCTGTGCATGAATGAACCTTATATTCAGACAAGGACTGCAGATAGTTATTATTCATAGAAGTGCAACTACATCCAGTGTAGTCTTTATTGGAAGACCATTTTCCTACCAGTGCTCGTTGACCAAATGAGGGTGTATCTAGATCTGGTGATTCTTGAAGTTTCTTTGACTATGATTTTAATTTACTCCTGTCTGAGCAAATTCTGTTTGTTTACAGGGGATATTTCCTGAATTTGGATTTTGGAGTTTTAATTTAAAAATTCTTCCCCCAGGTTCACATTTGTTGTTGGTTAAAAGCACCTAATTCCTTTTTAGAAAACAACTACTTCCTCATTCTTTCTTTTCTTTACTTTTTTTTTTCTAATTTTTTTTTAACATTTATTTATTTTTGAGAGAAAGAGAGTGTGAACAGGAGAGGGACACAGAGAGAGACGCAGAATCTGAAGCAGGCTCCAGGCTCTGAGCTGTCAGCACAGAGCCTGACGCGGGGCTCAAACTCATGAGCAGTGAGACCCTGACCTGAGCTGAAGTCGGATGTCCAACCGACTGAGCCATGTCCAACCGACAGCCACCTGGTTCCTCATTCTTAAGGTGATTTGAGCATTACTGATCTTATCTTCCCTTCTTTAAGCATGAATATGAGTCTCAGTCTGGTGAATGAGAGCATTCCATTCCCCCAGGGCATAATGATTGATGCATAGATGGCCATATTATTTAAGCCCCTGTAATAGTACTCAGACTTGTGACTGTTGTAACAAATTCTAGATCTAGAAAAGGCAATATAAGGGCAGAAATTTTCCCATCTTCATGATCTCTCTGCATTTAGAGCAGTGCTGGTACACAATAGGCACTCAACATACATATGTTGAATGAATGCAAAAGTCTGGTACACAGTAGATACACGTAGTCACATGTATTGAGTGAATGAAGGAGTCAACTTATGCTGATTTTGCTACACTGGTTGAGTGTTAGATTTGAGCTGCCATGAAGCTACCTTATGAAGAATGCCTGCCTAAGAGGAAAGTGAAAATTAAAAAAAATTGAAGCTAAAGGTTGAAAAGAGAGAGAAACGGAATACTGATGATAAAACTTGAGCTTTAGGACACAGATATGTGGAAGCCAGGGTGTAGGTGGGTATTTGTTAGTTCTGAGAACCCAGAGGTTCACTTATCACTTAAATAAGGGGAGAGTTAGATTACACCCAAAGAATATTGATGAATATATCATCATTTTATTGTGTGAAGACTCTTCTAGCTCTGGGCTATTATAATAGAATGACCAGAATTGTATTACCCTAAGTCACTGACTTGAACATTTCACTCCTATTTTATTAGGACTGCCTATATTGCAGCAATAAAAACATCTGCAGAGATACACCACAGTTGTGCATGAGAATTACTCTCAAATTTAATATATTTTAAATGACTCAAGGGAATTGGTATATCTGAGAATGCTTCGACTGAAGTGTATATTCCAGAGAAACCCTTGATGGGAGTAGATGTGGGGATATATTTATATACTGGGGTTTTATTTATTACAAGAAGGTTTTATTTTTCACAAAAAAGGTTTGTGAGAACAGGAGCTAAAAACTCTATTATACTGGGAGTAACTTATCCTGGAAGCCAGACCTACTCAGTAGTGGCCTTTTCTGTCCTGGAAGAATTTGGAGAAGGAGTGTTGTTACAACAAGCTCAGCTCTTGGCCTGAATCATCCTTTGGCCCTTAAGCGTGTGAAAAAAGATACCATTTTAAGAACTGTTTTTTTTTTCTGGCTACGTACTAGCTGTGTAAATTTGAGTGAGTTAGCCTTTCTTATGGAAATAAAGATAATGCCTATCATATAGGTTTATTTGAGGATTAAATAAGATTCAGGTAAAGTACTTAATAATTACTGGTATTACTAACTAATGATAATTATTATTACTGTCAGAAGGTTCAGAGTGTAATCTGTTTCTTGTCTGGTGGCTTGAAGTTGTAGCTTTCTGTCAGCCTTATTGTGATTTAGAGATCTACCTCCAGTGTATGGGCTTCAAAATCTTAATTTTTAACATTCTAGTTCAATTTCTACAATGGGATTTTATTCTTCTAAACTGCTGTTGGGATGAAAAGTCTTTTCCAGGACTGAAGATTTCGTCTTTTTGTTGTTGTTGTTGATTCATCCAAAGTGGTGAGATTATCCCTGTGGTTGAACTTCTGCTATTAACTACCACATTACCTGCCTAGATATCTTCAAATTATCAGATGCTAGTTTCTACCTCCTTCCTGGAGGTAATCACCACTTATCGGTGCTCAATGTTGTGCTGGTCATTTGCCTAAAAAAACTACCTTTGGTCTCTCTCCAACTATCTGATTAAGCAACAACTCCCTCATTATATTGTGTATGTCCCCAGGGATCTGTTTCCTTTCAATGGCTTTGTCTTCTCACCATTTACTTGGGACTCTTTGGATGGAAGACTTTGAGGAACATGTGAGGAAAAGCAGGAATAAGTCACATAGTGGTTGCTCTTCAACAGCTAAGCCTAGAAAAGTCATATAGCTCCAGGTCACATGTTTGGGAGGTGGAAAATAACTAAAATAAACACAGAAACATAAAATAAGTTTAGTCTGTCAAGAATCTCATATATCCATAAACAGAAAATGAATTGGTTTCATGAATTCTTGCTGAGTTCTTAGATTTTTTTAATATAATCATTTGCATGTTAGAATTGATCCTATCAACAACCTCCTTTGCAGGGCTCACTTTCATTTCCTATCTGTCATAAGTCTCCAGTTGACTTCAACTTTTGACTAAGTGATGTTTGTCTCAGCATCATCTGAGCCTGCATTAACCCTGGGGTTTAATAATTACTGGTATTACTTCTTCCTTTTACAAACTCAGTGCTTGTCCATGCTTTGCATATTTGCATACCTAAACAAAGAGGCAGGAGAGGTCTTTGGCTTTCATACTATTATTCAAATAATTTTTCTTAGTGCTTTCTTTCCCTCTTTTAAGAATGTCAGGTGCAATGGAGGTTCTCCATCAACTGCCCAATCCAACTTTCCCCTTGATTGGGCCCTTGTTTCTTTCTCTTTTTTTTAATGTTTATTTATTTTTGAGGAAGAGAAAGACAGAGACCGAGTGCAAGCAGGGAAGGGACAGAGAGAGAGGGAGACACAGAATCTGAAGCAGGCTCCAGGCTCTAGGCTGTCAGCACAGAGCCCAACATGGGCCTCGAACCCATGAACTGTGAGATCATGACCTGAGCTGAAGTCAGGCACTTAACTGACTGAGCCACCCAAGTGCCCCGGGTCCTTGTTTCTTTATAACACACTTCTCTTTTAAGTGATCTACTCTTGTGTACTCTCTGTCTCCTCCCAGTTAGAGTTAATCCTACTTTTTTGATATAAAAAAATGTTAACTCTCCCATCCAGTGGAGGATTGAACTTTGAGTATTTTCTCAGAAATGTTATTAGTCTTGGAACAATCTTTATGTGACTAGTGCACTTGCTACAATGTGGGGCCTCCTGGGTGGGATTAAAATGACCTGTGAAACTAACTGGGTCAAATGAGGTTAGTTCTACCACAGTGAACTTTAAAAAGTTGACTTAACCAGTTGGACTAACTTTTGCTAGTTTTTTGAACCAGTAAGAGCTTCACTGACCTTCATTTTCTGAAAGCCTAATTCCAAATGTATTTCTTCATGAGGAATGTTTTCATCCTCCCAGATGGCCCTTACCATTTTTCTGCTGTGTGCTCCTTCAGTGCAAATTCATAGTTTTTACTATAGTTTCCTGTCCTTTTTGTGATTTCCTGCTCTGGAAAATGTTCTCCAACTCTTTGAATTTTTTTTTTTCTTGTATAACTGTGAGGCTTTTGAGTATCTATGTCTATGTGCTACAAGAATCTATTGTATTATAACTACCTCCACCCCAACTGTCACTGCTGTGTATTCTAGAAGGTCGTTTAGCACACAACAGGCACTCATTAAATATTGACTGATCAAATGCCAATGTGTAGGTGGTAGCAAAACAATTTACCATGTGTGAAGGGAGTATATGTTTTCATTTTTTTCCAATTGCTAGTGAGATATTAATAACCTTACTGTCTTTAATAGTGCCTCATAAATTGTTTCCCTCACAGCAAAGTGCTGTGAATCACTGATTTTGTTTGTGCTACTTTGCATTATACCCGATATACCCCAGCAGTATTATGTTAGTTCAATGCAAAAATGTTTAAAAACGATATTGTAAAGTCTATGTGAAAATCATTCCTACCTCATAAATTGTACCTCGTGAGTTGCTGGTGTGCAACTTCAGATATCTTTTCAATAGCAGTGAACCAAATATGCTGGTAAATGGAAGAAATGAGAATGCATTTGGTATGTAGCTACACAAACATACCTGATAGCCCTTGACACTGGAGCACCCTCTCTGATGTCATAATGTCTTCTCTATAAAACTGTCCATTGGAAGGTCACATGTGATAAAATAATCACTAAATTCAATTATTTTCACTTTCCCTTACCTCTTAGAGACGTGGAATCAGATTTCAGATTTTACGTTAAAAAAATATCCCTCCACCTTTGAAACTCTTGCTTTTTATTCTTTGACTACCCACCAAGTATACACTGCGAGTTCTATCACTTTATACATGAGCAAACACTCTGTCACCTTTATACTGAAATCTTGTTCTAGCCAGGAGGCTGTTTGAAGGTGATCTCAGTCTCCTAGGAACTAACAGTAGCCGAAATAAGAGGTGAACAAAGATAATTATGATACAAGATAGAATTAATGATAATTGGCTCTGAGGCAAAGGTAGAAAAAAATGTAGAAACTCAGAGAAAGAATAGAAGAATTGGAATGGCCTCATGAAGGACGTACAGAATCCACACATGTAGAGCTGATGGGGGAACGACAGACAATGTGAACAAAAGAATGGAGGCAAAAATAAGTACCAGGTTGGAAAAGGGAATGATGTCTTGTACTTAGGTTTCCATCTTTGAATACCTATTTCCCCTACTCAAGTTAGGCTCTTAATACCTCTTGCCTAGATTATTTGGATCACTTCCTAAGTGATTCCCTTCTTCTAGCCTGTCTCTTTCCCAATGCATTCTGAAGTACATGCCCAGAGGAATTGTCTTAAGTTTTGCTCAGGTTATTTCCCTGCTCAAAATACTTCAGAGGTCCCCTGTGAGGCCTGGTGTGCAAGGCCATTGATAATTGGTTTCTACTCACTGGTACAGTTTATCTCCATTTCTCTCTATGAAATACATACTCTGAACTTACTAGTTATCATTGCTTCCCCATTCTCTCAGCTTTCCCTAGATTTAGAGTGTTAATCATTTTTTCACATTCATTTCACCACTCATTTTCATGCTCAAAACAATTACCATGTCCTAAAATATCTACTGTACCCAGTACCCTCAAAAGGACCTTCATCTTTTGGAAATTGACCTCTAATATGTCCCCCCAATCTCTAGAATCTATTCTCTATGAAGTCTTCTACATAATTTATATAAAACGTCATTTTTGGTGCAGTTGGATACTAGTTTGAGGTTTTCTGCTGAGTTGTTCCTCACAAAAGCTTGTCCTAATAATGGTAAGAATTAACAATGATTTCAAAAGATTATTTTCCATTTTTTCCCTTCTTTTTACCACAATTCTTTGCAGTTATATTTTTCTTCCCATAAATGTCACCTCTCGTGAAATTCTGCACAAAAATGTTCTGCTTAAAAAGTCAAAGCAAGGTTAAAAGTTTTTTATTTATATTTGAGTTTTCAAGCAAAGAGCAAGGTAATATTTTTTAAGCATGGCCTCTATACAAAGACATAGCAACTTGAGAGTCCTTGGTGAAAAAACTCATTGCTCATACTGCATTTTGCAGCCATAATAGCTGCCACTCCACGGAGACAATTTCCAGGAGTTGCATTTACTTGCTAAGACTGGTGCCTACTTCATCAGATTAGGTTTGGGAGCAACTTTTAAAATGCTCTTGCCATTTTTACCACATAAGAAACTAAAGAGGGAGATCAAGGTTCAGAAAAAACGCTGTTCAAAAGTAGAATTAGGTGCCCAGTTTTACTAGCTCAACAAGTACTAAACTGAAATGTGTTAAAACTTGGTGGGGGGAGGTCAATGATAGGTTAATATAGTAGAGATCTCTTTAGTTTTATGACAAAATATTGATGTTTCCTGCAGAAGTGCATAGAAAAAGAAAGTCTCTATGAAGAGAGAAAAAAAAAGTATCTGCAAAAGCCCTGAAGGAAATGACGTGGAAGGCTCTGGAGGAGCAACAGAAAAAACCACTTTAGTAAACTGAAGATTATGAGGGTGCAGCCTGGGCAGAGCCAGTGGTAGTGATGAAAGTATTCACAAAGACATGTTAATTTTAGGCCTGGAAAGCAGAGCAGAGATCATAGATAGTGATTGGTAGGAAATCCTTCACTACAGTACTTGAAAGTGCCCCGACAGTAATTTAAATTAAGTGATCAATTGTTCCAACACATTTCAAAATGTAGCATGAGTCTGTTTTGAAACCGGGTTAAATGGATGACTAATTATTTTACTTTATGTTAGAGTATATAGCATTATGCTTTTATGTAATAAAACATATTAGGTTTTTAAGCTTTATTTAGTGTAATTTTACTGCTCCCCTGCCCCCATTTTTTTCACCTCCCCTTTCTTCTTCCTTTTCTGTGCTAACTCAATTTGTAATGTTGGCATTCCTCTATCCTCTTGATGGCTCTGTTGACTTTGCTTTCCATTTCTGAGATAAGAATACTTAACACAGAGAGTAAACTTTTGAGAATTAACATTTCATTTAAAGTCACTCATTAAAAGCAGGGGCACCTGGGTGGCTCAGCCAGTTAAGCCTCTGACTTGACTTTGGCTCAGGTCATGATCTCAAGGTTGTGAGATTTGATCCCCTCAGCCAGTGCTTGGGATTCTCTCTCCCCCTCTCTGCCTACTCCTCCCCCACTCACTTGACTATGTGCTCTCTCTCTCTCTTTCTCTCTCTCTCTCTCTCAAAAATAATAGTAATAAGGTCAATCATGTTGCTTTTAAGCAACAACTTATGCTACTCTGGTACCATTAGCTTGAGACCTCCTGCTTGCCAGTATTAAGGCTTTATGATCCTTGAGTTTGGAAACTGGGAAAAGAGATGAGATTTTCTGCAGTGCATCTCCCAACCTTAGCATCCTTGGTCCTCAGTAAGGTTCTCAAATTCATTCTTGCTGCGCTGATTTTGTTTTGAAATATTTTTAGTAAAGACACCAGAAGCATCTAACAAGTATTCTCTTCTATAAGGACACTATCTCATTCATGAGGGCTCTACCCTCATGACCTAATCACCTCCCAAAGGTCCCACCTCCAAATCCCATCCCATTGGGATTAGGTTTTAGCATATGACTTGTGAGGGAACACTAACATTCAGTCTATAGCACCCTCATATACAAGTTAAAAATTAAATACAACACCCAGTCTTACTATGGATGTTTTGGGAGGAGAAAGCATCTTGCGGGAATTTAGAGTCTGGATGGATTTGTGACGTTCAGGCTTCCATCTGAATCCTCTGCTGCTACTTAATAGTTGATTGGCCTTGGTAACTAAATCTCCCTAACTGTCAATTCCTCATCTGTAAACTGGGAGTAGTATTAGCATCTACTTCATAGAGTTGTTGGAAGGAATAAGTCAGATCATGCACCGTGCCTGTAGATTCCTGGGAACGTATTCAGCAAGTGGTATCTGTTAAGACAATTAAACTACAGTGCATAAAGTGCTTCCAATAAGCTCAGCACATGGGGGAGTCCCTCTGGGCAAAAGTGCATCTGGCCAACACCTTACTTCCTCACATGATTGAAAGTACACTTAAATAGCCTGAGGGAGGATGAAGTAGATGAAGTCTCTGGCTTCCTTAACCCCTTAGCACCTTTCTTCTTGTCAAGTGACACTCTCTCCTGGAAGAGAGGTGATTGGGAATGAACTTGGACAGAGATGGGAAGTGGTCTATCATTCATTCACAAAAACCCAGATGATTCTCATACAACTTGGCCACTGTATTAACTTCCTAGGGCTGCTGAAACAAATTACCATAGACTGGTTGGCTTAAAACAACATTTAGTCTTTTCTCCCTAGAAGTCCCAAAATCAAGGTGTAGGCAGGGCCATGTTCTCCCTAAAGGCTATGGGAAAGAATCTGTTCTAATCTGTTCTATGTCTGTCTTTTAGCTTCTAGTGTTCAGGGTCGTCTTTGTTGTTTCTTGCCTTGTAGATACATCATTCCAATCTCTGCTTTCTTTGCCATGTGGCTTTCTCCCTATGTGTCTGTCTCAGTGTCTCTTAAGGCCATAAGTCATATATGGTTGAGAGCTACCCTACTCCTTTAAATCATCTTAACTTAATTAGATCTGTAAAGATCTTATTTCCAAATAAAGTCACATTCCTGGGTACCTGGAATTAGGATTTTGAACATATCTTTTTCAGTAGTTCAACCCATAACACCTACTATGTACTTCTACATCTTAAAATATATTTCTAATTTCTTAATGTGAATACGTTATTTTTTCTTTCTACCAACACCACTTATTTTCTATGTAGTTATTTTTCCCTGGTTTTTAAAAACACAATTCTTGTTTTGAAAAACATACTCAAAAGTTGCCAGTGTGAAAAATTCCTCATTCAACAAATAATTTTTTTCTATAGTCTTTCCTCGTAGGATTTTCTTAGCATTCTTTCACAATCAGTGCTAGGAAGAAACCAAACTCCTTGTAGAAATGTGATGCATGTAATAGAGATGGCTGTGTAAACCTTCATTATTTGGCTGACATGGTTTAGGATTAAACTGGTTTCAAAACCAGTAAACAATGAGTTTCCACTCTTAACAGTTCATGGCTAAAATAAAATTTTCATTACTAGGATTTTAAAAATAACTTCTATTTTTATAATAAGATTCTGAATATTTTTGAAAACTCCTTTTTCCCCAGAAAGATGTCCCTTTCAGAAAGGCTAAGAGGCTCCCCTCCTGTGTGTTTGAAACAGTTTTTGGAATGTAAGGTATGTTAAGAATCTAAACCTTAAGTCTTTTGGAAGGCTTTACTGATACAGGACAATTCCCACCCACCCCCTGTTCCCCACCTTTTTTTAAAGAATAAAGTAATCTCCTTCACATTTTTGTTCATATGCATATTTCTTATAAAGGAGAGTGTTAAATATGTAACACATAATTATTTTAAAACAAGAATATGTCAAACTTAGAATTTCTAATAATCATATCGAGTATAGCTCATAGTAGCTCACAGTAGCTCCTAGACTTCTAACTCCTACATGTGGGCTCATACTAAAAACAGAAACTCTACCTCTTCGTCAATTTCTTAAAGCAGAAGTTTAGAATTGGAACAGCATCTCCAACTCAGGATCCAATGGTGTTTTTATAGATACTCTGAAACCTGTTGAAATGAACTAATTGCCATTACCAAAACAGAACCTTTGAAGGATTTGCTAGACTGAGAGGTATGAATAGCAAACTGCTTTAGCTTTCACACTCTTTCACATTGCTCAGATCCCAAAGAATCTGCGCTGTAATATCTCACCACTATAACTGGCTGCTGTGAATGCTGCAAAAATATACTATATTAGTGGTTATAATGAAATACCACCAAAATGAAGAACAAAATGACAGTAAGAGTGATGGTTTCCAGGTCAAATCCACTTAGTTTTATTAAAAAAAATAAATGTACATAGTCCAGATTGACATTAGGGAAAAGAAAATCTCTATTGCTTCTCATTAAGTAAAAATTCTTGTGCTCTTTGCCTTTCCAAATCTGTGGTAAGTAGAACACTAAGATGGTTCCCAAGATTTCTCCCTCCCTTCCCCTCACCACTGCTGGTATACACTCCCCTTTATAATCTTCTTTCCTTGAGTGTGGGTAGGTTACTTTATATGGCAAGAGTGTAGGGATATATTTAAGGCTCCAAATCAGTTAATTTTGAATCAAAAGGGAGATAATTCTGGGTGGGTCTGACTTGATCAGGTGAAAGCCCTTCAGAAGGGACATGAGTCCTTCCTTAGTTGGGAGAGAGATGTTCTTTGATGAAACAAACAGCCGTGTTGTAAATTGCCTTTGAAAAGGTCACCTCCAGGAAGTGAAAGTCTCAATCCTACAACAAGAAACTGACTTTCTCCCCCAAATCTGAAGGAGTTTGGAAGACGGTTCTGAGTCCTCCTTCTACATTCCAATTGACATGTTGACTACAGTCTTATGAGACCCCGAGCCAGCTAAACTATGCCAGATTCCTGATCCGTGTAAATTGTGAGATTATTGTGTATTGGTCGACATTATTATGTTGTACTGTGTTGTTGTAACCTTTTATGCAGCACTAGAAAACTAACATATCTCTCCACAAGCCATTTTTGTATGTATTTATAATAGTAAAACATTGTCTCAAATTAATTCAATAAGTAATTATTTACTCTCTACTTTCTAGGAACAATATATATGACAATGTCCATCTCTGCCCCTGAAGAATTTAGACTAATCTGGAAGAATAAGGCAAATTGCTCGAACAAAATAATAAAACTGGCAAGTGCCGTAGGCATGAGACCTGTAGAAAGTCCAAGGGAGACTCTGATCAAGGAAGCAGGAAAAAATCATCCAAATATATTGGCGTATGGCCTCAGCAGTACTTTACAGTCAAAGCGCATTAGTCATTTGAGTGGATTATAGTTTCTAACATTCTAGCTGTTAGTAGACTATCACCAACTCCAGGCTCCCAAGTAACTTCTGTTGCAAAACACGTGAGGGACTAGTGAGTGATAGGCCTAGTGGTGTAGACATGTGGCGGTGTTAAGAAGCAGCCAGGAAAGAGTTAGCTCTGCCTATGATAACGACAGACAGTCTGTTTCCTTCTCTCTCATTCTATTTGCTGCCTCAACACTTATCCAATTTCTCATCATCCTGATAAGTGCATGGGCTAGAATTCTGTTTGTTCTCTCGGGAGTGAACCGATCACATGTACTGCTTTCACTTTCTCACTTTGCTTTCTCACTTCCTAGCTTGTCACCTCACACCCAGCAAGCTGATTTTGGATTCTAGCTCTCTAATGAAATGAGATTTTCCAAGGTCAACAAAGAGATCTAAATGTGCTGGCCTTTTCTCAGGCATAATCTTCTGTGATCTATCTATAGCATTTGCCATACCTGGATGCTTATATCTCTAATTACTCTTTCTCATGGTCAAAAAAGGAAAAAAAGTCAGATCATACCCTATTCCTTAAATTTCATAAAGCCTTAGGTTTTATAGAGTAAGTAAGGTAGGACCAGTTTAGCAAAGCATGAGGTGTCCTCAAAAATGAGGTCACGTGCTTTTTCTTCCAATCACATCATTCAATGTATCTAAGAATCCAATTATACCAACCAAACTGTCAACCATAAAACTCTGTGATGATACTCACAACTCATATTGAACAACTCCTCTCATTCATTATGGATTGGTCTTCTGTCACTTTCTTGGTTATGAAAATCCTCATCTGGTTCAAGGCCTAGTGGAAGGGCCACCTCTTTCTTTTAACTCCTTCTCTGTTATTCCCATACCATTTCTCCCTCCTTCGTGCCTGGCTTACATGTACATGCTTCACTATGCCCTAGTAAAGGATTCTTTACACTCTCATAAAAAAACAACAGGGTTGTTATGAGTAATAATTGGTTAAACCATTATATATTGATGAGGGCCTGTTCTCATTACTCAAATTATTGGCAGTGATGGTGATGATGAGATCTGCTCCTTGTCCTCCACTGGACTGAAAATATCATCAGGGCAGATTAAATGCCTGAGGCATTTTTCTCCCAGACTTCACAGGAGTATGTTTAATAAGTTTCTTTCGGATCAGATTGGCTACCGTTTCTCAGAAATTCTTCTTACTTCCCTTATATGACACTCTGCACTTCCGTTTGACCCACTACTCTATGGGCTCATCTGTTTGTTCATCGGTGTCTTCATTCATCCATGAGTTTTATATGTTAAGAATTTGTCATTCACTTTCTCTTTTTCCTCCTATTATACCTTCTTAATAATTACAGTTACCCACTTTCACAACCTAAATTTACATGTGCTCAACTCGCAGACCTCAATTTCCAATGCTGATCCCGCTTTGGCATTTTTATTCCCTACAGGGCACGACCCTGCCACAGTACCCAGCTTCGCTAGAATTAGTCCTTATTTTCTTTTGCCTTGACACCCTCACATCCGCTTGCAGTGCCTGGCAACTGCATGTTCGCAGAGTCTGTCACATCCGTGCCTTTCCTTCCACAGCAGATGAGGCTTTCATTAACTGCAGTGCTCCTTCAATTACCTCTTTTCTGCCTGTGCCTCTTTCCAGGCCCTCCCCTTGCAATCTGTCCTACCCACACACTGCCGCCAGATTGATGTTTCTGAAACAAAACTGTAATTGTGTTACTTCCGTGTTTAAATATCTTGAATGGTTCCTGGCTCCTCTTTAACTATTAAATAAAGTCTAAGCTCCTTAATTTGATATTGATGGCCCTCTCCAAATGAATTCCTAATTACTTTTGCAGTCTTTTTGATGACTCCCCTACACATCTCTGAGGTTTCAGCATGCTTACGTCTTTTATTGTTACTGTTTCTATGCACATCTTATCTCTCCTCTTAGATTGTGAAAATGAAAACTTACTCTACTTGGTACTCCTCTACCAGCCGTTCATCCATGCTGTACACATTTATTGACGCCTACTCTCTGTAGGGCATGTAGCGTGTGGTCTAGAGAAGGAAAGAAATGAGGCTATCTTTTAAGAACTTAAAGTCCAGCAAGGAAGAAAAGATATGAACATAATACTACTACATGGTGGAAGATAAGCATATTAAAGGAATAATATGGGTATTTAGTAAGAGCATTATAGAAAAGCTAACATGTTAATTGAGTCTTAATCCTATAGGATACGGAGGCTTGGATATGCAGAGATGGGAGTAGTGGTATTTCAAATGTAGGAATGCCATAGACTAAGGTATAAAGGCAGGAAATGTAGGCATTTATCCGTTGAACAGTGAATAGTTCAGTTGAGAGAAGTCGAAATAAGTTTGGAAAGGTAGTTGGGGCTATTCTACAGAGGGTCTTGGATAACAAATGAGGGAATTCAAAAGTTGGCTAAGGGAGAATTACTAAAGGTATCTGAGCAAGAGACTTGTGTGTTCAGAGTAGGGCTTCAGGAAGAATCATCTGGAAAATGTATGTACAGTGGTTTGGCTAACAGTGGAAAATTGTTGTGGGAAGACCTCTTAGGAGGCTCTAATGACTGTAATATGGATGAGGACCCAAATACAGCAGTAGCAGTGGGAATGTAAAGGAGAGAGGAGACTGAGAATGAGGTAGTAGGACTTGTTAACAAGTTGGACAATGGGGGGAAAAGTGGCAAGGGTTAAAGGTGATGCTAGGGGTTTAAGTTTCAGATTAGAGGAATATATATGTGTATGTAAATGTTTTGCTGAGGGAAAAGATGAGTTTAGTTTTGGATATACTTAACTTCAATTGCAAATGCCGTATATAGATGTATGGTTTTTAAAGAGCCTTCAAAAATGGAATTCATTGTTGCTTTAATTAGCATTTCCCTAATGTCTAAAAATGTTGAACATCTTTATATGAATTTATCGGTCAGGTGTATCTTCTTACATTGCGTGTTAAGAGTTTTTGCTCATTTTTGTATTGGTTTGTAAGAGTTTTTTTTTTCCAAATATATTTTGGAAGCACCTTATTCATTAAATATATTTTATTTAATATTGTATTATTACTGTATTGTGGATATTCTCTCCCAGTTTGTGACTTGCCTTTTTACTAATGGTGACTTTCAAAAAGCAGAAGTCTTTATTCTTGAAGAAATTGGGTTTATCAACTTTTTCTTTTATAGTTAATGCTTGTGGTGTCCTTTTAAGAAAACTTTGCCCAGGTAGTGCAAGTGGGGCAATAATTGGCCAAACAGTACAAACTTCCAGGATGTGGAACAATTGGAACTCTCATACATCACTGGTGAGATGTAAATAATACAACCACTTTAGAAAAAGTTTGACAATTTTTAGAATCTAATGTAAATACTATACTACTCAGTAATTCCACACTTAGGTACTCCCCAAGAGAAAAGGAAACATAAACATATATCCCTGCTTATAGGACTTGCATGAGAGTATTCATAGCAGATTTATTCTTAAGAGCCCCACACTGGAAATGGCCTAAATGTCCATTAGCATGTAAATAAATTGTGGGTATCCTTACAATGGAATCCTACTGGAACAATGGAAAAGAATGGCTGATATATACAAGAATGTTGATGAATCTCAAAAATATTATGCTCAGTGAAAGAAACCAGAACCAGACACAAAGGACTATGCAGTATATGGTTCTGTTTTTAGGAAATGCTAGAACGGTCAAAACTAATTTATAGTGGTAGGAGATCAGTCACTATTTAGAACCAGGGCAGAAATTGCTGGAAAGGGAGTAGAGAAATTTTTTTGAGTGAGGATTACATTGCATATATTGTCAAAGTGTGCAGAACCGTACATCTACGATGGGTTCATCTTATTGTGTGTAAACCATTCCTTAATAAAATTAATTAAATTCCTTAAAGTTATTAGAGGGGGAGATTAGTAGAAGCATCAAAGGTAGAGGTTGAGTTCTGAGTATGAGTTACATAAAGACAGGATTGGAAGTTCTGAAATTATGAAGAAATCATAGTGGTAGAAGAATGCCAGAGGCAGATCCTTGGGAAGTACATACTTGTAAGTGCTTGGAGGAGGCAAAGAGAAAGAGAACACTCAGAAAGAAAGGAAGATAATTAGAATGTGAAGTATCAGAAATGAAGGGAGAAGAGAGTATCAGTAAGGGTATTGGGTGCCTTTTATGTATAGGTCCAACTGTCTCTTGCTGGGTGAAAGGCCAAACCATGTAATCCAGCTAGGAGCAAAAGCTGCATCAAACCTCAGTGGAAGATAAAAGCAGAAGAACTGACTTTGGAGAATGGTCTACATGTTTTCTTGCAATGGAAGCACTGGGAAAAATCATGTTCAACTTTTAGAAACATTATTAAGCTTAAACTCTATGGAAGTGCCTGGGTTTTCACATCAGTGGCATTGGTGTTAGAGCTGAAGACTAGTTAGTGCAAAACAGCAAAAACAGATCTCTGCTGGAAGGCAGCCGGGTAAACTGCATTAGAGCCATAGTAGCAAATATGGAGAAGAAAGGTAGGTGTTTGCCAGCAGCTGTAAAAAGGTGAGGTGACATGGAACAGTGCCAGTTGGTGTGGACAGAAAATGGCTGGGAGGCCTTTGTAAAGCACCACTTCAAATGATATCTACAGTTGTGGCATTACTGGTACCAAGAGTAGCTGAAAAACTAAACTGCAATGTTTTGTGTAGCTGATCGGGTGAAACAGAGAAACTCACCCAAAAAAGCCTTACAGAAGTAACCATTACTGGGAATGCTGCGGTTAACACAACACGCTCAGTTGTCTTTGAACTCTCAATGAAAGCACAAGAAACTGGGCTGTGTTGTATAACAATGGTCAGAAGAAATGAGTTCATCTTGTTTCTTAGGCATTCCAATACAGCATATTACTTTTTAAAACTAAACGATGAAAGTAGGTCCCAGATCTCCACTGGAATGAAAATGCCTATGGGGAAAACCATTTACCCTGTGGACCGGTTTGGTGGCTGCTTCTATCTTAGTGGTGAATGAGCCTGGGCTGCCACCAGGCCAAAGAATAAAACAGAGAATGGTTTTACTCAGCACAGGCCAAAGGGATAGAAAACAGAACAGGAAATGACAAAGTTACAGAAAGTTTCAGGAAAGAGAAAAATGAGACGATGAAAGAGAAAAGATGGTTGTATGATGCTGTGTGGTTGAAGGCAAAGCAAAATAGCTCTGTAGGTAAGCCCGTCTTTAGTCCTGGGTAATGTTAAATTTCACCTCTGAGTATTACTATTACTCCTTTCCAGTAGGACACCTTCCTCCCTCCCTCCCTCCCTCCCTCCCTCCCTTCCTTCCTTCTCCTCTTCCTTTCTCTGTTTCTCTCCCTCCCTCCCTCCCTCTGTTCCTCCCTCCCTCCCTCTGTTCCTCCCTCCCTCCGTTCCTCCCTCCCTCCCTCCCATCGTTCCTCCCTCCCTTCATGGAGGTATAATTGACATATAACATTAGTTGCAGGTGTACAAAATAATGACTTGGTATTTGTATTGCAAAATGATGACTACAGTGAAATCTGGTTAACATCCATCCCCACACATGTTACACATTTTTTCCTTGTGATGAAAACTTTTAAGATCTACTTTCTTAGCAACTTTCAAATATACAACACGGTATTGACTGGAGTCACTGTGCTGAATGTCACATCCCTGAGACTGACTTATCCTGTAACTGCAAGTTGGTACTTTTTGGCCCGCTTCCTCCAATTTACCCATCCCCACCAACTCCTTGCCACTGGCAGCCACCAATCTGCTTTCTGGATCTATGAGTGGAAGCCTGTTTCTTGATGGTATGATTATCTAGGATCTTTTGAGCTAGAGGAGAATAATCCTACCTACTGTGAACCAAGTTTCGTGCTGAGGTTGGAGACAGAAAGATGAAAGGACAGTGTTCTGGTCTCAGGTAGACTGGTTGGTGTTAAGAGAGAAAACACAGATAAGTAAAATACAAAGTGAGAATTCTAAACACGTATAAAATGAAGACTTATTACAAAAGGCGAATTGCTCACTCATAGATTAGGAAGCGACAGGAAGACCTTTAAAATGGAGTGGAGTTCTGAAGGATAACTGGAAGCAGTCCAGCCAGATAAGCAAGACATTTTAGGAGAGAATTTGTACCAAGACCTGGAAGCTTGGAACACTCTGGATAATAAATTCAGTAACTCTAAGGATTTCTGTGCAGCTGAAGGAAAATGTGTGTGGGTGAAGGGTGGGCCGTGAACTGGGAATGTGTGTACAAGCCATATCAGATCGTCTCATAAAAAGTCATGGATGTCTTGCTAAAGTATTTTAATTTAGAGGTCCTCTGGCAGAATTAGGAATCCATAATGCTACCAAGGCCTAGAAACAAGGCCTTGAAATTATGTGCTTTGATTGAGATCCTTAGCCAGTCATATACAGCCTCATACATAGTAGGTGCTATATAAATATATATTGGAAGTTTGAATTTTGAATATTATTTATATATGTAATACTTTATATATTAATGCCACTATGCTCGTACCTTCCCAGAGGTTATTATTATTATTATTTTACAGAGAGATTAAATGATGTGCCCAAGGTCAGACACTAGTAATGACAGGACTATGATTTCCTACCCAGACAGACCAACTCTAGAACTCACACCTTGGCCTTTAGTCATAGCAAACAATGCTGTCCCTACTCGGGTTAGTAACTAATACTGGGCCAGAATCTGAGTGATTTATATAGCACTCTGGACAAAGTGTTAACATTCAGGGCTGCTAAAGTGTACTGAAGAATTTAGGGAGTAATATTTACATGATTATAACAATAATGTTTCTAATTCACTGTAATGGTTTCCTGATTTTTATAGAACTCGATCTTATCCTTATGAAAAGGAAATTATTACCATAAAATTTACTTTCAGGGCATTGAGCAATACAAGTCAGTCAGTTGAGGTTCACTACACTGAGATCCTGGATCTTTTCTAAGTTTCCATGGACAGGCACACACTACTTTGGGTAAACGGCATATTTACCAAGGCAAATATGTTTCTGTTATTTGTAGTTTACCATTGCCCCCCTTCTTTTGTTTTTAACTCATATGTGTGCAAACAGCTAGAAAGAGAAAAGAAAAAGGGAGAGAGTTTAAATGGATTGAAATTCTACCAGGACAGCAGTTTCATTCAAAGTGTTTGGTGAGGAAACCTGTAAATGGGCCACTGTCTTTTAAATTGTTTATACTTCTCTAAGTTCACCTAAAAGGCAGACTGGGGATGCATGTGAGATCAGAAGATACCACATTTAAATCGTTCAGTATGGTATTTTCATACATGAGAATTAGAACAAAAAAATAAAGTCAAGTGCTAAAGATCTATACGTAATAGTACATCATAGTTCTCCCCTCTGGTTTCTGCTTTTAAATTCTTTGTCCGATTGAATAGAAACTGGCACAAATCTGTCAGCCCCACAACAAAAGATCTACATCATCGTTAAGAGTGAGGAGAAAGCCAGGGTCTCTCAGATTCTCTCTTTCTGTTGCTTTCTTTATACATTTCCATTTGGATTCAGGCTTCCTCTCGTGAAAATGTTCCTCTGTTTTGACATGCACCTGGTATAAGTTGAGGAGTGGACGTTTAAAGCTATTTAAAAATATATTCGTATATTTGTAAAGTATTTCAGCAAGGCAGTTTCTGAGTTACTTTTATTGTATGTCCAAAATATCCACTCCCCTTGTCCTCAGGTGTATGTACTTAATGTCTTTGAAATGCTAATAGAATATAGCTAAATAAGGTTTAGAAACTTAGCTGAGATCTTAATACGCCTGGTGGCTTTATGTGTTCACTGTCGCTTTGTATTACCTATGCTTTGGAAGTTTGTAAAATCCCTCAACACTAGTTCATTTGAAAGGCATGAATTTCTTGGGGGAATTTTCTGCATAATCGGCACCCGAGAGGGAAACGAAATTCAAGGACACATTTAAACAACTTTCCTGAAATATCAGTAGCATATGCTTTGTTATGTTTCCACATTGAACACAGGCTGTTGAAGGAATCCTACTGCAGACTTTAAAATCAGTATTATACACAATGTCCCAGTTTATAACAAATATTTTCTAATGTTCCTTTACTCACCAAGAATAAATAATAATACAAATTGTTTACATATATAATTTTTACAAATCAAGAAAATAAGGAAAGTAAAAACGAAAAATGAAAGTTTATAATGGAATTTATTTCACTATGAAGATCTTCAGGTATAACTATACTGGAAGATGCAATGAAATAATCACATGCTTGCAGCTGCTAAAAGGGATTTTGGATTTAGAGAAGTAAGAGAGGAGATTTTGAAAAATCGGGAGAAAATAAAAGATCAGAAGCTGGGTGAATGTTACACTAAAAGCTAGAATATTCTGTTTATATTAAAATCCTGCAAAACCACATTGTGCTATGTTTATATGTCAAGTTGTTCTCGGCTTAGATAATTATAAACAGGGTTTCCTTCTATACGTGTGTCCTATGGAGATTTTGAAAATTGTGCAGAATGTGGGAATAGTTTTCATTGTGTGAAACTGTCTCACATTGCAAGATTTGTACGCTCGTAGGCCCATGGCCTTTAAATGCCAGTTGCTTTCCTGTATGCCCATTTTTTAGCACTCTAAATGTGGCCCGATGAATATTCAGAATATTCTGCAGGAGGCCATGCCAACTCTACTGAGAACCAAACTGACTCAGTGCTATCGGATTAAGTTTTTAGCAATGGGAGCTTTTAAATATTTTTCTCTCTCTGTCTGTATTCACACACACAGATATTTCCTACATTTTGAACCAGAATTAAACTTAAAAAGATGATGAAATAAACTAAAATTTAATGAAAAGCCTTTGAATATAAGCACAGATTACTACATCGTGCTGTGATGAATTGTAACCCTTATACCTCAGTGTTCTTGCCCCAATTGATTCCTTCAGCCATTGCATTGTTGAAGCCCCTCAGTATTAACGAAGGACTTGCTTTGCCCTGAAAATAACACTCATCGTTATTGTAAGGTTTTTTACTTAGAGATATTTCAATTTACTAGAAGTTAACAATGAATAATAACATTTAACCTTTTAGCTAGTGCTTTTCTGAAGTGTGAGGAAGAATTGAGTCAACAGATGAGAACTGAAGCTGAGTCATCTACAGAGTTCATCGGTACAACGAAACAAAATCTAATGATTAGTACTTGGGTAGTCATGAGTTATCAACATGACAGTCTGAGTAAGTGGGGCCAGTGAAAGAATTGCAGAAGCATAAGGTGAATGAGTACCTGCTTCAAATCCAGATAATGTAATGAGAAACTCTTAATTAGTATTAAATTTGTGTTCCAAGTATTCAGTCTTTTGAAACCTAGCAAAACATTAAAACCTATCAAAAGACAAATATCAAGCAATATATCTGCACAGACACAAAAGACCCTAATAGTTTCACATCTTAGTTGTGATGAGGAATGATGGGGATGGTTTGCAGTCGGTGATGTTCTGTTAGGGCATAGTCATAAATTGCAAGATTTTTCCTGACATAGTTCTGTACTGACCATCTGTACCATGTGTAACTTCCTTAGACAAACCACTTACCTTACTAAGCCTGAGCTTTCTCATGTGTAAAATGAGGATAGTTTTTCTCACCTAGTAGAGTTTTCACAAGGCAGAATGCAGGTTGATTTTACAGAATGCACAGCACATATTTCCACATTAAGTCCTCACTAAAGACTGACAATCATTACAGTAATTGTGTTATTCACATGCCATGGATTCCTGTATGTTCCTAAGGGTTTTCTCTTCATTTAGTCTTGAAGTTCTTCTTGCATCAGCATTACGTTCACGACATTAACATAAAGCAGTTACGTGATCTACGACAATGATATTATGTTCATCCTGCAGTCGCTTGAGGGAAAACAAAGTTACTGGACTACGTTTTTCATCACTGATTTGTTTGTGCCATACTTAACCACCTACATCACTACTGGTTGTCGGGTGTCATTGGCTGTTGCTATGAGGGATAACATTGCTTTACCTGCTCCTTTTCCAGGCCACTGCTTTCAAAGGTGTTTCATACATCTAGGTGTCTTTGTTGCTGCCGATGTGAGGGTGAGCGAGGAAGACACTTTTAACTCACCACAGCAGCTTGATTTGCTTAATTCATGTTATAAATATAGGCTTTTATAATATTTCATTTAAGATGGTTCGAAAACTATTATTTCCTAGATCAGCCTCTCCAAGCATGACACAAAGACCATTGGGCATAATGTTTGATATAGTAAGATTTGTAATATGATAATATCTATACAGTTTTTGGCATGGTGTCAGATATTTTCAAGGTATCGGGAATACAAACCTGTGTGAGAAATGGTTCCTATCTCTGAGCAATTTACATTTCAGTGAGAAGGACAGGCCCCAAACAAAACCAAATAACCAAGATAAAGATTTTCATGAAGTGCTTTGGAAGGTTGGAGGAAGACTCACATAATTCTGCCTTAGGAAATGAGGAAATTTCTCATCCAAGTGATAACATCTGAACTGGTTCTTGGATGACAAAAGAATGTGTCAGTGTTAATGGGGAAAGGGAGTCCAGGAAGAGAGAAAAACATGAGAGAAGACACTGGACCATGAGAGTGCTGGCAGGTTTTGAGAGGTTTTTCATGAACAGCATTAACAGGACTTAAATGAATTGCAGGTATAGGATTGGAGCTGAAATAGATTAAGGGAGACAAGGGTAATAGTGAGATCTCTTATTTGAAAGACTAGGTGAGTGAGATCACCCAGGGAGAGCATGTTGAAAAAACAAAATAAACAAACAAAAAAAAAAACCCAGAACTGGGTTAACATTGTAATCCTCAATCCTGTACCACTTTAGGGAAGGGAAGACCATGAAAAAGGAGGACCAGTCAATGAAAGAATGGAAAGGATGGGTGGAGAAGGAAGACGTGAAAATGAGGGTAGGGACCTGGAAATCAAGAATTACAGATGATGATGGCTGATAGTGCTAGTGATACAAAAATATCTGACTGAACGAAGGTTGATCATAACCTTCATAATCGTGCATCAAGATGTACCTGGTGACTCAAGTGAAAACAATTTTAACGTCACTTGCAGGATGGAAATCAGCATGGAAGGAGGTGAGTCATTGATGGGATGTGAAGAAATAGACGTCGGGATCAAGGTTAGGCTTTTCAATAAATTTTGGTGTAGATACGAAAGAAGAAGACAGCATGGTAACTTGACAGAGAGGTAAGGTAAGGAGAAGAAAATTTTAGTGCATGAAAGAAGAAAAATGAACATTCCTTGAGCACTTACTGTGTGCCAAATTTTGCTAGGCTCTTTCAGATATGTGAACCTTGAGCATATGTATAGGCTAAAAGGAATGAAAGAGTGAGTGAAATTACAGGAGTTAAAAAAGAAAAAGGGAAAGTTGGAGGTGATAATGGGCAGAGGAAACACCATGAGAGAATTCATCTTCCTAGGTCAGGCATCGCTGGAGTGGGTTTAGAGAATGCAAGGTGCACATATTTGGCTGCAAAGTTTTTGGAATTTTCATAATTTGGGTTTCTACCTGACATGAACTGTGGGCTTTTCTAACATGGAAATAGATTTGTTAAAATGACAGCTTGGGTTTAATATTAGCTAACATTTACAGAATGTTTACGCCGTGCCACACACTCTGCTAAGCGCTCTGTATGCATTCTCCCTTTACCCAACAAACCTGTGGTGGAGATAGTGTTTTCATCCCCATTTTACACAGGAAGAAACTGATTCCCAGAAAGATGAACATTCCAGGTCACAGCACGCGTATGTGGTAGAGCTTAGATTTGAACCCATGCAGTCTGAGTCCAGAGCTTGTGTTTTCCATCCCTCCATTCAACGTTTTATCCAGTAGTGTTTCTGCATAAATTACACAATTACCCTTCGTCCACTCTTACTCTGCACTAAGGGACAGGTTGTGGATATTTGGTTTTCTGCTGTGCTCAAGGAAGGGTGCACTCTACTTCAAGAAGCTCATGAATATCAAAACCTTAATCACAGCTATTTGGATGACACAGAGTTCATACTTTACAAACCAACCATGACCCCAGTCATATTACAATCAAAGTTGCAAAATAAAGAAACATTCTGAAAAACCTTGTCTGCTTCATTTAGATAACAGTGTGCAGAATGAATTGAAAGATAAAAATGCTCAGCATGTACCATTTCCTTTTCCTTTTTTTTTTTTTTAATTTTAAGCCCCATGGTGTTATGGATGATATCATCAGGCAATTTGGTTTGAATATGTTCCATGCTGGACTGTGCAGATTACCCAACTAATGACATGCAAACTCCTTGCCATTGTGACACCTCTCTTCTCACAAGTGGGAATTTCAAGTGACAGACTAAAGCTGTTTGCTATCAATTTTGCAAAAAACACATCTGCCAGATAGCCAAGATTTAGTTCAGAGACTGAAATCAATTAATATTCTAATTTGTTACCTGTCATTAGTGTCACACTAGATTATGCCAAGTCAAAAGTGATAACCTTTACATAACATATGCTCCTAAAGGAATTTGATTTTCAGGATATGTTTTATTTTTGCTTAGTGTTGCTCCCTGTGTATACATCCCATTAGAAATTTTTTACACAGGCAGTAAAAACTGTGGTAGATTAAAATAAAGGTGTAAAATATGCAGTTATGAATTTTTGATAAAACTACATGGCTGTACTTATATAAGTTTTTCTAACTCTAATTTACCGTAATATTTTAAGATTTAGGTAGTTGACTTGTTCCTTTCTATTAAATCAAGTATAGATCTAGCAGCATGATATTTTCATAGGAGTTACCCAGATCCTTTGAAGTTCTATTAGATTGCTGATCAAAAGTAAACCTCCATGGAGGAACAATGGATCACCTGGGTCTCCTGCTCAGTGTCTAAGAAAGGGACATGGGAGTGGGTCAATAGCTCGGGAAGAAATGAGGTTAGTCAAGGGAAAGAAAGGAAAGAAGGGAGCATTTCATAACTTTTTTCCAGCTGCCTGTTTTCTTATTGCTAAATGGGAGGGAAATACAAAGTACAGAATGGTTGGCTCTAAGTAGGAAAGGCTAAAAGATGGAAGTGTCGCTATAAAGATGAAAACAACTTGCTTTTTTCAGTGTGAATGACACAGTCAAGCACTGGAATAATTCCTAGCATTAAAAATTAAAAATATTTAAGATGATTTGATTTTTCAGCATCTTAAGACCTCAAAGTTTACTAGGGTGGTTCAGGACATAAGTTAAACTGACATTCATTCATTTATTCATTCAACAAGTAGATACGGAGTGCCTCCTGTGTATCAGGCACCACCTGCACTCGAACCCCACAAAGAACAGACCCAATTCCTTGCTGTCATAGAGCTTATGCTATTTTGGAGGGAGCCAGAGCAATTTAAAAACAAATAATAAATAGCACCATCTGCAAAGCTGTGCTATGATGAGAAAGCAAGGGTGAGGACAGGAATTGCTGGCAAAGATGAGGTGGGATGAATGGGTTATCATTTTAAGTAGAATGGTTGAGAAAGTCCTTCACTAAGAGGATGACATTTAGGCAAAGCCTAAAGGAGAGGAGAGAATGAGTTTTTTGGCTACATGGGGAATATTCAATCCTATAGTTAATAACATTGCCATACCACTCATATTGTTTACTCTTCTGAAGAAGGAGATGGTGGTGTTCAAGACCGGGCAGAGTATGCATTTTATTTGATGTTATTCATTTCTTTCTCTGCTAACTCATCTCTCTTAAAGCAATCATTTTGGTAAAATATTCAAGTGAGAGTTTGCCCCCATGATACGTGCATTTTGGTTTGTGTCTTGTAGTTACGACCTTCAAGTTGTATCAGGATCAGCCATCAGCTTTGTAGCAGAGCAGGAAAGAGAACTTGTGGTTCTCATCCTAGGGCTTCATCTATTGGGCCATCTCCACCTCTACTAGGTTATGGATCTTCCTGTTGAGAATGGTAATTACTGGCAACTATGCCGAGAGCGTCTCTCGGATGAACTTGAATTTGTTAACAGTAGACAGATCAATAAATTATTAGTCACTGATGGATAAGAAGTTGATTCCTTGTAGTTTTTTTTTTTTTCACTTGGTTTCTCATTGTCCTTATAGAATAATTTTCTTAGGGATTGATAAATCTCTCACCTGAATTATTGCAACATCCTGTTTATCTTCTGTCCTTGTCTTTCCAACACAGTAGCTAGAATGATCTTTAAAAAACTTGAGTCAGATCCTGGGACACTTCTACTCAAAACCCTCCAGAGGCATTTTGTTTCACTCATAGGAGATCCAAGTTACATAGAATAATCGACAAGGCTCACATGATACGGCCTGTGCTACAATCTGAATTCCCCTTCTGCCCACCTCCACCTTATTCACTCTACGTAAGGCTCACTGGGCTCCTTGCTGTTTCAGGCACATTTTTGCCTAAGGGCCTTTGTCCAGAATTCCTACATTTTATAACCCCCCCCCCCCCGCCCCCGCCACTTCTTCCAGGGTTCCTTGCAAAAGAAACCAGCCCTGCTCATCCTAAAAAATAATGTTTTACCGTCTATGCCCTTCCATATCCCACCTACTCTTCTTTAGTTTCTCTTATTTATGACCACATGACTTTCTATATATATTTGCATCTAGATGGATTTATTCTTTTCCTCACTAGAATAAGCTTTGTGGGAAAATCTGTTTTCCCAGCATCTGAAAAAAATGTCTAGTTCATGATAAATGTTCACATCTGAAGGAAAAAAAAAACCTGTTTCAGATTTAAACACCACTGGTTTTGAACTTAGTGCTGCACTCATACAAATAAGCTTAACTACAGGTTATTGTTTTTTGTTTAGGTTTTCCTGATGAGAACAAAGAAAAATTTAAAAACCATGCAGAAGATTTTGATATATTAGTAAATTAAAGGAAATCAAGCTTGCAATATTGGAAAGTCCATTTTAGCCATTGTTTGGGAATAATCTTTATAATGGAATAATTTCATAAATACAAGTTAAAAATATATACAGTAAACTCATAAACGTTAGTTTTCTAGAGAAAAATAGACATTTAAAAAAGACCCCACCTGCATGAAACACAAGGTAGAAATGTTTTATAAACTGGGCTTTCATGTATAAAGTATATTTAAAGACTTAAAAATATTCCATTTCTAATACTCCATTTTATTATTGGAATGCTACCATGCCAACAATTAACAAAAATCAAATGTAAGTTAAGAGGAGTTCTGTCCCCCGGCACCCCCCCCCCCCCCCCACCCCGTGCATAAGATCATTTTTTAAGCATTTATTTTTAGTCTACCAACCATATATAGTACTTACGTGGAATTTTATGCAACTCATTCATAAACTTCTCCTTCAGCTTCGAAAAGGCATCTTCCTTTCCTTCCCCAGGACTGGCTGGCTCTGTGGCATTATGTGGTAGGACAGTCGCAACAGTGGTGACTGGCGGGGCTGCCAGGGCCTCATGGTGACTCTCGCTCACCATTTTAGGTTCAGGTGAATCTAAGAGGGGAGGGAAGCAAAATAAATAAATAAATAAAACAAAGAACAATTCAAAATGGCTTAACTGATCCCACATCAAAGGTGTACCAGAGATGAAACACATTAGAGAGTGCACCTGCTCCCTGGGTAAATAGTCTATCATTAGCATATTACTTCATGTTGGTTCATAAAGTATTTATGGAACCACGGTGGAGAGTCTTTCCTAGAAGGTAAGACCGGACATACTTACTGAAAACACTGTCCCAACAATACTATGTGAGCTGTCAAATCTACTAGTTGTTTATACTGCCAGTTATTTATTGTGCAGATTTAACTTCTAACCTGTACATTACAGAACTGTGTATGAAACAGTTGCTGACAACATATATGCTCTATACTCTGAACATTTTGTATTTTCTAAAAGGAAAGAAAGATTAAATATGTATATTCAAAATGTTGATAAATGATAGCATGCATTCAAAATATTAGTTACTTTTACAATGGTTATAGAGAATACTAGTATAACATGGACACTGTAAGATATCAGGAGTGTCCTAGAGAAGTTTTTGAATTTCATTTATTGATGGTACATTTTCCTCCCAGTCATTTATTTTTGACATTTACTGTAGACAATACTATGATCAATAATTCAGTTGTCTTGCTGGGTAAATGTTTGAAGCCACTGTAAATGTGGCATGATTGACTGTATGTATCAAGGAAATGATGATGAAACATGTCTTGTCTGTCAAACCATTTCTGTTGATTCATCTTGATTAGATTATTGAGTTATTCTATTAAGTTAATGTATTCAATTACTTTAAATGTTTATCTCCAAAATATTAAAAAAAAACAAACAAACAATTAGTCCCTAAGGTAGCCAGTGAAAACCTCTTAGCCTCGAATACAGAAGACCTCAGTTCTGGTTCTATTTCTTGGCTGAATGCATTCTGATAGGACATTTGACCTCTTAATTTATCTGCCTTCTGAAATGTAAAGAAACTGAAACCTGTCTTACCTGGATTTTTTTTAGTACATGTGCAGTGCAGAAGGCGTTCTAAAGAGGCAGGATTGAAGCCCTATTCTCCAACCTAAACATATTCTGGGCTTTAATAATGAATTTTACTGTATGACTTAAGATTTCAGGCAGTGCTGGTAAGAAAGGGAACAGGATTTGGGGCAGAAATAGATAAATACAAACATGTCTGGGCAAAGTAACTTCATAGTCTCAGCAGGAAAGTTGATGGACCTATAAGCCCCTTTTGCAAAGAAATGGAAATAACCAGAAAAGAGATAAAGGATTTTTATAGATTTAGAATCTTTTGTGAATTAATTATGCATACTTAGGTATTTAGTGGAAATAAACAGTAAGTAGAATAATCTCTGATGTATGGATGTATTATTATAATCTTAAAATCCAGAGATTTTTGGATTTCATGGAAGGAGGGGATGGCTGAGGCTAATAAATACACACGGGTAATCAGTTTTCATTTTACAATGTTATTTTTTTTTAAAGCTTTTAATTTTCCACTAGTAGCTACTAATATAATGTGAAAGGGTAGAGTTAGACAGATAGGGGCTTAGATCTTCTCCGTTCTTTAGTTTCTTCATTTGTAAAGTGAGAATAATCCTACCAAAGACAGAAGGTTTTTGAGTATGCAGTGAGGTAATCTATTCAGTGAGTTTAGGACTGTATCAATAGATCAGTCAATCGGTCCTTCTGTCCCCCCCTCTTACCCTCCCTAGTAATACTTGGCAATCCAGAATTTTCCAGATGGTGGAAAACTGTAGTTTTTTCTCCAACTCAAAGTCACTTTCTAGAAGGTTTTCTTGATTTTCTGATTGTGTTTAGCTTAGGATGTGTCTCCCTGCTAAAATTTGGAGTCTGGTTTGCATAACTTAGGTGAAACTACTGATATTGATAATAACAAAGCTTTTATATTTCATGTGAGTCAGCTAAGACTAGCATTATATACACAAACACATACATATGTATGAAATATTAGTATGTATGTATTCAAAAACTAAATTTGGTCCTCTGCTGTGAGAATTACCAGATATGATATGCATTATTTCTTATCTCTGTAGGATAGTTGAGGATATTTGAAGAATCATGGTTTACTGTAGAATTTAAAAGAAATTATTGCAGTAAATGCAAATGCCTACATACAACAGTGCCATCATTAAGGCATATTGTCTAATTAGGTTTCAGTTCAATTTTTGCATCTTCTGTGAGGTATTGTTGCTGGTCATCTAGATTGGTCAGCTGCCACCCCAAACTCCTTTCTAGCCTTTGTGTGCACAGATGGTTGGGTCCTTTGCCACTCAGGTTGTTGAATATTTTCATGTTGCTCCAGTTTATAATGGAATACAAAACATCTCTACATATGAGTTGAATGATCTAAAAGACTATTTAAAAAATACTTGTTTGATAGAAGTTGGATTTGAAGTATATTCAGTATATTTTTTTAATGAAGCAATGAATATTTCCAATCCTCTTCAGATATGAGGTATGCTTTAGAAGTGTTTTTATCAAAAAGGGTAAAAGCTATAAACTTGCCACTGTTATTTGTCAATGATATTATCTGTATTATTTCTAGTTATTTTAAATCAAGAAAAGATTATAGACAATGCTCCTTTTACTTAACTGTGAAATGAAAGTCTTTCATAAAATACAAAAATATAATGGGCAATTAAGGATCTAATATACTGACAAAGAGACTGATTGTTAATATTCTTAGTCCTTCATATTTTGAGAGATAATGCTATTTATAAATAGAAAAACTTAGAGCATTTACATGACTCTTCAATTCATATTTATGGGAATAAAAAGCTTATACTTTACCACTATAACAAAGGACATCTGAAGATACAATAAAACTAATGGGGCTATTGAAAACTAAAGATGCCACTTACTGACCTACTGGGTGCCAAAATACTGTCATTCGTATAATATTCTCAATTCTCATTACACCCTGAAGAGCAACTTGGTCTTATTTTACATAAACAGTTGGGATGTGGAGAGGTTAAGTGATTTGTCCTACAAAGATTTAGCCTGATTCAAGGTTCCTTCCACTAGACTACTCTAATAGTAACACTTACATAGTACTAAACAATTAAATTGGTACTGGAAAGATATTTATGATTTTCTTTTGAACTGGTTTACCAGTAAATGGAAAACACAAGTCCTTTTTTTGCCAATGGGAAATGGGTTACTTAATTTTAGAGTGTAGTCATTTAGTTGGTTAAAGTGGAATTTGGCATCTTGAAATATGCCAAGAGAAATAATATTGGATAGAAAAATAAATTCCCCTCTAGGAGAAAGTTCAGTACGAATGACACGAGGAAGCAGTTCTCAAAGAAAGGAATACAAATCCTCCTGATAAGCGTTTAATTTCACAAATAGTCAAAAACCTAAGACTTAAAATAACAATAAGCTAATATATATTCATTTCTAAATGTGGGTATATGTAGATATGAAGGTGAGGGTTCAGAGAAGTGAGTAATTGGGAAAGCCCATAGAATAGAAAAATACTTTATGGAGGCGAAACTAACAGCATAGAAAAAGCTATAAAAGTGTTAAGCGCCTGGGTGGCTCAGTTGGTTAAGGATTAGACTTTGGCTCAGGTCATGACTTCACTGATTGTGATTTCGAGCTTAGTGTTGTGCTCTGTGCTGACAGCTTGGAGCCTGCTTTGGGTTCTGTCTCTCTCTCTCTTTCTCTCTCTCTCTGCCCTTCTCCCACTTGTGTTCTGTCTCAAAAATAAACATTTAGAAAAATACATTTAGAGCTGTAGAAGTACACATTCTTTTTCTAGGATTTCACAGTAAAGAATTAATCTGGGGTGTACAAACAATTTAAAGATGTTTATTGTAACTTATTAGTCATATTACAGAGCAGAAACTATGTAAAGAGAGACTTAAAATTATGGTAATCCGTTAAATAAAGTTGTTAAAATTATCTTCACGGTAAATATTTACAAACCTGGAAATACATTGTAAGTGTTAGATGAAAAAAAGCAAATTATGAAACATATGAAATATGTCCAATTTTTCAAAATAAAAAACTCAGTATCAAAGAGGTTGGAAAGATAAATTTAAAATGTTAAATTTGTGGTAGAATCATTTTTTCTCCTGTATGTTTACATTGTCAATATATTAGAAATCTGAATTATTTTAAAATACACAGAGGAAAAAAACCTTTAACACTATTTTGCTCTTAAGAAAAACTGGTTCTTGCAGGAAGAGTTTAACTGCCTAGTGCCAGATTAAAAAAAAAAAAAAACTATTTTAAAATGTAATGTAAAAAGCTAAATTGTAGGAAGTGATGATTTAGCTATGTATATAGCAAATACAATATTCAAAGTGGCCAGTGGTTAAAATACAATGTAGAAAAAATATTAAGGTATCATAGAGGTTAATACTTGTATGGTACAAAATGAGGAAAATCAGGATTTTTGGTTCCCATGACAACTTCCCTTTGTCCCTTATATTCTTCTTAGTAGGACTTTAATTATGCCTATCTCTAGGTCTATAAATTGATACAGGTTTATCAGATTATATAGTGAGATTGTCTACCATACTGCATAAACATAACGATTTTTGGAGAAAGCACTATTTCCATTTAAGTATTGTATTTTATAATAATCACATGCAAAATTAAAAAGCAAATAGGAGAAAAAGGTAAAAGAGGGGCGTCTGGGTGGCTCAGTTGCTTAAGCTTCCTACTTCAGCTCAGGTGATGATCTCACAGTCCGTGAGTTCAAGCCCCGTGTCCGGCCCTGTGCTAACAGCTCAGAGCCTGGAGCCTGCTTCGGATTCTGTGTCTCCCTCTCTCTCTGACCCTCCCCTGCTCACGCTCTGTCTCTCTCACTCTCAAAAATGGATAAATGTTAAAAAAAATTTAAAAAGGTAAAAGAGATGCTGAAAATATTACTTAAAAAAAAAAAAAAAGCATTCAAAGGCAGAAATGCCCCAAAGAGAAAGTAACTATTGAAGTAATTATCATAGAGAATCCAGCAGATACCATGGAATATGTTAGAGTGCATTTTTGAGATGGAGGGCAGAATGTAGTGATTTTATTCCATCAGAATTTTCCTTGACCTTCTGTAGGTGTAGGTGGGAACCATAAGAGGATGCCATGTGAATCTCTCCCTTCCTTTCAGAAATGAGGCCCTTAGTTTCAGAGAGTGCTGCCTAAAGACAGCTCAGAGCTGAGTGATCTCTCTTAAATGATTTCCCTTGACTGGAGGGAGCTGCCACGCCCAAGGTTAAACCCACTTCCCCAGGGACAGCCCACATCCAACTGATGAGTGGATGCTGGTATAGAGGCCTGGCCCCTGCCTCAATTTTATCTCTGAAGGGCCCTATAGGATCAGCTAAAGCCTGTGGTGACTGCACCTCAGTTTTTCAGAAACTCGCTTTGCCCAAACCTGCGTTCCCAGTTTCCCTACCCAGGAAGCATTCCCCAGCAAGCTACATGAGACCCAGAACAGCTCCCTAGGAATCTGACCTATGGACCTATGGCACCCACTCTGGAAGATTTTTTGGGGGGGTGGGAGAACTAATGTCGAGGTTTCATTTAAATTCTTTCCACACCCAAGGATTTTTAGGCAGTAAGTGAAGTCTAGCAGCGTTATACAAATCTTCCACAAGTTTGAAGATGTTTGAATGTCAGACTTAAGGTATATCTTCTCTCTAGTTTAAATAGATACTTTCTCTTGAAGGAAGGAAGAGGGAAACTGGGAGTTATATAGTCCCTCTCATGGCGATGACAGCTGACTTCTGGCGATAGTCCCAGTAAAAGGGCGAGAGATGAAAGGTTGTTTTCAGACCTTGGAGCAAATGGAAGCACAGCAGGCCACCTACCTTCATAAACCATAAAAAAGTACAGTCTCCTGGGTCTTTTTCTTCTTTTCTTTCCAAAGTAGATCTAGTTGCCTCCAGATTTTACCTATTTAGCCACAAAAGCCTCCTAAGAGGTACAGGGAGGACTTTGCTTTAGAGTGTGGTTCTCAGGCAGTATTTCTTATAAATAGTTTTGCACATTGAATATAAGTGGCTCTGCCTACCTTTGAGTATAGAATCAGCATCTCTCCCCGACCCTAAAAATACCACACTACGAACACTGAAAAGGTGTGTAGATTTTTTATAATGAAAGTGTCTTTGGAAGAGCGCAAGCAGGAAGGAAATACTGAACGCTCACCAGCCGCGTTTCCTAGGAATCTACTTATTTATTGACTTACTGGTTTATTGAGATTGAAGCATGACTGACCTGCAAAGGGCTGTACATATTTAATGTATGAAACTTAATGGACTTGGTAATAAATGTGCACCCAAGGAACCATCACCACAGTCTCTAGTTCCTGGCTCTGTACAAAGTGCTATATGCCTTCTGTCTCCCTTCTTGTAAACCTGTTTCTCTGCAGCCACTGAGTGCCCTATTGGTTTTCCTTCTTTCTCTATTTCTCTTTCTCTCTCCTCTCTGATCAAAACTCTCCTATTCTCCTTATCTTTTCTTCTTAGTTTCTTCCCTTCAAAGGGGAGAACAAAAACTTATTGTTAGGTCTCATTTACTATGTACCAGGCACTTGATGTATGTCAGGAGTATCTACTGAAGCTTATGCTTTATGTGAAGGCAGAGAAAAGGAGAATAAGACCCGGATTCTCAACCTCAAGGCAGCCCTTGAGTTTCTCCTAGCTGTCTTTTCCTACCATTATGGAAACCCAATATGCCCCGCTATGGTATCTCTTGATACCAATAGTGGCAAATTGCAAATCACGGTCATCTTCTTGACATAGTGACACAACTAGAAACATGATCCTGATGGCCAAGCAGCAGATGGAAAAGCATGAATAAGAAGTAACAAGTAGGACCAGGAATTAGGAAATTTGGATCCAAAGGAAATAAGCAGAGAAAGGTACAGATGTGAGGCGCTGAAAACCGTAGAATAGCAAACATTTGTATTAAACTAGAGATCAAACTTTTTCAATGGCCAGCTGCTCTTAGTAGAGGTTGGAAAACTTTGATTGTTCAAGTTTATTTTTTCATATTTTTAATGTAAATTATTGCTTTTAAAGTATAATTTGGTTTTCTGGATTTTTTGGTGTTCATCTTCTTCCATTCTTGTTGCCCCAGGACAGGCAAAAGCCATTCCTCAAGGTCCATCTTCCTTAAAGGTGGAAGGATACTGGTTGTAATAAGAATTTGATTATTCTCCCATCTCACTCTAGTTTTGATTGTGTGAAAAATAATGTTCTATGTCAAAAAAAGTCACTACTACTCAGGTATATTTCCAAGTTAGCCCAACTTGTTCAAAATCATTCTTTTCTTTTTTCAACTTTGTTTTCTCTGAGGAGAGACAGATCTAACCCTGGATCCCACAGAAGTGGGAGGTGGGTAGGAGATGTACTCAAGATATGAACCCCAGTCCTTACCCATTCATAGCTCCTTTTCCGTGAAACTGTCCTGCTCACAGACTCTAATGATGGGCAAGAGTCTAGGTAGAATTCATGGCCACCCCTTCTGCCATAGTCACAGTGGATTTATGGAGGGATGAGCACTTGACTCAAGGGCAGCTCACTTAGGTGCTGGCCTAAGGCCAATGACACTATTTGGCATGAAAAAGTGAGTGAGGCACATAAGATTGTCTCCTTTAGGAATTGAAGCTATGAAGTACCTGGAAAAAACTGAGGCATAGAGAAGAAACATGCTTATTGTCACAGAGGTAATAAGTGGTGAAGCGAGGCTTCCAAACACCATGACCGCTGTTCAGTGCCATTTGTGCAGTTACCCTGCTTCCTTTGGCCTGGTTTCCAGGTCTGAGTTTATCATATAGTATACTATAAAAACTAATATAATAATCAGAGTAGCTTCACCTTGTGATCAGGAAGGCATCATCAGAAGTAAAACCTACTGTGTAGTTCACTAGGCTTGGTAGTTTGGGGAATATTTAAATTTATAGCCAGAGTCGGTAAGTTCTGTTTCTAAGTCTGCCCTGCAGTCATAATTAAATGTATGTCGGAGAGTGATAGAACCGATCATACAGAGTGATCTAAAGCCTAGAAAAATGCCGTGGAGGCCAACTGACAGATGAGTATTTAAAACATTCAATTAAATGTATTTTTTCACATTTTTGCATCTCAGAAATGGGAATTTGCTTTATAATCTATGGCATCTTAATGTCACTATTGGCCAGGCTTGTGCACTCCCAATCTGCTTGTTATCCCCACTGATGTTCCAGTCAACAAATCATTTAAAGGACATTTGAGGAAGGAATCTGAATCGTGGTTGTGGTCTTAAAGCTTTCTACTGTAACCTTACACAATTAAAACTAGCAGAATGAGAGTCAAGTGTCTTGGAAGATTCTGGAAGCATTAATGGAACAGCATTTAAAGAAATGCTTTATCCAACACTACTGGTAGCACAAAGGTAAATGGTGCACAAAAAGAGATGGGCATCATTAACTCTAACTTGAGAACAGGTTTAGAAATTTAGGAACATATTAAGCAATCTATTGTGCTTTTAATTTCCTCATTTGTATGCACAAAAGTGACACAAAATAAAACCTAAGTCTGAATGATTTTTTGATAAGTACAAAATAAAAATTCAAGGGATATGAAACTATTTTCGGCATACTTTACTTTGTAGCATTTTTTCTTGGTAGTATATAAAATAACGACACATCTTGTAATTAATGGTTTCTTAGAATACATAAAATATACATTTCCTACAGAACAAAGAGAAAGCATTAGCATTATTTACAAATAATGTATTATAAAGCAATAAACTTGATAAAATTTTTAACAAACTGAGTTTCTCATTCCCGGAAGATCAATCAACACAATTATATTTAGCAATTGAAGGCAATACGAATTTCAGAAGAACTAACTAAAATAAAAATAAATCCATGAGCCAAATGGAAATTAAATTTATTGCTGCGATATTTTCCCCTTCAGACCTATAATACAGACAAGAAAAGAATGGAAACAACTAAATTATATCCAATTCAAAGTCCAAGTACTGAATTACTGTAAAATGATACAGAAAATCAAGGGGTCTTAAACAAAATTGAAAATTTCCCGCCTACAGTAGGGAAATAAATTTTGAAAATTGGGATAGGACAGAATTGTCTCAAAGCATTTAATGAATTCACAAATTTAATAGTGTTTTTCTAATCTATTTACTGTGTACCCATTTCTCTATTAATAAAATATTGTTGTAGTTTTAAAAGCAGCCATCTATTTAAAAAGCACCACTCAGTTGAGAACTTGGATGACTGGAAGGGGCCTCCTAAGATTTTGTTAAGCATGTCAGAATCATAATGAAGAAAAGCTATCAAAATTGCCTTTAAAATGCATTATAAATATGTCAAATGTATTTTGCAATGTTTTAGAAGTTGTACAGTAAGGGTCAAAATCTCTTAAGTTTTTTTTGCTACAATGGTAGATGGGAAAACCTACAGAGGAAATTGATCTTTCATGGCTCAATTTAAGATAGTTTTCAGCAACAATGCTCATTGTATACAATATTAATTGAAGTTATCTCTCTTTAACTTTTGTATAGTAAGATGCTGGATGCTTTTGGCAGTGAATGAAGAGATACAGCTTAGCTGGATCAAGCCAATTGGCTCCCAAAATGTTTTCTATAGAAGCTACAGATAGATAATTTGGAATTCCCATCTTTCATTGCTTTGCTGAAACTCAGCTCTGAACACTTGCTGTTTCTGAGCTGCAGGCGCTTGAGAGAAAATCTAAGCTTGCAACTCAAAGCCCTCTTTTATCAAACTGTGCTCAAACTGTCATTGTTTTGTCACACAGTGAAGCAAAGCTTTAAAATCGATCCATACCACAGTTCAGATTGTGGTAAATATGATGAACAATTCTGCAGTCTACAGTTAGAAATAGTGTATTAATAAATAAAAAGAATAACCCTTTATAAGCCCATAGTATTAGCCAGACATTTTTATACGAGCTTTAAACATAGAAGCTCATTTAATGCTCACAAAATAAACCCCGTGAGTCAGGCAATATTATTATCTATTATAGATGAGAAAACATGCCAAAGGTTCCACAGCTAGTAAGCGCTGGAGCAAGGATTTAGAGTGAAACAGGCTAGCTCCAGGGTCTATGGAATTCTGCCTCACTAATAAATGAATAGATAGATGTTGAATGAATGAATATATTGGATGACTGCAATGTGTCTGACATGATGATGCTAGGTGCTTTGGATAAATTTCAAGTAGTTCATTCACCATCTGTATGCTTGGGGATGCATACAGATGGTTAGAATCCAATGTGTTACATGCTGTAGTAGAAATAATTCTAGGAGGCTACAGAGAGAAGATACCGCCAGATAGAAGATGATTGAGATTTAACTCATCTGATTATAGTGGGGCCCAAAGACTAAGTTTATATGCTAGATATATGTATGTATGTCTATGTGTATATATCAGATATGAAGTATACATATCTTCATATGATGATTTGGCTTATTCTTCTTCCTAAATTCTGTCTTCTGTTGTGTGCCAACAAATTAACTTGGGCACGTGAAATCTGAATGAACAATACACACATTTCACGAAATAATAAAATCATGTGTCAATTGCTCACCTAATCAGTCTTTCTGATTTAAGACAAGCCCTATTTTTTTCAGCTCCTTATCTCTACTCATGGGTGAACTTTATTAGTCCCCCCCTACTCTCTCTCTCTATATATACATACATATATAATCATGGTAATCTCATTGTTTTTGCCTGTGGTTGGCTAGTCAAGGAAAGGCATGTGATCCAGTTCAGGCTATTGTGATAGGAGAGGAAGTCTGTTGGGTGATTTCTGAGGAAATTTTTCTAACTCTTATATATACACAGAAAGCAATCTCTTTTCTGCTGGTGGTGGTTGTGTTTGTGTGTGGTACATGGAAGTGCTTGCAGTCATATGATCATGGG
The DNA here is from genome assembly GCF_023721935.1 of Panthera uncia. NCBI lineage: Eukaryota > Metazoa > Chordata > Mammalia > Carnivora > Felidae > Panthera > Panthera uncia. The sequence goes on along the minus strand of NC_064809.1, from coordinate 99,882,347 downwards.
AGAATCCAGCGCAGAAGGCTGGTGCTTTACAGATGATGATACTAAAAGTTGACAGCAGTCAAGACCCTCATGATGCTGTGGGGCTGCTATACTAGCTAAAGCTACCACCACCATGCCTTGGAACTTCTTGCAATGGGAGATAATACCTTTTCCTTATGGTTTAATCCATTTTGTGTTGTGCTTGTTGTTGCTTGCAGCCAAAAGCTACGATATACAAATACTTTATAATCTGATTTCCACAATAACAAAAATAAAATTTACTTTTTCTGTTGGCTAGCGTTTTTACTATGCTGTGCAAGCTTGACCCCTTAAAACCCTTTACCTGTGTGTACCTTTGACCCCCTAGTTTATGGTTATCAATAAGTTTAAGAGACACTCATTATATTTTCTCCTATTTAGAATAGGGCTGTATCTTCCCCACATTGTATGAATTGAAATGAAGATGATTGCCCTACATCCTATGGTGCTAGGTACATACAAACAAATGGATTTAAAATAGGAGAAAATTGGTTTTGGTGATTGGTTTGATCTAATTTAGAAGATTTGAAAGGTTAAGGTAGGGTTCTAATTTTGTATATGGTATTCAAATTAAACATTCTATTTTCTCATGTGCCCATGATTAATCAAAGTTTGCATGAGGGGACAGTGACCAACTACACCTTGATCTGCTTGGGAGCACCTAGTAAGTAAATCCAGGGAGTCAAATGTTTGGAAAGGATATTTGAGAGGCAGATAGCCTATTATGTTCATTAAGTAGCATAGTCTCCAAGTGGTTCTTGGTGGGTTCCTTTTCTTTCACTGCTGCTTTCCTCCTTTGCTTTGGTCTCTTCATAAGCAATGGATTGTTTTGGTTTCTCCATCAAGTCAAGGTGTGATAGAGTTAGAGATACGTTGATGAACTTTTTTCATGTCTTCTTTCATCTTGACAAACCCAGATCATACTGCTTTAAGAAAGTGAACTTATGAACAGGTTTCCTATAAAATACCATCAAGTCACCATCCCACATGTAAGTGAACATCATTGTGAAAAATAGGACTTTGATAAAATTCATTACCTGTGGATACTTGTAAACTTTCATTTTGGCCAAGAGTTGGCTTTAATGACATTTCCATCTGAGTGGCTGGCTCAGTAATAAGACTGCTGAATATAGCACAGTGTGCATGTCAGATCTTCAGAGAAGGAGTTCAAGGAGTTCAGTGTGTTAGTTTGCATTGAGAAGTGCGATCTGTAAATACTTGCTTATTTGCATCATGAGCCAGCATGCTGGCTTACTGACAGCAGTATATGGAGCTAAATTGCCTTTTTATTTCATATTCAGAATTTCATCAAAATAAAGTCATTCTATAGGCAATTCAAAGATCTTCAGGCCTTTTTTCCCAAACTTATTGATCAAAATTTAATATTTATGACATACTAAAAGAAAACTGAAAAGTGATCTAAACTACTTGGGCTGAATGTACCCAACTTCTTTGAAAGTGTTAAATGACTTCCAATCTCAAGATACCATATTACCATGACTTTTAAATGTTAAGCAGAAATCATCTCAACCTCACTGTAAAACAACAGATACAGGAAGATTTGCAGTGTTCCCTGTAGTACAGGTCAAGATCATTGATGACTACAATGTCAAGTTTTTTTCATCAGTCTGGTTATAAACTATGATGAATTAGGCGAAAATTTGTATTTAGCCAAATGTTTTTCTCTTCCACGCTGTTAATATACAATTGCTTTTCCATAAGATGGTTAATATCAATATCTAGAATCTCAATTAATATCCAACTGGCTAAGGAGACATTTCAGAGTGAGGGCACACTGTTACAAATTCATAACTAGATATTATGTTACAGATGAACTAACACTTTTCCTAAGATAAAAGTGTACTGATAACATGAATAAAATATGAGTGTTGATTTCAATCATCTAAAAGTCACCCTGTATTACAGAAGGTGAAATATAGAATAAAAATAGGAGTTAGGACTTAATAAAATTCCGCTTGTTTACTGGATATTTTTTCATAGAAATCACTCAGGGGCTTTTGTGATCAAGGACAAAAATCACTGGGAAAAACTATCCCTGAAAAGAAAACAATGTGTGCAAGCTTTATGTTTAAAAAAAAAAAAAAAAAAGGCAGGAATGCTAGCAAAGCATTCTTAAATGGAGTAAAATTAAAAGCCAAACTGAAATATGAGAGAGACTTTTAGAATGCCAGCTTAAAATCAGAATTTTCCAGGCTAGAAGTAGACAGAAGAGGGAAAATGTAGCTTTACTAGAAAGTTTACAGCTGCAAAGATGAAAATAATAACAGCATACCTAAAGGAATGCATTTCCAAGTTTTCCATGTTAGAATAGATTAAGTTCAATTTTGGAGAGAATCGGTAATTGGAGGGTTGATTGAGCATTTCGGTGGTGAAATATGGAGGCCTGCTTCAAATCCAAAGTGAATATAAAACCTACACAATATTGGGCACACATTGTTACTGAATCTCTTCTTTCACAAAATGCTGACAAGGGAAGAGCGAGAAGGCAGCTGGTAGAGACAAGACAGATATAGAGCATTCAGTGTTGAAAAAGGGCAGCATGCAAAATCATGCTGTTATTCATGATAACAAGTAAAGAAGCAAGCCAGCGTTTTGCAGAGCGTGTTGGAGAAAAGAAAAGTCTCTGTAGAAATCAGCCGATGGAGATGGCACTTTATAGAAGTCCATCATCAAAGCCTGAATACAGTTCTGAGTGAGAACACAGCATTCTAGATGAGGTAAGAACGGCGTGGCTTTGAAGAGGGTAAAAGAATGGAGGCAATAAACAACCGTGGGGATCTATCCTGTCCTTGAGACTTCTGTCTTGGCCATGCTGGTTAAAGACTATAATAAACATTCAATGCAGGATGCTTGGGACTTGATGTCAGAATGGCAGCTGATAACAGAATGTCAGTGTACAAGGCTTGTAGTTTCAAAATTTCATGCAGACTTCCCCTTTCTTACAGTGGCCGGTCTCCATGATATCTGTGCATTTACTGTCGTGCATATATAATTTAGACCCAAGTGTTCTGCTCTTAACACGCAGATTGAAAGAAAATGACTTCAGTCTTTAAGTATTGTCTTTATGAATAGGCCTAAAACAGAGAAAAGCCTTAACAATTTCTCTGCACGTGACCATTCTGTCATCTCACATTTACGTCTTCTTTCTCAAAGCTTTTGACTACATCTCTACTCCCTTGACACTTCTCACCATAGACATTTATGCTATTGCAGAAGACAAAAAACTCCTATAAAACTAATGTTCAACTTGATTTAGGCATGAAATTCTAATACTGTCCAGAAAGGAATCATGCTGTTTCAAAATAATTTTTAGTGTAATTCTACAAATAAAGAAACCATCTATATCAATAAAATACTTGTTTTCTGTGTATGGCATAAAATCAATTTATATTCAAATATTTGGCTAATGCCAGATCAATGTCTTTTAGAGAGCTTAGAAACAAAAGTACCGTAGAGATTAACTGTGAAACATTTTTCTCTATGAAGAACAATAAAACAAAATATTAACAGGATCGCAAAGCAATGCTGACAAGAACGCTTTGGGAGCTGTGGGTCACTTCTGAATTAACAATTTTCTACCTCTGTTCTTGAAATCGATGCTTCCCCCCACTGCCCCCGGTCTTATTCATTAACTAAAGGATTAGTAAAATTAATTAGAGCGCAAAAGTTGATATAAGTACTAAACACCACAGACAAGGAGCTGAGAGTATTAATTTGCTTTCCTCATGGTTAAGTCCTAGAATTAAATTAGAAAATGGAATTTTATCACAAATTTCTACAAGATTTTTACTTAAAGGCTAGGAAAACTTGTGTGAGATACGATGAATTTTTTCTTGTTTTGGTTTAGAAGTTTAATACTTAAACTTTCTGTTGGTATTGTGTTTTTTTGGGGGGGTGATAGTGATGTTTGTTTGCCTTCGTTATTTCTTAGCAGTCTTATTTGTATCAGAGTTTTTAGCAAGAAATTATTTATTCATCAAAGTAACAGTTCTACTTTTTTTTTTTTTTTGATGTTTGTTTATTTGAAGAGAGCACGAGCAAGCAGGGAAGGGGCAGAGAGAGAGGAAGAGAGAGAGTCCCAAGCAGGCCCCATGCTGTCAGCACAGAGGCCAACGTGGGGCTCAAACCCACGAACCATGGGATCGTGACCTGAGCCGAACCAAGAGTCGGACACTTAACTGACTGAGCCACCCAGGCGCCCCAACAGTGCTACCTTTTAAAAAATAGAAATTTTCTCTGAGGAATTAAACTTGAGTAATTCTAGGTCATTACTCTCAGAATGTGTTTGGGTCTTAAATATTATGCATACACACTGTTAAATAACATCAGTATTTTATTTGTTCCTTTGCTGAAGTCTGGGCAAACTAGCAGATGTGTGAAACTGATCAGGGATTTATATTCTGGGTTGAGGTAGCTTTGATCATTATTAAGTCAGGATAGGGTAATCTCTGATCTTAACACTTGGTAAAGTTATGGCTTTAAATTTCTTCTTATCACTTGCTTTAAAAGAAATTGAATTCATTATTAATGTTCTTGACCGTTTTCCTTACTTTCTTTCTGCTTTCTTATTCCCTGGACCAGAGAACCCTTAGTCTCTTACTAGGTTTAAACTTGCAGATTTGTCTGCATGAGGTAGGACTTTGAGTTCACTTAAAGCCAGGCTATTACCCTTGCTCCACTGTGATTTCTAGCCCTCCCCTGAATTTTACATTATGATATTGCAACAAAAACTAACTCCCATCAAGTTCTCTCTCTTCAAGTTGACTCGGTTGTAGGTTCATCAGTCTCCTAAATCTTAGAATATTCCTACATATTACATCCTTCTACATATAAATTATCAAGTAAACACAGACCCCAAAGAAGACACCAGGTTGCAAGTGAATGTTTGCTTCCAAAAATTTCCAACCTAAGACCCATGGAAGGGGAGTTACAGAATTGCATCCTCTAATTAACAATTTTGAGCTTTTCAGGAACACTTCAGCCACATCATGTCAAAGCTAAAATCAGCAGCCTTCCAAAACCATGAACACAATTTGACTGGTTTTGACAGTCTATTTATTAATTGCTGCCAAACTATAATTATTACTGCATTAACGTCACCTGTCTGCAGAAGAGCAGTGTCAACTAAGCATCTGCCTCTAGAACTGGAATATAAATTGCTTTCTTTAGGTTTTATCACTGATCTTTAATGTTCTTAATATTTTCAGGCAATTTCATCTACAAACTCAAATGAATTATAGAAACTGGAACTAATTGTTCCCCTAATTGACTGACTCTCTTAGCTCCTGTTGTGTGTACAATGCGTGTTATCCTGGCCGTATGGAGCTACGGGAGGGAAAATAGTAATCACAGAGCAATTAGTTCTGATCTAAATCTCCACCCCTGCCCCCCACCTCTGGAAGGGAAAATAGCCTTCCCAGAGGTTAAAGGGACACGTTTCTTTGTAGTTGTTGCTAAAGGAAAATAAATATGGGTTAAACTGGTCCCCCCCCCAATCCCACCCCACCCCCCGCATAGAATTTAAATTCTAAATTAGGGTTCAGTTTGGCAGGAGCACGCAGACATTACAATTAGGACTAGTGCCCCTTGATCCATTCACAGTTCCACGTACCTTTGTGTCTAAGGTCCGCTCATGTTAGCACAATGAGTTCTATATTGGTGTGGTCTAACCACCAGGTTGAGCAAAGCATATGTGTTCACAACTGTATTTCCTTTACCCAATACTCGGCACATAGAAGCTGTTTAATAAATATTTGTCAAATGAATGAATGAATAGGATTTACAACCTCCCGATATAAACAATGCCAGCAGTTCTAAATTATTCATGCCACCGGAGGCACTTCTCTGTAAGAAATCCATAGATAAAGCAGTTAAACTGAGATACATAGTTTTAGCCTTGCCTTCTATAGCCTTCCATAATCAAATAAAAGGAAAAAGTAGGAAATTTGATTTTTGTATTTGTATATTTTCTACCCTAGCTCCTCCCAAGTTGAACTGCACAAGAAGGTTGATCATGTGATGGAATTGTAAATTTGGTCCATTTTGAACTGTCACATCAAAATCTTGCCTATCAGTCTTTCCGTACCCTCCTTTGGGCATCCCTTTTCCTCCCCATAATCAGTTCCAAAGCCTGATGACTATGTGGTCATCTTCTTGGGTGTCAAATAGTTTCTGTGTTTCTCTGAACGTCTGTATTCTCACACTGCTCAACCCCAGCTTATCTGTATTGCATTCTCTTTTCCAGGGTTATCTCTTTTTATTTGAGTTATATGATATACAAGGGATAACACTGAATTAAATGTTTGAGAGTCCTCAGTACTTAACACAAGACAATACAGCATTTCTTTTTAAATAAATATTTAAATAAATACACCTGTAATTTTCATTTTGGTGGAGTGAAAAATCAAGTGAAAAACCTTGAAAGCAGATTATAGACAAGAGTAGGAAACGATTAGAAAGTTAAGGAAAGGAGGCAGCAAACACTTTTTCAAACATTTTCATATTTTCTACAAATGTAGATAAGGTGCTCTGGAAGGTTATATCAGGCGTCTACATCTTAACTCTCTTCCTTTTGGAAAAGGCAAAATCAAAGACCCAACAAGTAGAGGACAGATTTCATTGCACAATCTGACATGCCCTTACAAATTAAAAGGGATAGCAATAAATATGCAAAATGGGCTTAGTTAACAATGGGGATTTCCTCACTTATTTGTATTTTAATCAGGGCTCCGAGGTTAACAGAAGTGGTGTAATTAAAGTTTAGCAAAGTAGCTTATTGAAATGCCAGTTTTATATCTATCTTCCTGGCATTAAATCCAAGTAGGCAGGGTTCTGTAGGCAAATTTGACCTCAGCATTAACGCATTCCCAGCAGCTGGGGACTGGTTTTGCCAGCTTTACACATCAAAACAGAAGTTTTGCATGAAAATGATTACATGTATCACCAAATACATAAATACTGATAGATTAAGGAATGTGGTTTGGTTGAATGATGTGTACACGCAGAGTTATCTTTTTTTTTTAATAAAGTCTTCATAAATAAGACTTTAAAGTATGGTTGTGTGTGTGTGTGTGTGTGTGTCTGTACACACAGAGTCATTTTCAAAACGAGGTCCTTGGAACAGTAGCAGCGGCAGCATTACGGGTAACTTGAAAATGAAACTTCTCAGGCCCGTTCCAGATCTACCAAGGGTAGAATTCTGCAGTCTAGTTTAACAAGCCCTCCAGGTAATTGGGATGCGTGTTTATCTTTGAGAACTGCTAGATTAGTTTATAATTAAACAGAAGCAACATCAACCATCCCCACTCAGGAGAAAAAAAACCACAAAAAACAACTCAATTTTTTAATACTACATGGCTTCTAACTCAGTGATTATTGCATCTAGATCTCACACTAAGAATAGTGATCTCTTTGAATGTTGTGCTGGATTTACTGAGATGGGAAAAATTAGCCTACTGAATTTTATGGTCGGCTTATTTTCAAGGGTTAGACTATAGATACTTTAGGCTTCAGCTTCTCACCCCGCATAAAACACTGCTATTCCAAATGAATTTAAACACGTTTCAATGCTTAGCAGGGACTTGAAATTCAGGGCTCAACAGAAGTTAGATTTTACCATAGTAAGAGTCTGTGAATTTTGTAGCCAATTATACTTTTACTTGAATTCCAGTTTTCAAACTAATCTGAGGCTCTGTAGTTCTAACATGCTCTATGGCAATTATTTATCAGAGCATACCAGGATTTAAAAATACTTAAGAAGCAGGGACAAAGAAAACAAAAGCAAAATATATACGAAAAGCAAAAATGTTCTGAGATTTGAAGCAATGAATAAGAAAGATATTTAAAGTTAGCTTCATCCATTTTTAATGTATTTATACAAAATAAGATATATTTTGGTCATGTTGTTTTGATGGATCTTAATAGTAAATGAAAACATGGAAATAAGTAACTTAAATTCTTTAAGGTAAAATATTTTAAAGCGAATTTGAAATAAATTCTTGGTATGAAACACCCCTAAATTTCTACTCTATTAAGTAATTCGCCATATTGATAGAAGCCCGAATTCCCCCAGTTCTGGCAAACTGTCATCTGCAAACTCTGCCTCTACGTAATTCTAGACTTGTCTTTTTAGTGTTTCAAGTTCTAAGTCAACCCTTTCCTTCTCCTCTGAGCTAGCCCAGTCAGAATTAGTTAATTTATTTTCCTAGTATTGTGTACTTCTAGTGACTACTGCCTCATATGGTATTTATTGTTTACACCTGCTTTTCTCAGATTGTGTATTTCCTGAGAGTCTGGTAGTGGCATTGTTGTAGCCTCTGAGGTATGGAACAATCCTTGATATAACAAGGATGTTTAAAAAATCATTTCTTGGACTTACTTTGTTATGCTCTGTGTTTTTCCTGAAGCTCGTTTGAAAGTTACAGGGATTCTGTCAGGCTATTAAGAAGTCATTCGGAATCTCCCGTGTTATGTGGAGCCAGATGTAGGGTCACTTGAGAAGAGCTGACCTTAGTTTAGGTATCATTTGCCAGTTTGAACATCCACAGTTTTGAAAGGAATCACCTGATTCTAGAGAAGCATTTATGAACAGCGTAGACAGTGGTATCAAATTATAAGAAAGGAAGGAAGGAGAGAAAAATGCCACTAACTCTGTATCAGAGATCAATGAGTCTTAATATTTGAATAGATGGTAAATGCACTCAACATTAATCAGTTCTTGGACCCTGGGGTGATGTTTGGGGCAGTCCCTATGTCCTTCCAGGAGTGGTGGAGACACAGTCAACAGGCAGGTCCCCTGAGCAAGCCAGAATGATTTCACGAAATATTTGACCTTCAAGTAAGATCACTCAGCTTGGACTATGGGGAAAAGGTCATATTTGTCACCATCAATACAGGTGTTTTTTCTTCGTTTGCATCCTCTTCTTTACATGCTAGGCCTTCACATTGTAAACTTCTGGACCATTGACGGGTGAAGCACTGATTTCACCCTCCTATGCATTTCTTGAATGAGCACCTGAGCCTTGAATGTTTTATACATGTGATCTGTGGTCAGATTCTCTTCTGACGCTAGTGAGATCTGCTCCGGCACCCAATGAACTAGGTGGCCTTGATGGCGGTAGGTGGTGGGTGTATTGAGGAAGCGGCAAAGCAGTGACTTTCCTGTTTCCCCACTCTTTTATTTTAATTCATTGGGATTAAAGATCTTGGTTCTTTTTGTCTTTCATAGTCTCTTTTTCATGAACACATACACTCTTCTTCCTTCTTCTGCATAGTCCTTGCTAGGTACTTCATATATTTTCAGGCTTTCTATTCCTTCCTTTCTTTCTTGCATGCCCACCTTCATTTCTTATTTTGCCAGAGTTACACCTTTCTCTTGCTCATTTAATATCAGAATAATGCTAGTGATACACATCTAAAAAGAACAAGTGATAGGATTTGGAGTGAAAGTACCTTTTCACCCTCAGATCTGACTCTATTATATATATATATATATATATATATATATATATATATATATACACATACACACACACATATATATTACTTTGTACTTAGGGTATTACATCATTTTGCTTATGGAAGTCATCATTTTATCCCTTAACTTGTGGTCATTCAAGTATATGTCCCATCTTCCATACTAAATCACCAAGTACCTCACAGTTTGCTGTGAGGATTAATTGGGGAGATCTTATGTATGTGTGAAGTCCCTGGGTCATCGTAATGCCCAGTACAAATTTGTTGACAGCAAAAAAAGACATCACTTATCACTCATTTTTGGAGTCTGGAAAATGTTCTAAACGTCTTAAAATCTCAACCGATATCTCTACCTTACCATCGTGGTATAATGAAACCTACACATCCTCATGTATATGTGTATCGGGAGGTAGAAGAGAAGAAGAAAATGTTAATTGCATAGCAACTAAAATGTCAGATGTCACATTGTAATTGCAAATATTCTATTAGTAGGAATCATCACTGCTAGGAATTGTCTCTTCTTTATTCCACAGGCTCCTCATGTACTAGAATCTACCACTCAGAACACTATTTCACGTGTGAGCCTATGAACAGAAAAATAGATATTTATACATATATGCTTGATGAGTAAAGTTTAACAAGGGAAAAATCTCTTTAGTATGTGTGCCTAGAGATCAGAAGTAGCTTTATCAGATCCATCATCAGGTCATTCCCTATTTTTATCATTGGCTTTTGGTAAGATAGTAGTGACTTATGTGGAGATACCCTGTGATTAATTTGAATTTAGCAATAATAACAGCTGCAAGTGTAAACAATAATAGGACACCTGAGAAACAAAGCAAAGAGTTTGCATATATTCAGTGTAAATTAGGTGCCAATAATATATGTGTTAAATAAGCAACTAAGCTCCTGATCTTCTCTGAGACTCAGTCTGTTTCTCATCGGTAAGTGAAAGGTAGAACCTTCTGTGCATAATTAGCACCAGGAACATGAACGTGTTTGCTCTGGTAAGTACCTGCTGTCATTATTAGGGGCATAGACACATCTCTGTGGATAGAAACATGTAATGGACCACTGCATCAAAAGAATCTTTGTGGGACACGAAGTCCTGGAAAGAAGGAGCAACTGGGAGTAAACGATCAATGGCTGTGAAAATTAGCCTTGCAAACAGAACTAATGAAAAGCTAGGCTTTTAGAATCTATCAATCCATGATGTTCCTGAATGATGGCTGTGAGTGAATGAATATAAATCGCTTTCCAAATGAAGGGCATATTGTCTAAAATAGCTGAAAGTCATTTCTCGGAAAGAAGAGAATTAATCTGGAGAAGGAAACAGAGACTTTTCCCAGTGTGCTGGTATTGCACCCCGAGAGGCTGAGAACTGAAATGTATCAATTTCACATGTTATGACTTGCACCATCTGTGGGAAACAGTGGGGTGCTAACTCTGGCTTCTTCCATTTGAAATGAAGAGGTGTGTGCGTTTTGATGTAGTTTCTTCTACTGGGGTCTCATGGGCCTTACAACATTAATTTTATCTGGTTTTAGGTGAATTTAAACAAGTCTGAGCTTCCTGAGAAACTTGATCCTTCGTATGTGATATTCAGAGGAAAGGTGGGTGGGTAACACCTTGTGGTTTGAAAACACTCTGACTTGCTGGGTGTGCATGCTGAAAAAATATATACTTAATGTCTCGAAGTTCACTGGCAGGTTTGGTAAAGAATATAAAGCACATACGGATCATAAAAATGATTCAGGAGATGGAAAGGTGGATCTTTATTAGGATCCAGTGCAACATTTATTTGGGTATTAATCATCTAGACCGAGGGCAGAAAACTCTAGAATGGAAAGCAGTATGGTACAGTGGCCTCTTTGGAAAACCCCTCCTAGTACTTTTTTACTTGTGTCTGTGTGCTTAGCGAAGCTTTAGCTTTCTCATCGGTAATCCAAGGATAAGTATACCTTCTACATTATGTTATTGAGGGACTTAAATGAGATTTGCAAATGAAGGACTTAATGTTTGGTCCATAATCACTTGATAAACATCAGCTATTCTACAAATACTTAAAATTATGTTGTTCACATTTTTCAAGTATGCCGTTTAATATATCTGTAATAAAACATAGCCCTTAGAATTAAACAATAGCTAAAAACCACTAGAAGCTAACTAAGCATTTATTTGCTATAACTTCTTCCAAAGTAGGTACTGCAATGATCTTATAGATGAACAAAGTAAAGTATGATAAATAGCTTGGGTAGGATCACACAGTTAGCAGATGGGTACAGTTCAAATTTAAATGAAGACTGTTGCAGAATCATTTCAGTAATGTCTACATCCAACATGGGGCTCACATTTACAACCTGAGATCAAGAGTTGCACCTTCTACTGACTGAGCCAGCCAGGTGCTCCTGTTACAGAACCATTTAAAAAATATGCTTGAGCTTTCTAATTTTAGAGGTGGAAAATAACATTCAAAAAGGACCAATTGCTCCCCAAAGTTAGAAAGCTAGCCATGGCAAATCAGACTAAACTTTGGGTTGAGTTTCAACCTACTTATCTTTTTTATTCAATTAGGTGTTTATTTTTTTCTCCATTAGCTGTACTCAGTGGAAGTTGATGCAACCACCACAGAAGAGAGAAAGCTGGGTGAAGAAAAATATTCAGAGTTTGAGGATCAAGAATTTAAAAATAGGGTCAGTGACTTTTGGTTTTTCAGGAGACAAAACAGAATTCTCCCTACTCCTCTATGCATTTTCATAAACTTGGAAAATTTCCAGTTTTCTTTCCTGGACATCTATCTCATACTTACCTGATTTTTACTGGAAGGTCTACCATTACTGATTAATTCATTTGGGTTTATTATTTCCTCCCTTTATTTTTTGTGGTGGGAAAAAAAAGGAAATTCTTTGAGTGGCGTTATAAGATAATAAGACCTTTCAAGATAGAAAAAAAAAATGTTCGCTAGAAAGCCACATGGGGTCTATAATAGGAAATGTGGAATGAAAAAGGTGAAACAGGACAAAGAAAAGTGAAGCTTTATTTATAGCTTTGCCCAAGGTCAACTCTTGTAAAAGAGTTGTTTTAACACATACTTGCCTCCTCCATAAGGATGCAGTAGGGATGAAGGAAGTCAGCATAAGTGAAAACAATATGAATCCTTAGAAAAGGGTTCAAAATCCAAATTATACCCTTTCTTTCTCCTTAAAAATCAATTCGGTGTGGCCACTTTCAGAGAAGAAGAAATTGCTTTTGAATCATAGATCTGAATTCTAAAATCCAATCAAAAACCTTGCACTCAGATGTTCCAGATACATTTTTTATAAGTTTCAAATCCATTTTTCATAAGGCCTAAAATGGAAAAAAATCTGTCATTTGTAGAATGTCTCTATTCTAAAAATATTTTCTGGTACTTTGGGCTTTTCACTATATTGCATGCTATACATTCTTATAAATCTCTGGATGAGTAAGGGAAATGGAATAGAAAATTGTTTTAAAGAACAGCCCAGTAAATATAAAAGTTACAAGACATCAATATGCCATGAATAAATTATTTGCAATTCAGAAGGAGTAAACTGTGTTGTATGTGTGGGACATTTTTAAAAAAAGATGATTTCTTTCCCATTGGGGTCCTGTATCTCACCGAAAGAAATGTGGAACTAATGAAACATGACATTCTTTAAATAATATAAATGAGAAGAATTAGGGAAAAGAATTAGGGGGAAGGGACAAAACGTGAAGACTAGCTGGTGCCTTCCAGTAGCTGAACAGAGGCACAGGGGCAGGCTGTCTTGGGGGTAATCATAATTACATATTCTCACGTATCAAGGAGATTCTTCGTGGACTGGGGAAGTTTCTTTTTTGTTCACTACCAAATATGTCTTCGTTGAAAAGAATTCTGGTCCGCCCTCTTAGGAAAAGAAAAAAAAAAAAAACCAATCTACTAGAACAGTGAGAAATCTATTTGTAGGGCTCTTACTAATCTTTCATGAAGCCCCGGCTGCTGTCTCCATTAGACACCAAAAATAACATGAGGCAATACATGAATATGCAATGAAATATTAAAGCTGCTCGCCAAACTGGGTGGGGGGGGGTGTCTCACTACTACAATAGGGAAATTACCAAAATTAATGTGACTTTCTAAAATCCAGCAGGAATTGAATCCCAGGTGCTTGTCAGCTAGTGAGATGCGAGTGATAGACAGGCATAAAAACTAAAGGAGAAGGAGGAGGTGCTGTGAGTATTGCTCTCTTAACCATGCCTACGGCACCATGACGAGAAAGGGAGCTGTTCCAGAGCAGCTGCTGCTATGACCTCCCTATGATTCCCTCTGTTATGCTCAATGACTTTTAACAAGTTATTTTGGGCGCAGTTACTGGGCTCCATCCACTATATATAATATATACATATATATAAATATATATATTTTATTCTTTGCTGGTATAGTGCCACTTGAATGGGCTTAGAGAGTTATGTAAAACAAACCAGATGGCAGCTGCTTGGGGTTTGAGGCACCTTGTGCTGTAAGGGGGTGTAGAGAAAAAAAGAAACAACAAAAAAGCAAAAACCAAATGCAAACACAATGTTTAGAAGAGATGACTGTATTTTTTTTGAATCTATTAGCAAAACACTCCTAAAGCTATAAATAGAGTAGACAAATGTTCAGTAAACTTTTAAGTGAGACCCAGATTCGATGATCTTTTAAGGAGGAAAACAATAATAATATTTATACTCATCTCCAAGAACTGATGTGTCATCACAGCTAAAGGGCCTGTTAAGTGTTTTAACATGACTATTTTTTTGTCTTCTGCATGGACTCAGAAAACATGAAATTGACATTCACTAATTATTCATTTGCAGTGAAAATGAATCTCAGGCCTTAATTGTCTACTACTTAGAAGATGACAAATTACATTTTCAGGAGGAATCTGGCAGGAGGAAATGTATCCCACAGCTAGTACGTGGTGTGGGAAGTGAGGAGCTGAGGGTCCAATTCCGACTTTACCACTGAATGGACATTTCATTTAATCTTTGGGGGAGTCAGCCTCTCAGAGACATTTTTACTAACTAAAATGGACATCACGAATACAATTATTTCCTTTCTCTCAAAAAATTCTACAAGTTTCATTTCTTTTCTAGATCTGAAGAGAGTAAGAAATTAAAGGTCACATGAATAAAAACCCTGTCACAGTAGATAAGTTATGGGAAAAGGAACACAATTCCAATGTTCTTGTTCTACATTTGAGGGAAGAAAGTGCCAAACTGTGTAGAACTCAGAACCAAAGTCTCCTACACTCTCTCCACCATTCTGCAGGATGGTTTTTTTTTCTTTAACAAAGTAATGGCTTATGTGCAACAGATAAAAATAAAATGCAAACTAACCATGGGTATCATGTATGTAATGAGGAAGTTTGTGCGCAACTGATAAAGTGAGCGTGACTGAATTTTATGCTATGTCAGTTACAAGTATTTTATACTTGTGTAAAATCCAAGGGATTCTAGAAAATTACAGGCAAAGAAAGAGTAAAGTTCTGGGAAATGTGAATATGAGGGGATCCCTGAGCCTCAAAAAAGCCCTGTAGTTTCAGGGAAAAGGATACAGAGGAGTTTGTTGAACAAATAAAGATGATATGTAAAAAACTATAAAATAAAATGAACCCTTTTGAGCACTAAAAATGTCAAAAGATTAAACACTTCAACTCCTGACATGCTGAAGGGTTGCACCTAAATTTCTGTCGACCAAAACTTTTGAAGATTTTAAAAAATGCCTGTCATGTTATCTAGTGGAAATTAATGGAAATATAGGATATACCTCAAAAAAAAGCATGGATAGTTAACTTGCTGTGCAATATCTAATCATTAAATGATAACTTACTTGGTTAGGTAAAACATTGATATTTTCTAACCAGTTTTTTATTATATACTATTGTTAGACATCTTTTGTCTAATGGTATATAGCTGCTTGTAGTATTTACTTTTTGGATAGGTGATTCTTTCTTTCTTTCTTTCTTTCTTTCTTTCTTTCTTTCTTTCTTTC
>NC_064809.1:99612957-99866790 GCF_023721935.1 Panthera uncia | reverse complement strand
TTCTTTCTTTCTTTCTTTCTTTCTTTCTTTCTTTCTTTCTTTCTTTCTTTTTTCTTTTCTTTCTCTCTCTCTCTCTCTCTTTTACATGCATTTGTCATTTATCTCCAATAAAGATGTAAGCTTCTTGAAGAATGAGATCATTCCTTCTGCAGTGCAAACTTGTTTAAGAAGATGTTGTGTGGCCATTTATTATCTGGGTCCTCTAAAGAAATCTAGCAGAGAAGGGACATTGGAAAAGTGGGATGTTGTTTTGTAAACTATCACACTAGAATCATACCAACATGCACCTACCCTCAAACATGCCCGATTGACTTTACCATATTAAACATGATTGCCTGGAAAAATAGTCTGGTTAGATAAAAATGCAAGTGGATAGGTGAAGAGTAAATAAAGTGGCATTTGATTTTTATTATGATAGTCCCTCAGTATCTAGTTGTCATTCAAATATATGACTCTTCATAAGCAATGGTGATTGACTTACTGGGAACACGGTTAATTAGTCATTCACAAATAATAGGAAATGATGTCTGAGGTCCACTCTTGAGTGTTACTAGTGCTCTTGACGATCAGTAGTTACTGACCAAAATGGCAGTTCACAGTAGAGGGGACCTGGCTCTCAATATATTTTGATGCTTGGTGACATTTCTGTTTGCTAGTGAAGATGTTCTTTCTCTGTAAGGACAGAGCCCATGTAGTTTTATGTCAGGAAGGAACAGAAATTCTGAGATAGAATCTTCAGAAAAAATGTTCAACCTTTACTAGTCTAAAGAGAAATATTCAGTTTCTAAATTATTAATCTTTCCTAGTGAATCTAAAACAGAGTGTGCCTGTTAGAAAAGATAATGTCTGGGGCCAGTGGGGTGCAAAATAAATTTCCATTCCTATGCTTCTGTGCCTGGGTAGAGAGTAAAGTTATTTTATTAGGGAAAAAAAGTTGAAACATAGAGTTTAAAAACCTATTTAATTTTGGTCAACTGAGACATCCTGAATACTGGATATCCTTTCTCCAATTCAGTTTAGGGTGATACTGAGTTGTATCTGCAGAGCTAGAAGACACATTGAAGACAACAATTTGGTGGTGACAGTAGCAATGGAAAAAATCTTTAAGACTCAAATTAATCTCTAAATGGTGGGCGAGGGAAGGCTTGCCGATGGTCACATGGCCAGAAACTGGCAATACTTACTTAAGACTCATCATTTTCATGTCAGATACTAGCTCAGACTATTTACTCAATACATTACTAAATCCTACCCTTGAAAAGTTAAGTGAGTTGTCTCATGTTACACAGTGGTAAAGGTATAAATTCCATCTGGAGCTCAAATGTTGTTAAGTGATGGTTCATAGCCTGTCGTATAGTTATAGAAATAGAATTATAATCAGAAAAGTTTACATAGCATTTAAATGAAAGGGAAAAATACAAGTGAATTTTGGACTACCAACCAAGGCCCCTGTGAGCTTCCTACCGTATGAAGTATTGATAATGAGAAACAGTCTGACTAACTTCCTCCTTGTACTCATGATTTAAATAAAAAATAATTATTGGCTATTTCATAGCAACATAATCACTGTGTGGGAAAAATACTGATCCATGCAGGCAAAACCGCAGAATGTTGCCTCACCCTGGGAGGTTTGTTGCTTCTGATATTTTAGGAAAGGTGGCTAAAAAATGGTGGCTGGCAGAGGCTGAGATTTTGTCCTGCTGTGAGCTGCTGAGGGCACAAACACACTGGAAAGGAGTTGTAATTTGTGGATTGTGCTGAGCTTCGTGTTATGAGATTAAAAAAAATGAAGTTGTTTCCTATAATTATGCCCAGCAGGCATAGAACTTACTACCTTAGTGCTTGCTCAAAAACTTTAGTAAGCATTGATTGACCCTTGAGAACAGCCCAGAAAACAAATAGAAGGTACGGATGGATCTCAACTGAACATTGTGTGTTTACCCACGGAACAAAGAAGATTAGAGGCATGAGCTTGAAGGGAGATCTCTGTGGTCAGAGGTAGGAGAGACTGTGGGAGCATGTGGTTCATGTTCCTCTTCTAAGAGAAAACCCAAGCCACATGGGCTCTTTAGTCTACAGCAGGGTTTCTCTGCCTTGGCACTGTCCAGCGTGGACTGGAGAACTCTTTGTTTGGGAGGCTGTTCCGTGCATTGTAGGATGTTTCACAGAATTTTAGATGTGAGTAATGGACCAGTTGTGGCAACCAAAAATGCCACATATTGCCCCAAATTCCTTAAGGCAAGATCACCCTTAGTTTTGAACCACCACTGACTAAGATGAACAGTTTCTCCTTATAGAAGACAAATATCGTAGCTGTCCATCTTAGTGTGTTCACTAAACACTGGCACAACCTGTCCAGCACCACTCAGTGCAGGAAGAGACAGGTATGGGCTACATATACCATAACATCTAAGCCAGTCTAATTCAAATGTATATGCTACAGGGGCTGAGACTTTGTCTGGCTTGAATCCCTAACACCCAGATTAGTGGCTTGCATATAATTATCACACAGGAAATACGTGCTATAGCTCAGGCAGTGGATGTGTGATAAATATTGCCTAAATTCTTGACTAAAGGACCATAATATGTTTGGTTTTTATTCCGAATGATTACTATGAAGACCAGGTTTTAGTTTGAATGATTACTATAAAGAGCAGGTTTTATTCTGAATGATTACTATAAAAAACATGTTACAAAAGCAGGTTACAAATTGACCTACGTTAATAGAAGCCTGAACATTATTGTTTTGGTAGAAAATATTTAAATATTCACAATTGTTAGGCCTTTAAAAAAGAGAAATAAGGCTGATTTCTAATGTATGTAATAGACGATTATTAATGCCATCACCAAGGGCAGTAATATGGTGCAGTTCCCTTTGATATTAGATTTAAAAAATCTTTTAGCAGAAATGCTAAGAGTTAAAATACGTATGTTTTTAATTGTAGTTCAGATCTTTGCTTTCAGTCAGTTAAAAACTGTTGCTTTGATATGTATTGGCTGAAGACATACTGACCCATAAATATTCTGATGTGTAATACCCACGAAATAAAGTCCTAGAACTACATGGCATATAATCTGAACCTATCTATATCTGTCATCTAGCTATTATTTGTTAACAAATAACCTGAACCTATCTATATACCTGTTTGTTCTCAGGCTTTATGCAATGAGCTTTCCAACGTGTATTATGCCATTTTCATAATCCAAGAGACACATTCTAATTTAAGGTCCTCTAACTTCTTCATCGGGTGAACTTCTCAACTAGGGTTTATGAAAGAACTTTTAGGGAATACCTAGTTTTAGCAGTTGGGACATACTACAGGTCAAGAGAGAGAAGGAATGTTTGGGAGGAAAACTGATAGCAAAATTTCCTGAAAATCACAGAAAGGGTCACAATAAATAGTGGCAATCCTCACAGTGAGCTTAAGGAGGATGGAGACCAGTAAGAGACTACTGGAATTTGGTTTAGAGGTCATTAGAAACTTTTAAGAGAACAACTTTTATGAAATGGAAGCCAGATTATGAGGGCTTGACAGGAGAGTAAACAGAGGCTTTGATTTTAATACAGTCACTATCAGAATTTTATAGTTGAAAGGATAAGACAAAGTAATAATCCAATTCAAGGTAATAGGGTAAAGGAAGCTGTCTTTATATTTATTTATTTTTTTATTAAAAATATTTTCTTTAATGTTTGTTTAGTTTTGAGAGAGACAGAGTGTGAGTGAGGGAGGGGCAGAGAGAGAGGGAGACACAGAATCTGAAGCAGCCCGAGGTTCTGAGCTGTCGGCACAAAGCCCTACATGGGGCTTGAACTCATGAACTGTGAGATCATGACCGGAGTCAAAGTCAGACGTTTAACCAACTGAGTCACCCAGGTGCCCCAGAAGTGGTTTTTAGAATGTGAGAGATCTAAGCATGTGTGTAAACAAAGAGAAGTTACTAGAAAAAAAATTCAAACATTTGTAAGCTAAAAAAGAGATGATTTATGGAGCACAACTGCAGAGGAAGAGTGTGTGTGTGTGTGTGTGTGGGGGGGGTGATTTGGAGTAACGGGAAGGGGGGGTAGCCAGCTTGGAGGAAGAGAAACAAAAAAAAGTGGAAGTAAAGATGTAGGAAAAGGAAGATAGGATTGGCTGGAACTCTAAGTGAAATATTTTTGGTGTTAACATAAAGTAAAAATCAAGATCGTCAGCTGGGAGAGAAGGTATTGAAGGGGATTTTCAGACACTGGATCTTGGGGAAGGAGGTATGCTGGACGGTGGTAAAAGCCCATTGGTGTTGCATGAGGGGTATCTTAAGTGGCTCCAGTCCCATGAGTTAGTCTTCCATACTCAGTGGCTTAAGAATGGGAACTGAGAAATAAGACTATGGGATCACAGGACCTGTTTGAATGGAAATAGTAGAAACTTAGAAAGATTTAGGGTTGATATAGAGACTGTTGAGAACCCTAGGGAAATAAATGGAGAGGAAATTGTATTTTGAGGAGAGAGCAGCATATTCTAAGAAATCGCATCGTATTCTAAGAAATAAAATGATAAACATTCAGTTTTCTTTATGTTGTCAGTACTTCACTGGTAAATCTCTGAGATTTCTTCCTACTCTAAATTTACAATGTATGAATTTGTTTTATTTTGTATTTTTAATTAGTCCAGGAGAAAAACAATCATAAACCACTATAGCTTCAAAATACCACTTAAGCAGGTTTGTTTAATATTATAGTCTGGCTTTGTTTCTGCAGTGGCATCTACCATCTCTATAATTTAAATTCTATTTATTGATTAATTGACTAATTGGAGAGAGCATGAGTAGGGGAGAGGGGCAGAGGGAGAGAGAGAGAGAGAGAGAGCAAGAATCCCAAGAAGTTTTCACGCTCAGTGCAGAGTCCAATGTGGGAGCTGGATCCCATGACCCCAGGATCATGATCTGAGCTGACCTCAAGAGCTGGATGCTCAACTGACTGAGCCATCCAGGAGGGCCATACCACCTATATAATTTGAATTTGAGTTTGGAATCAGGAAGTGGGTATACAAGAAATTCTTACCTTTACATTTGTTCCAAACAACTCTTACTATTTAAAACCATTAATATTGTTAATATTTTCAGAGAGAAATAATCATTTGGTTATTGTAAGAAGTACAATGGTGGAAGACCAAGATGGCATAATATCTGTGGAGGGGGATTTGGCAATATTTGATAAAAGTATACATTTTTTGGTAATCTCTGCCACTGCAATGCCACTTCTAGAAATTTGCCCTCAAGAAACACCTTTAAAAATACAAAATGATATATATACAGACTTAATCATTGTGGTATAATATTGAAAAAAAAAACCCTAAATGCCAAATTATAGAAGATTAGCTGGACAAATTCTGATATATCCATAAAATGGGGTACTGTAAACCTATAAAAATGAATAAAGCATATATCTCTAAACTGATATGGAGTGAGTTTTCAGGATATATTGTTAAGTGAAACCCCACAGTGGTACATAATCTAAGGACATAAAAGAATATTTAAAAATATTGAACTTGACATAGTAGGTTTGTTGTTAGTACTGTTCTTGGTGCAGAAATCCTAAAACTTTGTTTTGTGTATTGTGTGATAGAGCAAATGGTAAATATATTGATGGTAGGTAGCAGTGTTTTCAAAGTGGAAGATGTGAAGTATGCGTATGGAATGGAGAAAGGTGAGGCAGAAGCCTTTGGTGTTGCGTCTGACTTAGAGGCAAAGTTTGAATTCATTATTTTTAAAAAAAAATCTAGCCCTGTTCACTGAAAGAGCCTAGAAGAATGATATCCCAGTAAAAATAAATATATTTTGGTTTCTAAGTACCATTACCCACAGGAACAGCAACAACAACAACAACAAAACAGGACTTCTTGTTTCTAAGTCTGGGATGGGGAAGGCACAAGGCAGACCTACTTTATTACGTAAGAAAGTAAAGACATGCTCCAAATCTGTTGGGACATGTCAAAAAGACACAGGAGTTGGGCTTTCAGGGGCTCCCACTGGCGAAATTTAGGACAATGGGAGCATGAAAAAGAAAAATGATGGCAATGGGTTATAAAATGTTAAATAAAAAAAGAATCCATGAACCCAGGGTGATATTTTTAAATAAAAGGAGTAAAATCTTCACAGCAGAAGGCTGTCTCAAAATGTAATAATAAAAGTCGAAAAATCACCTTTTTGCAATAGCTAGTATAATATGTGAGTCAGGCAAGAACCCATAGATGCAAAAACCATTGTATAAAAGGGAACAGGATATTAGTTGTAAAGGTAGAATTGTACCTTTACAATGGAGCTATCCAGGGTGTTTTTGGACAACAGGTGACATTTACACGTAGACATTATATTTGATAATATTACTACACCATGTTCAATTTTGGGGTGCCTGAAAATGATGTTGTGTTTATGTAGAAGAGTAGTCTTATTTTTATTCCTAAGATACATACTGTACTTAGGGCTGAAGTGCCTATATTATTTCCATATGGTTCAGCCAAAAAAAAATAAAAATAAATAAAAATAAAAATAAAAATAAAAATAAAAAGCTTATCGTTACACAGACAAAGCAAATATAAAAAAAAAAGTTACCATTTGGTAGAAGCAAAGGGTATGTGCATGGTCATCACACTATTCTTTAAACTTGTTTTTGTAAGTTTAACATTTTCCCTATGTAAAGTTTGAAAACTATAAACTCAACAGCAAGAGCAAAAGAAGCCAAAATGTATTGTCTTGGTTGCAGATTGTAGACTGGTAGAGGTTAGGTAAAATTTTTAGGGAGTATTCATTTAACGCTGATAAATTGTGTGAGGTATTTAACTGCACAAGTTAAGAGCAAATGTAGTAACTCATGACCAGGAAGGCATTTCCGTTTGGATCATCAACACCTGTTTCGCCACACCCTCCAAGTAGCCTTAGATCTCCTGCTCCCACACCCTTGAAAATCTGCAGACAGTGCCATCATTTACATCAATACCATCTTCTCCATATCAGTTCTGTGTTTTCTGAACCAAATGGAAGAAGTCTGAAGACAAATAGTGTGAAAAGAATCAAATGATAAGTGGCTCCAATCATTTTCAAATTGAAGTGATTTGAAATACTGTATCAGTTTGACATAGTCCACTGTAGTGAGGCTATCCCTTTAGATGTTTAGAAACAATATTAGATATTAACGTCCATTTTTCTAGGGTGGTTTGGATGTGTTTATGCCTGTTGATAAAGAGGTAAACCCAAAGGCCTTTACAGGTTTCTCCATGGGCAAAATGTTTAGTACTTCCCCATATAAACAGTGATAAAGATGATGAAGTTGTCTCTACTCTTGCCTTTGATTCATAGGAAAATAATTAAAGTAGCCACCTCATAAAGCTAATTTACCATGGAGATTTAAATAATGAATTTTGGTGGCAATGCAGAATTTCATTGCCAAAGGTTCAAATGTCCCAATGTGATGTTACTAAAATTTACTGTAAAGTATATTTTTTAAAGATGTGTGCAATAAATCTAAAAGCTGTGCTTTCATAAAAAATTTGAGAAGGGTTCCTTCTAATGGCATCTTGATTTATCCTACTTTGTCAACAGCCAAATTAAAAGTCTTCCAGCTACATTTACCCATGTGACCTTACAAACTGAGACTATGTACAAGTCAAGTCAAAGTATGTATTACATTATTACTATACTGATGAGCATATGATGAAGGATAAAACCCAGAGCACCAATAAAATCACAGCAGAAAATATCCATTACTTTCCTACGAGCAACCAGGCCTATGTCGCAGATGTTGTTTTCCATTGTGTTTCCATTAGGACTAAAATTGAATACAGTGTAAGGCCCATTATTTCATGGTTCCTTATTGCATTAATTTCGATAGAAGACAGGCTAAATCATGTTTTCCAGAGCATAACACATATAGAAAACAAGCTGGCTATAACTCCATTAGTTTAGAAGTGGATAGCAAATCAAATCCCTCCTATGTGATTTTTGAAAAGACAGTAAAATGCTTTTCATAGAACCTTGATGAAACTTAGATGAATATTCACTAGAGAGTCAAATACATTCTTAAAGAGTGATGGGAAGTACCTGTAAAAGTAATCAAACTAACCACTGGATGGCACCGTGACTACATTAGATTGTGTTGGCAAGACCATGTATCTGTCTCTAAAAACTCTCACATCTTTAGCAGCAAGCTCCAATCGGACGACACCAATTCCTGTTCCTAATTACAAAGATGTTGAAGAAATAGAATTTTTGAACATCCAGAGTGACTTGGCAATACCATTCCAAAGGGCTGAAAATGATTAAATGGTGCCAACCTCCTGCCCTGTCCACGGGTCTCTGGAGCTGCTTTCTCAAACCATTGTTTTCTTAATCTCTGCTATTGATGCTTTGCAAATCCCTTTTCTTATTCAGACTGCCCTTCTTTCCCAGGTCACTTATACTGGTCCACTCCCTTATTAGTGTATCATGCATAGCATGTTACCGACTACCTGCATTTTATCGCACCTTGTATCAAATCCTCAAATCTTTCTTCTAAACTCTACCTTTTATTCATTGAAGCCTGATTTTCCCCCCATGTCTCCTAACCTCTTCTTTTAAGGCCAGGAGAGTAGCTGGGCATATAACTGGTTCCTCAGTACTACTTCCAGATGACTAACCATGAGCACTTGACCACTTGCCTTTTCTGTGCTTCTGTTATTTAATTCTTCATTAGTGTCACAAACGATTTCTAGGATGGGTGTCCATCTTCCTCCACCAGCTTATACTGAATTCTGCTAGCATCCTGGAGTGATTTCAGTCTATTGATGAGCCTCCGTGAAAGTCCTTTTTTTTTTTTTTTTGGTTAAATTTTAATTTCTAATTATAGTTTGGGTTTCATCTCTGGGCATTGCTCCATTTTCCATATTACACGTTCCAAAATTCTTTCTTTCACTGTGGCCTTCTGTTTTCTTATTTTCCGTATACATTTATTCATTTTCTCATTCTCTACCCCTCTACTCTGTGTCACAGGTACTGAGGTTTTTGTTTTTGTTTTTGTTTTTGTTTTGTCCAGCAGCTAAGCCTGAACCACACCACATCTATTTTAATAATATACTATTTCTGTAGAATGTCACATCCACTGAAACATACACCACATGTGCTTGCTAATCTTAAACACCTCATGATGACTGGCTATTCCTTGCCTTCTAAATATTAATAAAGAGAGTCTTCAATCATTCTAAGTTCATTAGAAATTCACTTCAGTGTCACCTGGGGTCCTCTTTAATGCTTGGGAATTCTAGCTCTTTCTTCTGGACTTCCTACCAGACTCTCCATGGGAGACTTGTTCTTTCATCTAGCCTAATTTATATTCCTCTTTTAGCCTATCTCAGCCACCAACTCCTTTCTGAATTATTTCCCCATCATCCAGCCATCTGGACTCTTCATCCTTTGAACTCCATGCATGTTGTCTCCATTAGAACAAGATCACTTACTTTCACTTTGCATATTCCCGATTTGTGAAGGGGGAATTTCCACTGCACTTCTTACAGGAAAAAATAAGGGAGAGAGACTTCCATCTTGTTGGCTCCCTCCCTCCATCCTCCCCTGGGGAGGAATGCCTGCCTTGATTGATGAATTTGGGAGAAGAAATTGAGCAGGCTTGGCCTAGGGCATCTGAGGTTCTTACTATGCATGGGCTTGCCCACAGAGAGATTGCACGCTGTTTGATACGCAGTGAATTCACAGAGGGCTATACTCTGCACTTCCGGGGAGCATTGCAGATTTGAATTGTAAGCTCAACTCAAAGAGCTACATTGAGGTTACACATTTAAGCCTCACAATGCAATTAATATGCTTTCCAAAGCTGTTTTGATCTGTAGTAGCTTAATTCCTCAGTTTACCTCTCATAGGGTCCTGGACATTAGAGGAAAAAGATAGAGATGCAATTAATCAGTCCCCTTAAATCCCAAGCATTTGTATGCCTTTTAGTATACCTCATTTTATTTGTTAAGCATTTCTTTTATTAAATGCAAAACTCTTTTTCTGAGGGCAAAAACGCTTAGTAATCTGCATTACATGTACTAGAATCTTGACACCTATTCATTGACCTATGATGCCAATGTGAAAAAGGCATCTAGAATCTGAGACTGTATTGCTGACAAATGATCACACTATTTTCAAGGGAAGGTATTTCTGCCTTAGGCTTAAAAGAAAATGTCTTACTCTGTACAAATAATAACGGAAAGAAGTGCAGAATACATCATGGAAGTTCTAGAATCAAGACTGATTGAGAATGAAGAACTATAACTAGAAAATTGGTAAATCCTAAATGGTATGAATGATATTTTTAGATCAAATTTAATTCATAGCATTATCAATTTTTCATAGTAGATTGTCCATGTATAACTAATCCTAGTCTCTAGAAAAAAGTCTAAGAAGAAAGCAAAAAACAAAACAAAACCAAAACAACAATAATAGCAAAAAAGCCCCCCCAAAGATCTAACTTTTCCAATTACCAAGGCCTGCTTTTAAATAAACATCAAAGTTCACCTCATCACAGATATTGTCTTCATAATTTTTCACCATGATTTCATTCTTTTGTTCTCAACAAACGTTTTATCACTTTAAAAGCATTTAAAAATGAAGTCCTAATATACCATAAGGTAGATTACTCAATGTATATACTTTATGTTTGAAAATAATTGAGAATATGTGAAATTTGGACATTTAGTCCAAAGCATTTAGAACCATTGTATAAGCAATTGTAAAACTCCAGTGAATGAAAATGTTGCAAAATTTAAAATGTCTACATCTGTATTTAGAAATTACTGAGGCACGTTTTCAAATTCATTTTGAATTTTTCAGTGTCGAAAGCTTTTTCTCTCTATTGTAGAAGTGAAGAAAAATGGTATAGGTTTGCATGATGATTCAGTAAAAATGCCTCAGAAATAACAGATTTCTTTAAATTCAGAAATATTAATTATCACTTACTGAGTCTTTATACTACTTAATACTATTTAAGTACTTTTTCAACACTCTTATCACTTAATCTTCTCATTAAAACAAGGAGGGAGACATTATATTATCCCAGATGAGGAGACTGAAGTTGGGAGAGACAAAGCAGTTTAAGGCACACAGGTGGCAGAGAATATGGCCAAGATTTAAACCCAGATGGTGTAGGTCCAAAGCCCGTGTGTCTAATCACTCTGCTAACTTACTCCTCTTCTGGAAAATCATGCAATAGTTTTGTCAGATTAACCCTCAACTGAATTCTGGAGGAAATATATGAAAATAGTGGGAATTCACTTGAAAAACCCAATTTATATTTGGCAACATGACTAATGTGGAGGTCAAATGATGCTTCCTCTTCTATGGTAATTTAGTAACAGCAAGAATCTTCTTCCTTAAACATCAGTCTCCTCATGCCACACTCCTTCTCAGAAGCATATATGGCGAATCCCAAAGGTGGCTGCTTTATTTAGAGATACAGAGACAGAGCGTGAGTGGGGTAGGGCCACAGAGAGAGGGAGACACAGAATCTGAAGCAGGCTCCAGGTTCTGAGCTGTCAGCACAGAGCCCAGGGCTCAAACTCGTGGACCCTAAGATCATGACCGGAGCCGAAGTTGGATGCTTAACTGAGCCACTCAAGCACCCTTAAGATATTTTTTCCATACCATTTATACTTTAGACCTTCCAGAAGTCAGGGATGTAAATATTTTGTATGAGTCCTCAAGTGACTGGTTGCATACTTACTGTTCTTTATACAATTTGATAAGTACTGTTGGATACTTAACTTTTCGCGTGTGAAGTTTTAGAGCCATTAAGAAAAGAATAGGAATTATCTAAGAGGCAGATGGACAGACTGGCACTAATGGGTTAATGGCTGTAGAGTTCTAAGGATGGCATTTTTTAGAAAGATATTTACGAATGCAGAAAAATCACCGACTTCCTGCTGTCCCTTGATTCATCCATAATTTCATTGGGACTCTCATTTAAAAGTATCGACATTGTTGAAAATCCATTTAATTTGCCATTCACAAAAGCATTCAACTGGTGATTGCTGCAAACAGGGAAAATTGCTGCTCAAGTATTCAAGATGCCTTGAAAAGAATATTGAAAACTTTAAAGATGAAGAGACTAATGACCCAACAGCATGTGAAAAAGCTGTGTAGAAATGTGATTGTTTATTACTGTTGAGGCCTAGCAACATTAGAAACCAGATGTGCTAATTTAGGTAAACCTGCAAATAATCAGCTTCTCATCTTATATACACTCACAAACAATAGTTAGGACTTCAAAATCACATCCTTGTTAACCTCAAATAACATACCCAAACTCATATATTTCTGAGAATAAAGCTCTAGTCTGAAACATTGCTTTCATTTAAAGACAGTTTAGAAAATCATGCGTTTTTTAAACTGTAACAAATACCGTCCCTTGTCTTCCTAGTGACTGTATTGAAAACATTTAAAAGTAAAATTGAAATGTGAAAAAGATGTCTTTATTCCATAAATATTAACGATTCACCAATAAGAACTAGCAGTCTTCTGTGGGAAAGAGAAAGTAATGAAATTTAGTGCAGGATGTCCCATCTTTGCTAAATCGAAATATCACTTGGTGGGTTTATTAAAAAGGAAGATTCTTGACTTAATACTATTGCTTACATTTTGAGTTCCAAACGTTTTCCTAACACAGTTTTGTTACATTTATTCATTAAAACAACCTAATGAGTTATAGATGAAAAAACTGAGGCTCGGTGAGGTAATTTGACACCTGTCACTCAAATAAGGCTTTATCCTAGATCTTCTTGCTTCTCCTAAGCTCTCTGCCTCTTCACATGTATAAATGAATCACTAGAACACTAAGGAGTTCAGTGTGTGTGTGTGTGTGTGTGTGTGTGTGTGTGTGTTTTAGACCTTAGCATAATGTCTTCTTAATTCCTTGTTTTAATTCTCATTTATTGGACTTTAGGGAAGTATGGCTAAATATATATGGTCCCTGACATTTTAGTCCTCTAATATTTATTTTTTTGTAAAAATAAAGACCAGTTTCTCGGTATTAGGCTCAGTAAGTTTCAATAACACATCCTTGAAAAAGTCATTTGATACTTGTTTTATGCTTGTTTATATTACAAAATTTTGTAAGTTTCACATTGAGGGTGGAGAAGGAATCATACATATATATACATTTTTATAGTATACATTTCAACTCTGTTCCTCCCTCTGAAACACACACACTCTCTCACTCATAAGTCAGGACATAATACAGTGTTTTGTATACAATATTATGCATACAATTTGTACATAATGTACACAATACTTAAGTATTATGAATGCTAGATGACAGATTTAATGAAAGTGGCACATACCATGAATAAATTTTTGGTTTTTGTTGATTTCTTTTATATCTTTAAGAGACTCAAAGTATGCCTTACTTATACTTGAAATGATAAGGTGTTCAAGGCCAGGAAATTGCTCACCATTTCTCTACCCTCTCCACAGAGACACTGAGATGATTATTTGATAAGAACTCAATGAAGAACTAACTTCAATTGCCTAACCTTTCTAAAGAGATGTTTTAATCAAACAGTTGTATTTATTTTGTTAAAAATGCTATTCCTTCAAGTCCATTATATTTACTAAACACTCTAATAGCAATATATTAATGTTGCGCTGCATTGTTCACAAAGCACTTTCATTAGAGAGCTCATTGTGTTTGAGGTGGTTTACAAAACAGTAGTAGAAATTATACTTTTTTACATATAAAAAAGTGAAACTCAGAGGAATTAAATTTGTTTTTTTTTTAATATATGAAATTTATTGTCAAATTGGTTTCCATACAACACCCAGTGCTCGTCCCAAAAGATGCCCTCAGAGGAATTAAATTTGAATGATTTTCTCAAGAGAACCCAGCTAGTAAATCTAAGATTTTCCACACTGAATCCAGGTGCCTTTCTGCTGTGCCACTGTGGTCTTTGAAAAGCCTTCCCCTAGAATCCAGCTAACTTTTGTACAGTATCTGTAGTGCCTTCATGTACATTATCTCATTTGATCCTCACAAGGCCCAGGAAGAGATGTATTTTTATACCTATTTTGATGTCCATTGTGTTTCTAAAATTGGAACAAGAACATGTTATGAGCCAGGATTTAGGGCTCCTTGTAATGCTATTGAAGCATTACTAGAGCATCACAGAAAATAAAATGAAATTTTGGTCTAAAGAGATGACCTAGATGGCTACTCAATACTGTATGTTTTTCTCTCCAAAATATTCTTCTTTAGAATATCATCTTTGTCTTCTATGTAGTCTTTGTAGTGACTATATCAATATAGAGCTGGTTCTTCCTTGCATAGAATATGATAGAACTTTCTCCCTAAGGTCAGGAACATGACAGGGATGTCCCCTCTCACCACTGATGTTCAACAGAGTACTGGGAGTCCTAGCCTCAGGAATCAGACAGCACAAAGAAATAAAAGGCATCCAAATCAGCAAAGAAGAAGTCAAACTTTCACTCTTTGCAGATGACATGATACTCCATGTGGAAAACCCAAAAGACTCCACCAAAAAACTCTAGAACTGATCCATGAATTCAGCAAACTCATGGATTATAAAATCAACTTACAGAAATCAGTTGCATTTCTATACAGCAGTAATGAAGCAGCAGAAAGAGAAAGCAAGGAATCAATATCATTCACAATTGCACCAAAAGACTTAAAATAATCTAGGAGTAAACCTAACCTAGGAGGTAAAAGATGTGTATGCCGAAAACTATATAGAAAGCTCAGAAAGAAATTGAAGAAGACACAAAGAAATGCGAAAACACTCCATGTTCATGGATTGGAAAAACAAATATTGTGAAAATGTTGATATTACCCAAAGCAATCTACACATTCAACGCAATCCCTATCCAAATAACACTAGCATTCTTCACAGAGCTGGAACAAACAATTCTAAAATTTGTATGGAACCAGAAAAGACCCCAAATAGCCAAATAAATCCTGAAAAAGAAAACCATAACTGTAGGCAGCACAATTCCAAACTTCAAGCTGTATTACAAAGCTGTAACCGTTAAGACAGTATGGTGCTGGCACAAAAAAAGACACATAGAGCAATGGAACAGAATAGAGAACCCAGAAATGGACCCACAAACGTTATGGCCAACTAACCTTTGAAAAAGAAGGAAAGAATATCCAATGGAAAAAAGACAGTCTTTTCAGCAAATGGTGTTGGGAAAACCGGACAGCGACATGCAGAAGAATGAACCTGAACCATTTCTTACACCATACACAAAAATAAACTCAAAATGGATGAAAGGCCTAGACATAAGACTGGAAGCCATGAAAATTCTAGGGGAGAAAACAGGCAACAACCTCTTTGACCTTGGCCTCAGCAAGTTGTTACTAGAATGTCTTTGGAGGCAAGGGAAACAAAAGCAAAAATGGACTTTTGGGATCTCATCAAGATGAAAAGCTTCTGCATGGTGAAGGAAACAATCAGCAAAACTAAAAGGCAACCGACAGAGTGGGAGAAGATATTTGCAAATGACATATCAGATAAAGGGCTAGTATCTAAAACCTATAAAGAACTTATCAAACTCAACACCCAAAAAACAAATAATCCACTGAACAAAAGGGTAGAAGGCACGAATAGACACTTTTCCAAAGAAGACGTTCAGATGGCAGTAATGCTCAACATTACTTACTCTCAGGGAAATACAAATCAAAACCACAATGAGATAACACCTCACACCTATCAGAATGGCTAAAATTAACAACTCAGGAAACAACAGATGTTGGTGAAAATGTGGAGAAAGCGTAACACTTTTGCACTGTTGGTGGGAATGCAAACTGGTGCAGCCACTCTGGAAAAGAGTATGGAGGTTCTTCAAAAAATGAAAAATAGAGCTACCCTACAATCCAGTAATTGTACTACTAGGTATTTATTAGAAGGATACACAAATGCTGATTCAAAGGGGCACATGCACCCCCAATGTTTATGGCAGTACTATCAACAATAGCCAACTTACGGAAAGAGCCCAAATATCCATCAACTGATGAATGGATAAAGATGATGTGGTATATATATACAGTGGAATACTATGTGGTGATCAAAAAGAATGAAATCTTGCCATTTGCAACCATGTGGATGGAACTAGAATGTTAAGCAAAATAAGTCAGTCAGGGAAAGACAAGTACCATATGATTTTACTCATATGTGGAATTTAAGAAACAACAGGCAAACGTATGGGAAGGGAAGGAAGATAAGATAAAAACAGAGGGAGGCAAACCATAAGAGACTCTCAAATACAGAGAACAAACTGAGGGTTGCTGGAGGGGAGGTGAGTAGGGGGATGGGCTAAATGGGTGATGGGTACTAAGGAGGGCACTTTTGGGGATCAGCACTGGGTGTTTTATGTAAGTGATGAATTACTAAGTTCTACCCCTAAAACTGTTATTACACTATATGTTAACTAACCTGGATTTAAATAAAATAAAAAAAAAAAAGCATAAGTAGAGAATTATATATTCAACATTTTTAGGTAATGAGGTAATTATAAAATTAAATCCTTCACTTTACCATTGAAAGATCTTTTTATTATATATTATTTTTCATAGTTCACTGTTAAATTATTTGGGCATTTAAAGAAAAAAATCAGTTACTGAATTCTATTCTATGCATTGTATTACATGTTCATGTTTATTATGGATGTATTCTATTACAATCATTATGGTAGAATTGAATTTTTTAAAAGCTTCCAGTAGAATTTTTTATAGACTCTGACCACTGGTATATATTTAAAAATTCTAAGTTGCTTTCTGAAAAGTTGTATCAAAATGGTATTTTGCGGGGCACCTGCGTGGCTCAGTCTGTTGAATGTCCTACCCTTGGTTTTTTTTTTTTTTTTTTAACGTTTATTTATTTTTGAGACAGAGAGAGACAGAGCATGAACGGGGGAGGGTCAGAGAGAGAGGGAGACACAGAATCTGAAACAGGCTCCAGGCTCTGAGCAGTCAGCACAGAGCCCGACGTGGGGCTCGAACTCACATACCGTGAGATCGTGACCTGAGCCGAAGTCGGACGCTCAACCAACTGAGCCACCCAGGCGCCCCTCCTACCCTTGGTTTTGACTCAAGTCATGATCTCATGGTTCATGGATTCGAGCCCCACATTGGACTCTGAGCTGACAGTGCAGACCCTACTTGGGATACTCTCTCTCTCCTTCTCTCTGACCCTCTCCCAGTCTGTCTGTCTGGTCTCTCTCTCTCTCCCCCCCTTCTCTCCCTGTCTCTCAAAATAAATAAATAAATAAATAAATAAATAGATAGATAAATTTTTTTAAAAGTGGTGTTTTGCAAAGGCAGCTCTTAGGGCCCTTAAGTTCCTGATGACATAAAAGTAAATTTTTCTATAGGTCCTGGTCCATGTTTTGTATAATCAATCTTGAAACCTCCAAGTTGATGAATCTAGCATAATATCCAATTTTTAGTTTTGTTTTTGGTTTGAATTTCCATTTGAAAAGAAAGAATAATGATTTCTTGTAAACAGTGATACGTTTTTATTTAAGAAGTCAGTCAAAATGAGAAAAGGTAAGGGAGACTTGATTCATTCAGTGGGTTAACTTTTCTTAAGTAATTAGACTTTAGCCTGAAGTACATAAAGAAAGGTTCCTATTAATTGTTTAAAAGTAAATGTGTTTTAGTTCTCCTCCCATTGTATATGTTCAATATATATCTTTATAAACAGTTGAGAAGGTTGATAATTCAGTTTCCATTTAATATGTACTCATTAGCCATAGAATAGGCTAGCAAAAACTGTTGTGTTAAAAGGATCAAAAACAAGCTGATTAATATTCACTTATTTAGGAATGGGAGTCAGGTCTTCAAATAGCAAGTGCTTGATGATAAAAGCTCTTGAGTTATTATAAGGATAAATAATTGTCCTAAATTGCCATCTTCCACTGTAATCAAGATAAATTTCTTAGCTGTCTGCTCAAAGGATAAGTTCTCACTGAAATATATTTTAATAGAAGAATCTTCACAGCACAACTATCCTATTAAATCAATCACATTTTCCTTAAAGAATATCGAACATTAGAAATTTTAGAGTAAGTTTAGTGAACAAAACCTTTCCAACACTGTTATAAATCTGAGTTGGGATGACGCCCAGCCCACCAAGATAAACAAGTTTTTATTTGGGAAGAATCCTCTCAAGCTACAAATATGTAATAAATGTGCTATTTAAATACCATATAAGCTATATAATTAACAGTTTTTTCTAAGTGTTCAATTATCATTTTCAACTATAAATGACATAAAAAAAGTTAAACATTGTTTCCAAAGATAAATACAGAAAATGTATCACCCAGAAAAAAATTCCTTTAAATTAGCTTAGATGATATTCATCTAAGGAAAAGTATTTTTAAACACAAAGGGATGTCCTTAAGCCAAATTTTGAGGATGATGAAGAAAAATCCCCACTATTACTGTTTTTCTTGTACTTCCACAAAGATCCAGATACAGGATATCTCCTCACCCCCTACCTCTTATCAAAATGTGTGCCCAACTCTGGTACAAAAAACAAATGATGGCCAAAAGCTTACTTCTGTAGATATTTATTGTTAACTTTATAAAATTGTCAGTGAGTAAAAGGGTATATTTCCATCAACATAAATTTAGGTATCTACCAGTGTTCCATCTATATTGCCATTTTCTTTTGTGCACTTGCCATTTTTCATTTATTAAATGCAAAACTGAGTATTTCTTGATTCATTTAAAATCAAAATTTAAATCTAATCCATGTACTTTCCAAAGCAAATAGTGCCTGTTACCTCATGCCCCATCTCATGAGAAACTAATATTTGGAATTGTTAAAAATGGCTAAACATTGAATTCCCAAAGACAAAAGAAGGGGCTCAACAGAGATTAAAGCCAATGAGAAATGTAATTACTAAGATTTCTCTTTACACTGTGTTTTACTGGGTGTGCTCCAAAGCAGGTTAACAAACATAGTTCCTTTGTGATTCTCATCTAGTCTATGACTGCTAACCCTGATGTAAGTGACCAATTTGTGAATATTCATACATGTACTTTAATGTTGTAAAGCATTTTATACACAAGTTCTTGTGATGTTTTTGCAAACAAATGGAAAAATGAAGACTAAAAGGACAG
Source organism: Panthera uncia (assembly GCF_023721935.1). Classification (NCBI taxonomy): domain Eukaryota; kingdom Metazoa; phylum Chordata; class Mammalia; order Carnivora; family Felidae; genus Panthera; species Panthera uncia. The sequence goes on along the minus strand of NC_064809.1, from coordinate 99,847,649 downwards.
TTTAATTTAGATGAATTCATAGTTGGTGGAACAATAGAAGGACAAAACATAACAAAACAAAAGCAAAAAAAAAAAAAAGAAAAAGAAAAGAGAAAAGGACACCCTAACTTCTTCCTGAATGCTCCCAAACTAAGAGTTACTTCACAGCGCTCCCTTGTTATACCAGTAATTCATCACTAATGGTAAAGTACCAACATTTCTTATTTATTTATGTTAAAAATTATTATCTGATTTGATGTCCCTGTGATAACATCAGGTTTATTTCCATTTCTCTCTCTCTCTCTCTCTCTCTCTCTCTCTCTCTCTCTGTGTGTGTGTGTGTGTGTGTGTGTGTGTGTGTGTGTATCTATGTATCTATCTCTAGCTATATATGGAAAAGAAGTTCCAGAATTGACTGCCGTGGGGATTTGGAATGTAGTAATGGTGGATATACCATCATAATCTGTGTAATGGTGGAAAAAAGGTAGAAAGTCACACCCCAGTGGTATAGCCCAGCTTTCTCCCTCCTTCAATATTTTACCAGCAACCTGGTTGAAGAAATGAAGGTGAAGAAAGAAATCACGAAACTAATGTATTGTTAAGGACTTAAAAAAATGTTTGAAAAAGTTCTCCCTTTGACTTAAAACAGTTAATAAGTAGAGACCTAATAGTAGACTACTAGGGCATTCCTACTTTAAGGTTTGATACACACCTGCCAAATAAGCCTTGGTCTTTCACAGAATTTGGGCTTGTTAGTGATTGTGGGTGTCACCATCCAATTGGTAATTTATTTGACTAAATCAAAGGAAAGTCCAGATGACTGCCAAGGAATGAGAACAATGGCTAAGAGCAAGGTTTTTGGTACAGACTGAATTAGCTGGCAAATAGACGCAGACAATTACTGACTGTGTAAGGCTACTCAATTGTTTATGTCTTAGTACTTGGCTGTTAAGTATGTACAATAAGTCCTTCTTTAAGTATTGGTGCTCAGGAATGTGGGGGATGACTTACCTAAAATGCATGGCCCAGTGCTTTTGTATACAGCAAAACCTTAGGAAGCACGAGCTGTCATTGATATTATAGCCTGCAGAGTTTACTGAAAGAAAACCACGTGGCATACAAGGCTCTAATCAGAGAAATTGCTACTCCTGGATTAGTCATCTTTCAAGCAGAGAAATAAGAACATGTTACTTAATTTATGATCAAGTGTATATTTGCAGTTACCAGCAAGGAATTTTTTTAATCAACACAAATATAGGAGATAATTTACAAGCTAGAATTCTGGATAATGGCAAAAGAAGCCAATTAGCTGGGGTCACTGAAATCTTACCCTATGTGTAAGCAGGTGTGCCAATGCGTGTGGTATTTCTCAGTGTATAGGGGTAATTCAGGCAAATGTAAATAAAGTTGTGGTGATTTGTAGGAAATTGTGTGTGTGGGGTACTTAAGGAATAATGTAATATTCTAATTAGGGACTAATTCTGCTTTGGATCTTTTGAAATGGCGAACGTCTTGGTGGACAAGATTTTCTCATGAATATTCACTGTGTCTGAGAATAGCCCTTGGCGTGAATTGCAGGTTTTTATACTTGGAACAGTGGAGAGAGGTAGATGATTGGAAACTCCACCCAAATTTTAGAATAATGGTCCCAAATAAATAAAGTTTAATAAGGAAAATATAAAGTCTTTCGTTTAGTTTTAAAACCAAATGGTTGCAACTCCACAAGTATTAGATGTGTAAAGTTTGTCTTAGAAGCTCATATGATATGAAAAAACCCACGGTTTTTATTGACTAAAACTCCTTTAGGCAACAATGAAATGATGTAAATATCCCTCAAAAGCTCATTTAACACTAGATTGCATGAGTCTACACTGTTCAGTACGAAGCCAGTAACAGTCCCAGCCAGAAGATGCAAGTTGGTTTAGCTCTACTTGGCATATTTTAAAGGGAACACTGACAGGATGGATTCTCTCCAAAGGAAAGTAAAGTTTTGTAACTCCAGCCACACGAACACTGGAAGGAACTGGGAATATTAAACGTGGAGATTGTAAGGCAGGGTGAGGTCTTCAGTACTAACGGTTGCCTTGTGGAAGCATGGTATAGTAGTAAATTGGTACCATTTTGTATTCATTTTACTTACAGGCAGTTTTCCTTTATGCTGCATAATTTAAAATAAGGAATTCTATTAAAATACTAGATGAAAGCTTCTCCTTTTAAGTTTCTACCTTCCCTTACAAAATCTGAAGATTTGGCAATGCAAGACTTTGAGGGGTGGTCGCCTTTTGGGATGGGACTTCACATTTTCCCTATTATCCTCAGCACTGAATTCAAGCTTCTTTCACTCTTACCATTACAATTATTGCTGTTTTCTTATGGTAGAAAAACATTTCTTTGTTTCCATGTTTCAGTCACAGTGGGAAAAATGAAAATAGAGGATCCCATATTTTAAGAAAACCTTTATTTTGTAGGAGTCAAGAAAGCATCTTCATAGTCAAAAGAAGGGTGTCAGTGTCGAAAGCATACAATTCCAGATACTACTAGGGACAGATCCAGCTCAGGTCTCCTAAACACATGACTTGGGTGTGTCCTCTGTAAGCACTTGGATTTGTTTCATGGGCTCTATAAAGAAGAGGAGCAATGTATGAAATTATGGGATGGTGGCCTTGTGTAGGCCGGGAGTATGTTATAAAGCACAGGGCTTTCAAGCAAGAGCCTTGCTTTCGAAGACTTTAAATCCCCGCTCAGCCACTTACTAGTTGTGTGATGCTGGGAAAGTTACCAAACCTCAGATTTTCCTCATTTGTAAAATGAATATTTGATTATGTCTCATGCAGTTATTTAAAAGTATTACAAATTTCAGATGTAAAATGTCTCACACATTTAAGATTCAATGAATCAGTTGTTTAATCTCCTATTAAGTAATATTATTTAAGTATAAGACAGAACTACTTTTTCCACCTACATATAACTTAGTTTAAGGGACCGTGGTTGAATTATTTCTGCTCTCCTTTTATATTTTTCTCTTGGCACTCTTTATACCACAGCAGCATCTTTTACTATGAATAGATGACTCTCGAATTTTTATCTCTAGATCTGAGCCATCTCCAGAAATACAGACTAATGAATTTAAACCACTCTTGGGTCATTTTTACTTGCATATCCTGGAAGCACTTTCAACACAGCACATCGAGAATTGAAATTTTTACTCCTCCCCAACAAAACTGCTGTACTTCATAGCTTCCCATGTCACTTAATGGAACCAATTTTGTCCCAACCCTTAAGGATCCTCAATATCAAAACTGAGAAATTTTATCTTCAGAGTATGTCTTGAAAGCATCTCCTTTTATTTGTTCCTAATTCTTTCTCCTGTTCAAGCTCACATTACCTCTTGGCCAGGCTTGTTTTTGGAGGTGGCTCCGTCTGCTTCCATGGTTTCATTGACCACGTCACCTGGATGCTTCCCCAATCCATATTTCTAGCTCTTTCCTCTTCCCTGAGCAGGGGCTGGGCACTTATTCCAACCACCTTTTGGATATCCTTACTTGTTAGTCCTACTTTATTTCAACCTCAGCATGTGCCAAGTCAAACTCATGATGTCATTACCCAACACAATCTTCTTTTTTGTGCTTCTGTGTTACCTTGTCTGCCATCTTAGATATTTAATGGTTATGCTTAAAGCCCTCTCCCTTACCTTCTGCATTTAGTAACATGACAAAGCTAAACAATTCTATGATCTAAATATCTTACATCCATTATCATTTCTTTTCCTCAGTCATTACTGCCATTTAGTCTCAACATCATTATATTTCTATATACCAATGTTCAATAAGTATTTGATCAATTAATTTGTGTTCTAATTTACTCACTTATTGGGACCAGTAATGAAATCTACTTTTGCTTGAGGAGTTATACCATAATTTCAAAACTGAAGTAAAATTGACATATATTATTTTCATGTGTATAACACAATGATTTGACGATTCTATACATTACGAAATGCACACCATGATAAATGGCTACCGTCTGTTACTGTACAAAGTTACTACAATATTATTGACTGTATTTCCTGTGCTATACTTTTCATCCCTGGGACTTATTTATTTTATAATTGGAAGTTGTACCCCTCAATTCTTTTCACCTACTTTGCCTGTCCTACCATCCTCCTCCCTTCTGGCAACCACCAGTTTGTTTTCTGCATTGGAGTCTGTCTCTGTTTTATTGTCTAAGTTCCACATGTAAGTGAAATCATTTGTCTTTCTCTGTTTGACTTATTACACTTAGCATGATGTTATTGTGGACATCTTTGTTATTGCAAATGACAAGATTTTATTTTTAGAGCTGGGTAACACTCCAGTGTGTATATAAACCACATCTCCTTTATCTCTTTATCTATTGACAGACATTTCAGTTGCTTCCATATCATAGCTACCATAAATAGTGCAACAATAAACAAAGGGGTGACTGAGACCAGTAATTAAATCTACTGTTGCTTGAGTTATTATACCATATTTCATAGATTCTAGGATGCACTGTGAAACATCTGTGAAATTGGAATGCATCTTATGATAGATGGTGTTTAATTGGAAGCATTTTTGTTTCTTAAATTCTTGTACTTTAAAATGAATGGCATCTAGGATTTGATGAAACATGCTAGTGATTTTCTGAATACTCTCCCAGCCTCTATGACTTCTCTGTTTTCTCTGTCTCATCCATCCCCAGTGACTTTTTTGTTAGCAGACATAACAAGCCTTAGGAAACAAAATACTGAACATGATATGTTTACATAATCCCTAAACCTATCTAATTTTCACATTTTCTTTTTCCAGTGTTTGGTCAGAATCCACCAGCCCGGATGTACCTCAACTTAATGTTCACCTCTCCTTACCTGTTTTGGAAATCACTAATGTCTGTTGTTCATGGGATAAAAATCTAAACTTCCTCAGCATTAACATAAAAGGCCCTTCCCCATCTGATCCTAATGTAATTTCTCTGCCTTTCTTCATTTGTCTCACACATGTTAAGTGCCATCTTCATAGCCTTTATCGATGTTTCTTGAACAAACTGTCATGCCTCAGGACATGCTATATGTTTTGACTTGAAAGACTTTTCTATGACTAAATTCAACCTATCTTTTAGAGTTTAGTTTTAACATGGTCTCTCAGAAGTCTTTCCTGGATCCCCTCAGTCATCTCTGTTTTTTGTGTTTTATAGCAAAGTGGCTTTAAGTGTGGAATCTGGAGCCAGACTGCCAGACTGAGTTTCTGTCCATCTACAATAGTCACTTCTTTGTACCTCATTTTCTCCGTCAGTAAAATGGGGATAAAAATAGCAACTACCTAAAAGGTTTTTGAAAGAATTAGGTGAGTTAATATATTTAAATCATTTAGGGGAGTTCTAGGTGCAAAATAAAGGTACAGTTTTTAGTATAATGCCCTATGATTATTTGCCTCCGCAATTAAAGAGCAAATCTTTCCCTGACGGGGACAATATCCTGCTTTTCTTTGCGTCTTCAACTGTCAGTCTATCTCCTGACATGTGTTCACATTCCGCAAGCACTTAATGAATAATGTCATCAACAAAACATTGAATACAAGTACAAATATATTTGGTCAAATGGATAAGTTATTTTTGTTGGATTCTGTGTACAGAGAGAGTTAAAAATGTTTAGGGTTTTGTTGAAAGTGGGGGATTTCTTGCCATCTACTACTTCGAACGGGCAGTATTAAAATAGTGGCGGGATCGAGCTGGTGTCTGAGGTCGCTATTTCAATTTTCTCACCTCATGTCAGTTTGTCTTTTGCAGTTTTTAATTGCCCAAGGAGCGTGACCTGGGTCATAACTCCAACCAGCTGCATCGATGCAAAGGGTGAATGATAGTTATGCCTATAGAATATTGTGCTTTTAAAGGTCACAGCTAAAATGTTCCCTTGCAATAAACTGGAAGCAGTTCACTTTATCTTGTAGAACAAGCTTGCCTGACAGTAGAAAGGACAGCGTCCTCAGTGCAGTGGGGACAAAGATGACAGAGACGGAATGATGACTGAGCCTCACGATTGGGCCAGTGATCCCATATGAACTCTTCATCTTCCTCTTCTCTCCACCTTTCTCCAACAGTACTCCCTTTTCTTCCTCTCCATCCATCTGTCCCTCTTTCCTGCCTGAGCCAGTCCTGGAGGTCTGGACCCTTGGTGCCTGTCTCGGTGAGGGGAAAGGTGACCTGGAAGTGTTTGCTTGTGACAAATGGCACTAATGCTTGCCAAGGAGGACCCTTTTCTGAATGAATCCACTGACTACATCTAACCAGGACTTTAAGTTGTATTAAGTTTTTACTATTTTTGTATTAAATAAATGAATAAATGAATTAAATAATCCAAACAGCCTATATTTTTCATGCAGCTAGGGGTAAACATAGCCTCTGAAGGCTGTCTACCTCAAAGCATTAAACATACACAGTATTTACCTCGTCAGAGCAAATGGTGTATCAAGTGAGTTTTCAGTGATCTTCCCTGGTGAAAATGAGGCCAAATGGCCTCGTGCATTGATTATGGGCTTTATAGTCAGATAGACCTATCTGAATTAGCCTCAAATTCTGCTATATCATTTTGTAAGACCCTATTGAGTCTCTACTTTGTCATTTGTAAAAGGAGCAATGATAGTACCCATCATGTCCAAGGTTGTTCTTAGTATGAGGTCATGTATGTAATATATGTGGCATGTAATACTTGATGTAGGTGTATAATGACCAACTGTTAGATTCAAATGAATTTTAATAGGTGGTCCATCTAAAATATTGGTTAGAGACTGAGAATATGATTTAGTAATCTCCATACATATAACAATGGATAATAAGGCAAACAAATCATATACCTAAGTTATGTAACTGTTATCAAATTCCCATAGAATGGAAGTTAAAAATACTAGTTCTACCCCATATGGGGGGGTACTCAAAAGGGTTTTTATTTCTTCCGAAATGGAGTCACCGATAAAACTTTGCCAGAGAAAAGTTTATTCCATTTTAATGCCCATTTTTTAAAAGCTAAACCAGATGTTTCTAATTTTTCAAAAGAGTGTATTAATGGAATCATAACTCTGATAGGCTCTTTCCAAATATAAAGTGCATTTAAAACACAATTTGTATTATTTAGAGACATCGCCCTGTGAATCTAGGACACTACTAAACTATTCATAGATTTTAAACAAAAATATGTATAGTTGATTTGCTGCTGGGATGAGAAGAAAAGAATTTTAAGAGAATATAACATCAACAAAGAAATCTGACCATATTTGGTTTGTTAATGCCTCAGAGACAATAGTTATAGCTGAATATGGATTTTTATATTAAATAGTGAATTCCTACATTTAGACCTCTGAATTTTTAATTAATAAAGAATGGCATCACTTCTGATATTCAGAAACAGAGGCAATATGATCCCTCTTGGCAGCCCATTCTACTATTTTCTTTTTGATAAACTAATACTTTGTATGAAAATGAGCAATCTGGCTTTATTCCCATCTCTCTTACATTTGTTTGGTTCTCCATGGCGATGGATATAGTGCTTTAGTATGTCCTTTAACAAGGTGTCACATATTTCAAGTAGAGCAATCTAATTTTTTCATTAACCTGATAGGAATTTACTTTCAGTTTTTAATCTGAATTTAGTCAAATATTTATCTTTTTCTTGCCTCAGAGGAGTGGAATGGTGGTGCCACGGCCATATGCTGTTTTACATGGGAGCAGAGGAAATTTCCTGGCTCTTTTGGAAGTTTCTTGGTAGATGCATTCAGTAATGGGTACCTCTTACTGTACAATGTAACTTCAGTAGCACAGAAGTTAACCTTAGCCTGGGTTGTCCTGTTGATTCTAAGGGCTTAGATCCATAGGCTTTTCCTTTTGAACTTGTCTTCACAAATTCCCAGGTGAAGCTATGAAGGCATTTGCCTTAGTGTCCCTTCTTTAAGGCATTTGAAATTCCCTCCCCATTGTCACTACATGGTCACTATTTTGGCATCACATGCTCCAACAGCGATATTTTCTCAATGCTTCACTCTACAGAATTTTTCCTGGTTTCTACCAAAGCGTACTATATAGGTACTCATTAGATAAAATGTTATGATCTTTTCTCCTCTCGTACATACCTAGAGTGGTGTAGAGCAAGGACTCTGGAGTCTGGCTTAGCTTGCCTAGCTCCAAAACGCACTAGCTATGTGATCTGATATTTCACTTCTCCATCTCTCAGATTTCTCATTTATTAAAAGAAGGAGAAATCATTTTGAGGATTAAGTAAAATTTCTCTTGTAAAGTTCTTAGAACAATATAGCATGCATTCAGGAAGTGTTAACTATTATTTCAAGGTAACATTGAAATAATCCAGAATAAATGATTTTTTTTTCTTTTTTGGCAATTTCTCAAAACTTCGTTCCTCTGTGGCTTAGTTATATCCCTTGGAATATTTTAACCCTGACCTAAGGCCATAGACATTTAACCAGGAATCAGGTTAGACCTAACACAATCTTCTAAATCTTGGTCAAGCTTCATACTAATAATTAGTAGAAGGTCATTAGAGACCATATAATAATACAGTGAGGACCTCACTGGGCTTGTGATGTATAAAGTCAAGGGCTCAATTCTCAGATTTGCCAATTAAAATCTGCTTGGCTTTATAACTTCTGTAATCCTTTTGAACATCATTTTCTCATGCTGTAAAAGAGAGACAATATTATTGGCATGGTAATTTATAGGCGGTGCATCATTTATGTTCATTTGGTAAACAATCAACTGGACCTCATTCCTGAACCTCAGCTGTCTAACTGGGTATATGGGTAGACCACAGAGAGAGAAATAACATCACTGTAATGACTCATTTTAAGTAAAGATCTCTCAACTTTCAAATTCCCTAGGAAACTGATGACAACTGAATGATTTTTCGTGTCAGAGAGCTTATCTGTGAAGTCCACCCAGTGAGGTAAAAGCATTTGAAAATACCATTACAGTAAAAGAGGGATTACCAATGTTATACAGTTTGAATCAACCTTCTCTATGGCAGGATAATTTGTATATAAAACATATAATCTCTTCTTTGCTTATGTTTATCCTTCTAGTCATAATTAATGTGCCCCTATTGTTCATAAATTGTGCTTTTAATCATAGCCATTCTAGAACATACATGCATTAGGGTAGCCTATAACCCATTAAAAGTTGTAGCTGCAGTTTTCTTACAATTAAACAGAACAGAATTTTCCTGCTTGTTCACTGGATGTTTCCCCTACCCATAATTTCGGATGGAAACAAGCCAGAGACAAAGGCTTATTGTTAAGTCTGAATCCAGGAGAATTGACATTCTATTAATTGTTGGCTTCATAAGGACTGTCTAGTTTATAATTTCCATTTTCCAGATGAGAAGAACTGAGAAACCTGGGAAGTTAAGTAATTTGGCTAATCCTCAGGCTCTGGGCTAGAATCTAGCTCCACCTCCCCCACACTCTCCTGACCCACCCCAGTCAGAGTTCCTTGTGAGTTTGCTGCCCTGTAATTCATGCTTTGTGTTGAGCCCTTGATCCAGACTTGGGAAACAGGTGTTGGTGGTTCATTGTCCAAAAATAGTTTGCCTTTCAAGTCTTAAACTTTATATAAATGAAGAGAGTTATGAGGCTGGGTGAGGTTATAAGTAAGTGCTACTTCAATCATGAAGAAAAAAAACAAACTAGATTTTTCTTTTATAGTTAACAATCCCATGATATTGAACCACCAAAATTCTTGTCTCTCCCTCATGTGAAAATTTTTTGTAGGCTCCTCTCTTTTGATCTATTGGAGCTTCCTTACTATTTCTAAAATCCTGAGTTTTTCTTTTGGATTTAAGGGAAGTGCAAACTGGAACTTCCTATTTATAAAATGTGGTATTTTACTCACCTAAAATCAGGAACATTCTTTTTTTGTTTCTCCCTTTAAAACGTTTAGTAAATAGGGTGCACTAAGTACTTACAGGAAGGGTAGGGGTGGGGAAAGGCATTTTATAATCACGGGGAAAAACGAAAAACAAAAACACACAACCTGTAACTCAATTTGGGACATCCATTTCATGCCAGAAATTAAATGAATTAAATGAAGTTGTTCAACAGACAATTTCAGGCTAAATAGTTCCTGAGAAAATATGGCCTAAGATCTTGTATTCAAAAAGGCAGGTGATGTCCTATCATCCAGAAGCTTAAATAAACTGTTCACGAAATTATTCCTATATTTGTTAAACACAAAACAATTATTGGAGTAAAATAGTCCCATCAAGCGTGTATTGAGGTATGTCTTCTTTTAAGAACTAAGTCATGAGAGTTCACCAGTGAAATTAAGTGTCTAAATACTTAATAACTAGGGTGCTTGAAGCCACAAACATGTCCAGTTCTGGAGAACTAAATAGACAATAGAGATTCAGAGAAAATGATCAATTTAAAAGCCTGTGCACATGGCTGCCAGGCTCTGTGTGCTCTGCCAATCTTGCAAAATAGGTCCTCTGGTAGATTTTTCTAAGGTGTAGATGAAGGCCTTTGGCTAGAGGCAGCCGCAGAGGTGACACTCCTGGTGTGACAGGGAGGGGCTGGAATGTGGTGCCACCAGTGAGCTCTGGGTAACTGCCCTGACCTGTCGGGTCTCCTGTTATCTTGTGTATAAATGAGGAGAGTAGAATGGCTGGATGAAATCTAAGTTTTCTCCTAGGTCTAAATGTGTCTTTCTTCATTTTACATGTTTTTCCTGCTTTTCATAAACCACCATCAGTAAATTAACTTCCACAGTTTAGCTCCAAAAGGAAAGCTTTTTGCTCTTGGCAAAAATTACTATGTAGTCAGTCCACTTATCCCCCATCAGCTCCCCCTCCCACCCTGTTCTTCAAATGTTTATTATGCTCACTTCTAAAATGTCTTCCAAATCGTGTCCTCACCCTCTGCAGATAATTCCTCTCTCATAGAATAGAGATTCCTCTTTATCATTCCTCACAAAATGGATATAATAGATAGATCCTTAGACAATATGAGATTATGTGAAAATAGATCATGCCTCACATAATATTATTCACATAATGGACAAGTACTCTCATCTGTTTTCTCTCAGAAAAATAGAGGCAAGTAGGCAGTAATTTCCTTGACATTTTGTATTTTTCAGCCACTTCTTCCTGCTCTACAAAGATAGGAAATTATTCTGATTTCATAAAAATTCTAACTTCTTTCCCATCCATGTCTGTCTGCATTTTGCCCCTTTCTGCCTTTTCACTGCTGCAGGACACTATTCCTTTCTCTTCTCCTTATTTTCTCTTCAAACTCTTTTCCTTCACTTTTCCTCCCTGCCCTCTGCTCTATAAACTGTCCAAACCGCCCCATGAAGCAGAATCAAGACCAAGATCACTCAGCTTCCTTGATCTTAAAACCCATGTAGAGTCCTCGGTGTAGCTCTCTCCTCCTGGTCAGATTTCCTAATGTATCTATTTCATCACCTAGGTTTCTCGTCTTGACTCATTGAAGTCTGGATCCATGCCCTTTTCCTAGACCATAACATCTTTTCTCATACATCATCTAAGATGTCATACTCGGTATTTTCAAAAATCTATTTTCTTTGCTAAGTATTTTCTTTTTTTTTTCTGGTGCAAATTTTCTAAAGTTTATTTTACTTAGTTTTTCATAGCGTCTGACACAGTGGACATTTTTGTCCTTCCAGGATTTTTTTCCCTCTCATTTCCTCTGTGGTATCATGCTCTGCTGTTCTTCTAGCTTTCTGCTCACTCTTCCTCAGTCACTTCTCTTCCTGAGCACACAGAGTTCCATTCTCAGCCCTTCTACACATTTCCTGGGATATGTCTCCTACATATGCCTCAATCTTCAACTCTACTCATGAGCCCCTAATTCCTCTGTCCTGAGCTCCAGATCATTTTCTTCCTTCTCTTAGCTACTTACCTTCCATATTCTTTTTGTACAAATGATAACATTATGCCTCTCCCTGTGTTCCTGCTCTCTTTCCCCCACTTCTGCTCCCAGGCCAACCAGAAACCCCAGACACATCAGCGATTCCTTTTTCTTTCAGGATGATTCTTTATCCTAAATACCTCTCAAATTATCAGTTCCTTTCTATTCTTATACTCTTAGGCTCAGCTCATCATCTCTTGACTGCATTATTGCCCATACCTGGTCGATTTCCCATTAGTCTTGTCGCTATCCAGACCAAACTTCTATTGCCATTAGGGTGATATTTATAAAATTTCTAACCAAACCTCTAATACTGCTGATTGAAAACCATAAGTGGCTGACTGTCTTCAGAATCAAGTTCAGACTTATTAGCTTGGTATACGATGCCCTTCAACAAAGTGGCTCCAACCCAACTATCTTCTTTGGGTGGCACATATGAATCTAACATTACACATGTGTCAGAAATGGCACTAGGCACTAAAGATACTGTGGTGAACAAAAGAGAAGATATGGGTCTTTATATAGTTATTGGTCTAACAGGAAGACAGATATGAAAGGTCATTGCCATACAGGATATAAGGTATTTTAACAAGGGCAGTTCAGTGTGCTTATAGCAGTATATTATAAGGAAATATAACCTAGTTTAGTGGTCCCTGAAACAATGATGTGTAAGTACCTCCCTTATAGCACTCACTATACTATTTTTTATTTGCCACTTGTCTGTCTTTTCCATTAGATTACAGGTTTTTCAAGGGCCAAGGCAAGGATTTTCATCTCTTTCAGATTTAAAAACAACATGCATATTGCAGTGATTTGAGAGTCTATTTAGAAAATTATTTTATGCTACTTCAGAGATAATTTAGAAAAAAATTATCATGAAAGCCTTAGGAGCCATAAAAATGGGTTATTTTGCTTATGTAAATTATATATGACTAACAGGTCTTAGTAAGAAACTGTTTCACCCATAGCTGAATTAAAAAACTTTGACAGAAAAAGAAAACACATTTTAGTCATTTTATTTAAAATTTCTCACCACTATCTTACAAGCAATAATTTTAAAATAGCAATAAAACCAATACTCACTTTCAAAGACATAAAAAAAAATAGATACATTCTTCTTTCATAATAATTTTTTTTTGTTTTTTTTGGGTTACAATGGGTCTATAAGTCTAAAGGTCAAATAGAAAATGTTAATGAAAACAGAATGTAGTCAAGTCACATAAAATAAGAAAATAAACCAAGATTTTGCTTCAGGCATTACAAATCTGATTTAAACAGCCTTTTCAGAAGATTAAAGCTGCTATTTACTGAAATGTAAAGTAATGTTCTTATACTTATTTACAAATAATTCTCCTTTTTAACATCAGGATGTAACATTCTCCCTAAGATAATAACCTAAAATGTTTTTATATGTAAGAACTAATTTAAATGATTATTGGGAAGCTAATTTAAAAACGTGGACTTAACAAAATAGGGCAAAAAACCCTTATGAAATTACTAATTACCAGTACTTAATAAAGAAAGCCAATGGGTAATTTCAGTACTGGTGTCTAGGAATCAAATTATAGACATTTTAGTAGCGATTGAACAAGTCTATGATCATTATTGTTTCAAAGCTGTAGGAACTAATTTAAGTTTTTGCAAATAAGGCTCTAGCACTGCATGTCTTTGGAAACTATAATGCATCATTTGTAATAGCCAAAGATCTATTTTCAAAGAATGAGGCCCACTTATGCTCTAAGGTGTGCATTGTTATTCAGATACTGATTCTTAGACCCATGAATATAATACCAGGATCATTAAAATACTTTTTATTTATGTGAAATTGTGTTATCTCTTTATTAATTACCATGAAACATGCGCTTATTAACTGATCTTCTGGTTGGACAGGTCAAGGATGATTTAGGAAGGACTTTCTCCTTAAATTAAAAGTGTCTATTGCAAAATCAGATAGCAATTTAACAGTAAAATTAATTTTTCACAGTTTTATGGAAAAAAGATTATCATTGAAATATATTTCCATTGTCTGTCCTGAATTGATTATTTCTCTCAGGGTCTCCAGCCTTTCGTGAAGGTTTTAACAAGAGATTAGAAAGAGTTTGCTGCCCACTCATGATGATGCTTCAAAAAAAAAGTTCTTCAGAATGGATCAAAGGCTGTAATTTCCATGCCATTTCTGCCCAATTTTCTTTTCTCCTAATGTTTTCATTTTTTTGAAATGGCTATGATTGCAATCCAATTTTGCCCACACAGCACTGCATGCCTAAATGAACCATTTATCACAAACTTTTTGTCTTTTTGATGCTTGAGATTTTATTTGCTTAGAAATCTTTTTTTTCCCATTAATGTTTACCACTCGAGCTGCATTACAATTACCTTCAGTAATTACTACCTGTAGTGGCTTATATTATTCTCCTCTCCAGATGTGGCATCAAAAGTTCCTATTTCAAACCAATTATATGTTAGTATTGGAATTCATTGCTACTTTGCCAAACAAAGATTCCCTTATGTATCCTTGAAATATTTTAAGTTTGACTCTCATCCTCACTTAAAAGTACTAAAACTTTAATTTGAAATATTAATCCTGGGAGTTTTAATCTCATAGATTTTCATGACTCATGGGGTGTAACTGTTTCTTTACATCAGTTGACATTAATCATTGTGATGAGACTGTTGAGTTAAATATTACAGCTGTTTGTGACATTGAACCACATATTTTAATAAACAAAGCTATCAGTTGACAAACTTGAATTTAAGGTATTTTAACATGGTTTAACTTTACAAAGCCTACTTAAAATTGTCCAAATTTGTATTATAGTCCTTGCAATGAGCATTACGATAAACAGCATTCACAAAAATATAAGAAAAATTCGTTTAAATTTAGGATAAAACAGGTGTAGACGTTAAAGAATACACACTTCAGCTCCTTTCTTTGTCTTTAATTTTCATGAAATTTGCAATCTGATAATCCACAAATAGGGGAATACTCAAAGTATATTTGACAAATGCCTGTGTGTTTTCAGGTACTTGGGGAATAAAGAGGGTAATTTTTGAGAATAAATATGACACTAGCTACGAGATGAAGGAGGGGAACAAGTAATAGGCAGCTTAAATAGTTATTTTTGGTAATGATTATAGAGATTCATTTTATTAATGATATTTACATTCTTGAGATGTATGTATTTTTAAGCAGATATATGCTATGTAGCTTTTCTACCACCTTTACCTTATAGACATTTATCACAATGTCTTCAAAACCCCAGGTCAGTCGAAAACCTTCCAGAAAATAATTCTGTGATGAGTTTCAACAGGCTCTGATTATTCCTCTACCACATCACTCCACAAGGCCAGACCTTAAAGTTTATCATTTCCCAAAACTTCTAAGGTGAAGACTGTTTGTTTGTTCATTTGTTTATTGGTGTCTGCTACTGGGTTCTGTCACAAGTCCCTGTGGTACATTAGCATTTCACAGCAACCAAGGCATCATCTTTTCTGCACTGTGGTGTGGTGTTGCCAAGGGCTTGGACTCAATGTGGTTCAAATTCCAACTCTTCCAGAATCATCTTTGTAGTCCTCAGCAAATTACTGAACTTCTTAAGCCTTAGTTGTTTGTGACTTCTATAAAGTGACGAAGATGACATGAGACAATGGAGGGAAAAGGCCTGGTATACAGTTTACAATCTCTAAATGTTGGTTCTGTTCCTTGTAATAAACTGTTTCCTACACAATGGTGACTTTACTTCCTCTTAGCTTGCTTTGTACTTGAAAGTGTATATAGGGATGTATGTGTAAAGTGTGTTGGTTCTGAGTGTGCAAATGTGTGGCCTGTTTGTGGGAATATGTTTGGGACTAGGAGGGTGATGAATGTACTAGGCTGTAAATTCTTTCATTATTAAAAGCTCTTCGAGGTCTGAAGTAGTTTTTGTCATTGTGATTATTTCCTATTTGTTTTTTTTCTGCATTTTCCTTTTCCCTCTCTTCCATTGGACCTGAACTACTATATGTAAAAAGAGAGGCATTGTAGATAGCATAATTATTTAAAGCTTGGGCTCTGGAATTCAACTGTTTGCTTCATTGGCTATGTGATGGCGGGGAAGTTACTTAAACCTTTGTGCCTCTCTACACTGATCTGCAAAATAGATATGTTAGTAATGATGCCAATCTCACTGTGTTTTTGCTATGAGGAGTAAATTTAATACACAAAAACCATTAGGAAGGGTGATGGCATCTTTCACATTGTGAACACATGTACCTGGTAGCCATTATTAATTCTTAAATAACTTAGGTTCAATATGGCTAAATGTTTCTTGTTATGAACACAATTATTTTGTTTAAAAACACTGAATGAATAAAATAAAAATAAACATGTATTTTTGATGAGTTATGTGAGATTATGATCTTTAAAATGTATGTATAACAAAGTAAAATATACTAAATCATGTTTTTAAAAAATTTAACATTCTAAATAAAGTTAGAAAAACAGATTTTTAATGAAAATAAGTCAGAGCTACATAGATTTAGAAAATTGGGTAACATATTAGGCATGTAGTGCATATTATATAATACTATGTGAATTTGTTATCATCTAAAGCATTTGAGGTAAGAATAGAAATGAGCAGATAAGGTCTTCATATTTTTCAGATCTGTAGAGTATGGGATCAATAATTACTAAATTGATGAAATAATTATTGGGAAAAGAACAGAGTTTATTAAATACAGCGTAGATATTATCATTAAAAACAAATTAAGACATGAACCAAATTACATAGTAAATACTATACATGTTTACTAGATAGTGACTTTGACTGGAATTTTCCTATTTAATACAGAACTCTCCTAAGAAATTTAAAATGTAAGGAATTATATCAGTGTTTCATTCTCTGGACATCACCAGCTATAATGATGTTCAACCCAAATGCCTGATCCTTGAGTTAATTGATCTGTTGTTTAATTATGATTATGGAAAAAAAAAACCTATTATTTTCTCCATGCCAAGCCACTTTCTCTTTTTGAGGTACAATTTAACTCACTTCAGCTTCTATTTCCCTGCCCTGTGCACTTCTCCATTAAGAGAATGAAGTTCCAGTGGTGGGAAATGAGTCAGCAAGAAATTCAATAGCTTGTCTCTAACCAATTTCCTTGTTAAGGGCAATATTAGTGGGAAATAGCACTAGCTATCCTTTATACATAGACAAACCAAAGGCAGCTTAGTATTTACACTCCTGGGTAATTCATAACCATACAAGGAGTACTAAAAAATAAACATGTACATAAATAAGTTCATCATTTGCTTAAGGGAGTTGAAATTTATCAAAATAAAATTATATCCATCCCTTCGTTCATTTCTTCACTTGTTCAGTAAGTATTTGCTATGTAACTATTAAATGTAAGGCACTGTGCTAGACATATGGTAGTGAGTTAAGATAAAATACAGTAGTGAACAAAACAAAACAAAAGAGCACACCTTCATGGAGTCTACTATTTATAAAGCTGAAGACTCAGACATTAAACAAACAAATAATTGCATAATTACCTTTGTAATGGACTATGTGAAGAAAAAGTATAAGGTCTTTTCAGAGCATTAAAAAGGATGAAATCCATGCAATGTAATTTATAGGGGGAATCTGTAACTAGGCATAGTTAAAAGTCTAAAATACTCATCTGGAAGTTGGCATGGGAGGTTTGCTAAAGAAAAATGAACTTGACATTGAAGTACATTAATTATGACAAATGATTACAAGAAGGTAGGAAACAGAGTAATAAAAAGAAAGGGTAATTGAAATGGAGAAATAAACACCAATGAAAGGATAACCTCTGTGGCATGGCTTGTAGAAATCCTTTTTTTTTTCAGAAGTGATTAACTTCTGGGGATTCAATGGGAACACTGGTGATTTTATTGCTTATAATTTTGTGACTAGCTTTTATACAGCAGCCTATAAGTTGAGTTTAATTGAATCTCATTTAATTGTCTGATGATTGTTGAATTAAGTTTTTCTAAAACAGTCTATATTTTCTTTCTAAATACGTAAAATTTACTGTTCTGCTTTCAAGTACCAGGAAAGTTACTGCTTTTAGTTCAGCTTGCTATGTGAGAAGAGAATTCAACATAACATTTATGAAGCAACTACTATGCACACAATTCTCAGCTATGTGATTTTAGTCACCAAATAGACTTACATCTCATGGTTTCTACTCCAAAGGAGCTTTGACACAGCGTGAGGTGTATGTGTACATTTGTGTTCGGAGTCCTTCTTTTGTATGCATCTGTGATGGTCTAAAATGATATAAGATTGAGCTATAAAAAGTAGGTAAAATAAGGAGGTGCCAACACAATGAAAAGGACAAAATGAAGTGAAACTGTCTTTTGAGGCAATCTAATGAAAAGTAGGAATTAGAAAGCCATACACTGATAAATAGTAGGGGTTGCAAAAATCATGTTACAAAAGATGTAAATTAGCATTGGTTCTTTGCTCAGGAAAGTAAGAGAAAATCTTTAGGAAATTGTGGGGAAAAAAAGGTAGGTTTGCCATCCAGAATATGGGAGTCTGAAGGCAGACTTGCGAAGCTTGGGACTACTATGGGACATAACTAAAAATCACAGAACAGAATGGGTAAGATTATAAAATTTGGTCTGTCCAGAGAGGTCTTTGACAGTAGTATTTATTGGTGATTGGAGACTTTTTCAAGGGGAATCAATAGAAGCAGTTTCATCGTTTGGGGCATCAGAAACAAAGACTGCATGACACCCTGAAGGGCACAGTGTGGACAAACAGAATTGATAACTTGTTAAGCTTTGACAGTTTTAGATTTCTATGACTTGATGATTCTTCCACATTGCACTTCTTGAATTACTATGAACAAATGTTCTCATTGACTCTTATAGCAGTCATGTTTTTAACCAATATATTTGCTATCCTATGAGCGTTTCCTATGAGCATTTCCCATGGGCAAGTTTGAAAAACACCAATGTGGCATTTGAATTAATTTTATATTTCAAAGTAAAAGACGCATGAGCGAGAGTCACGAAGAGAAATGAATTGCAAAATAAACCCAAATAAAACTGCTTACAATTAGGGATATTAGGCCCATTTTCTTCTCAACAGTTCTGCAGATAATGTAATGGTAGAGGCTATCATCTATTCAAGAGTATATTCCAGAAACTATGCTATGTACCTTAATATGCATTATTTAGTTTAACCCTCATTAATACTCCAATGCTATAGAGTAAGGTTATGCTCTTTATTTTCTATATATGGAGACTGAGGCCTAGAGAGTTGCTAATAACAACATTGTTGCTTTTTCCATGATGGCTGTAAGAGCAAATTGTCCATGGTTAGGTCAAACTCTGATACTCTGGATTGCTAAGAGTACCAAGTGCTGAATATAATGGAGAACGCTGGCATGATAAAAAATACAGAAAGTGTCTTCCAGCTACAACTAAATGGGATGGAAAGTTTTTTATTTGAGGGGTACAGGTAGATACAGGCCATTTCCATCTTGGAAAGGTAAAGCAGAATCATTGCTAGTTTACAGTGAAAGCTTATTGGAAGCTTACCCCACAGCTAATTCCTTGGGAGGCAATATTCTCAAAGCAAAATGAGCCAGGGTGTGAAGAGGTATTCTGGTGTTCTCAGTTCTGGGTCAGCCGTTGTCATGACTGACCCAGGTACAAGAGTCTGGTTGAAAGGGTCAGTTCCTGGTGCTATCTGGCTTAGTCATTTGTTAGTGGGAATTGTGCCATCTGGGCCATGGATGTCTAGGATCTGGGTGCTGTTGGAGAGTATCCTTCCAGAGAAAGTCAGAATCCCTCTTCCGTCATCCCAAGTGGGCTGAGGAGATCGTTAAGCCATGCCCTCTGGCCAATGGGAAAAAGAAGTGTCTCACTAAGGAATGTCAGAATGAGATCCGTGTCCTCAGGAGGCCTGTGTCTCTAATCTCTAAATCATAAAGGCAATATGTTATGTAGGTTGTTGGTTACATAATCCTTATTAACTTGTGTTATTGACACTGCTTTCGGCTTTTGGAATTCAGGGGTTATAACTTTGGCGTTCTGACAGTATATTGCATAGCACAGCAATAGCATACTTTATTGATAAAAATTGAAAAGTAATTTGATCTATGGTAAATGAGCTAATTTGGGAGGAAATGTGGGTCAAAGAGGTGATGATGGATGCCACATTAGCAGAAGCCTATTGTGGTCAAGGGCTTCTAACACCTGTCTAAAACTTTATCTTCGCTAACACCTGTCTAAAACTCCCTACTCACAGTATTTCAGGAAATAGACTAACATTGCACAAATTCACAACCACAATGTGAGAATGCTTCTCCCAGTTTGTTTTCTGGCAATACATTAATATTTTAAGTCCTGAATTCAGACTTCAGGCTTTTGGTTTTAGAGAGAGCTATAACCTGAGCTAGCATATACTTTAAACAATAAACCATGGGCCTGAACTCAGTACCCGTGTAAATGTAGTCTTACTAAATATTATTTCAAAGGGGGAAGTAAAGGAGTATTTCCTAAAGTAGCTTGGGCTGAGCTCTCTTCCATTTGAACAGAGTTTGTGATTTTTAATGAAATGGCAGGAAAAAAAAAGCATGTCTTAAGGAATTTGAGGGTAGCTACTTGTTCTGATTTTGTGTTTTCAAAATAATACTGAAGATTAAATGACTGGGTTACGGGTGAAACATGACCTAAATCTGCACCAGTGCCAATATTTTTTCATTGGATGATGGCAGTCCATCAGGGCTGAACGTTCACCACTGCTGCAACTCAGTGTCCCCAATGAAAATGACAGTTGAGCTCAGCATAATGAAGCTTTTTTTTTTTTAATCATATGCTGAAGAAAGACAAAACTTCGATGTAACAAAGTGCGGATTTAAATCTGTCAGTGGACAAATTTACACATGCTTGCCTAAAAGAAGGCTTAAATTATACTGTTCACACACAAATACTGCAAAAGACAATATAAAATTTTGAAGATGTTTTAATTAAAGTACTTTTTAGGTAACGTGTTGTATGGTAAGTGATGCTTACTAGTACCATTGTTCCTATGGTAACAATTCCCCTAGCAACATGAAAAGATCTTGACAGGATCTGCTCTTGAGAATCCATTTTTGGAGTATCATCAGAGAAAACAACCCATATATTACTCTCTACACTAATCATCCATCTTTTTTTAATGTAAGATTTTCTCAAAGTCACGAACCCACGGGGTTACATGAAAACAATCTGGGGTTTGAAGTTCTGTTATTTCAGTTTCTTAATTGCCCAAGGACAACCTGAGTTTGACCTCCTGTCTTAAAATGCACTTGAGGCCTAGCAATGTAACCTACAGGCCTTTTGTTTTTTGTAAGCAAAAGTGATATTCCTCAGGCATCTTGTGGCTAATGCAAATCAAATAAAGTATTCTGTTTCAGGACCCTGAATCTTGGACTCATATACAGGTCTCTCCCACAATAAGTGATGGAACTCTGAAAAGAATTGGTTCTCAAGTGATTAAAAGCAGTGACAGTCATTTTATCCTGCTGCTCAAAAGACAAATGAAAGTTCCTGTGAAATTGTGATATGCTTATAGTGTCTTATTTTTCCTCATTTTACTAATGTTCCCATTTGATTGATTAAAATTTTCTTCACCTCCAAGCATTTTGCCAAATGGAAACACTCTATTCTATCTATCTTAGTAAGTGACTGTTTCCTGGCATGTGAGATTAATAAAATGTCTTATTGCTAAGTCTCTCATGGTTAGTCTACATGAAGGTTGATTTGTTTTCCTTTTTTCTGGCCACAGCTTTAGTTTCCTTATCCCAGCCAGCCATGTATTTATTTCCATCTTTCGTACCTTCTAGGAAGTGCACATTTTTAAGCCCTCTCATAAAAAGATAAATTATGTAAATATCAAGTAGCAGAGAAGGGCCTTAACTTCTCAATTATTTTTCAGTAGGAACTTCTGACTATTAGAAGTGAGCGCAAGATGCTTACCTGGCACCACAGGAGCCGCTCTGGAATTGTGCACAGGTGTGCTGCAGCACGAGCGAGCTGCGGGGTCTCCAGGTGCAGCACTGACCTGCACTGTCTCGGTGTCAGTCAGTGGTGATCCTGACATTTCCCGAGGACCTTTTCCTGAAATACCAAACTAGAGCCACACAGGATTACTGCATGGCGCCCGGGCTCTGTCTTCTCTCTGGCTCTCAGCAATTCTGCTCAGGCCTCACACAAGACAGCTGCTCAGGCACGTTCAAGGGCATTCTTGGAGAAACGATATGCTAATTCTGTATCTCCAACTGCTGCTAGCCAAGCTGGATCCTGATGTACTTCAGGGAGCACCCTGACGAAGGAAACCCAAGTCAATGACATATGCTGTTTAACCTAATGAATTATGCATTCAAATGCGATGTGTTCTTACGTCCCTGTGATACTCTTCAGAAGATACGGGATCAGTAAACTACTAAAAGTCATGAAAGCAGTAGAGGCAATGAATATCACATCCCAGACCCAACTTAATTATGTCAAGTAAAATATTTCTGCAATGTATATATTTAAATATGTATTTACATACATAAGACCGTTATTTTTGAGCAGTTTTAGGTTCACATGTGTTGTTTTTAAATAATACCTGGCCTTCCGTATCCAAATAATTATGACTAATCTAAATATTTGCAGACTTTATCCCAAGTACTCAATGATCTTTTTTTCACTGACAATACTAGAACATAGGTTTTGGTTGTTTTGTGCCATGAAATGCAAAATAATTAAACTAGCATATGTTCCTCATCTTTTTCAAGTGTGTAAACCTATATAAACACAATAGCATTAATGGAAGCAAACAAAATAGCTTATTTTAGTTAAATTATCCATTCTAGCTTATCTAATATCATATGTAATATCTTGTATTTAAGTAAGAAATAAACAGTGAAGATACAAATATATGTTATGTGTAGATTTTCAAAGGAGTGCATTTTGGAAGAAATAAGGACTCCATAGTGTCACAAAATATTAGAAGACAAAATTCCTTGGGCCTAAATTAGGGAAAAAATAAGCATAAAAATAGATTCATGTCATCAGTATATAGATTGAATCTGATCAGATAAAGCAGGTATAGAAAGTGTGATAAGGAGGGGTGAAATATTTGTTACCCAATGAAAAACATAGAACTTTGACATCTGAAAGGAAACAGATGGCATACATGCTCGTTTCCACAGATATATAAATAGTCTGTGTTTTAACAAGACTCAGGATAGAAGGCAAGGGGAACAGGATGGCCTACTTTCTTTTAAGATGAATCCTTAGGAAGTTTCCTCCCTTGACTGTGTGGCCTTGACAGCCAGTTCATCCTGATGTAGGCAGGCTGAGTTCAGGTTGGCATTGTGACTACAGCGTTCTGATGCCAAGTGGCCAGGCAGTTTTGTTTTTTTTTGTTTTGTTTTGTTTTGTTTTTGAGGGAGACAAAGAGAAGTTGTGACTGTGGTGCTGGCAGCATGTTTACTTATGGGCTTCTCCCTCCAAGACAGCACAGAATTTTAAATCCTGAGGGGGCAAATGCAACCAGGATGTAAATTGGTGATGGCCAAACTTTAGCATGCATAAGTCAACTGGGAGTTGGTAAAAATAACAATTCAGGGCCCCTATCCTCAAAGATGACGACTTAGCAGTAAAGCTGGGGAGACATCCAGAAATTCTGCATTTGATAAGCATTCCAGGTGACTCTGATGCTTGGTAATGAAGCGCACGGTCTTTTATAGGTCAGGGAGTCCTGAGTTCAAACTCATAAATGGCTCTAAGAATTCAATAGGATTCAATAGCAACTTAACTTTGCATGTAACTTCTTTGCAAAGAACTAAGTATCTTGCAGAAAAGTTAAATTGCTGTTATCTTCAGACCACCTGGATATTGAAACCAGCTAGTAAAAGTATGCTAAATCTAAAAGGGTGTTCTGTTAGAAAATGGTTTTTGGAGATACCAGAATTCTAGAGGACGCTATGTTATAAAGGGAAACGTAACTCTGCTTTCTATACGAGAAGATATAGGCTTCCTGGGGACTTTGCAGAAGAACCTGTAGAGTCTACAGTTTGTAGGCTTTCCCTTAATGGAAGCACATAGGTTGTTAGCCCAAGTTCCCCTGGACTGTGCCGTATGCCCCATGTTCTGAAAGACTGTAGCATAGCAAGAACTTGGCTGTTTTTCTAATGCTAGCAGGGCCTTCCCCAGATGAAGTGAGTCTCTGGCAGCTCTGTGCCCCTCAGGGAAGCCAGGGGCAAGAGGAAAGCCATATGCTGCCTCTCTGTTCCTGCTGTGGGGAGCCACTCATTGTATTTCTATTAATTTCAGCACGCCTGTTAAATAAATTCAGGACTTTGTGTAGGTTCAGATGGTCTTTTCTTGCCAACCCATGGTCCACCTGAAATGCTGCATACATAGCAACACAAACTGCAGATAGGTTTTGTGCATAATTTAGTAAATGAGGGATAGAACCCACAGTCACCCACTCATTCTGCACAACCGTCTTGTTACTCTACTGACTGGGTTGCCTACTGGTAATACAATTCTTTCTCCTGCGGCAAACCAAAGAGAGATGTCTTGTGAGAGAGTCAGTCAAAAGAAAGCAACATCAAACACTGTAACCTGGTCTATAATTTGGTTTTGGGAGAGGTCTATTTAAATACTGGGAACAAGTGCAACATGAAATATTAGGAAAACACTATAGAAATAGAATGTAACACTATAATTTCCCAAAAGCACTATTAAAATAAACTCTATAACCTGTATATGCTGAGTACTTAAAGGATTCTTAATCATCAAGTCTTTTTGTTTGTTTGTTTGTTTGTTTTTAAAGTCCAATAGAAAGAAAATTAACTATGGAGTACCCTGTTACAGGCCTAAAAGGAACCAGAAATTTATCTGATGCCTCCTCAAAACATTGTGGGAACATGGATATGTATTTATTGTCATGGTCAGAAATCATTCATTCTTGGGTGAGGAAATTGAAGCAGAATGGCCAATGAGACTATCGTTTGTAGCCTTTTTAGCCTGGCAAGTTCTAGATCTGAAACTCTCTCCTGTCACCAGGTCTCTGTGACTCCAAACATTTCCGTTCTTGCTTTCTCAACTGCTCAGCTCTTAAGCCTTTATTCCAATCTCCAAGTTCAAGCCTTAAACATTTCAGCCTCAAAATGGGTTTTGAGACTGAGAATGAGGCTGTCAGCTACCTCCTGGAATAAGGCCCAGGACTAAGGACACAGGGGTGGAGTATTGTTTCTGTGGAGAGGCTGTGAGCTATGAAACAGGTTTAGGTGATTCTGGTGAAAGCAATGTGTGGCCAAGCCATATCAGAGCCTGTGGTGAAGGAAAAACCAGTAATACTGATCCTGCCTTCATTCATTCATAGTTTTAAACAAAATGTTTGTTTATTATTTTGAGAGAGAGAGAGCATGAGCAGAAGAGGGGTAGAGAGAGAGGGAGAGAGAGAACCCCAATCAGGCTCTGTGCTGTCAGTCCAGAGCCTGATGCAGGGCTCCATCTCACAAACTGTGAGATGATGACCTGAGCCGAAACCAAGAGTTGGATGCTTAAGCAAATGAGCCACCCAGGTGCCCCAATCCTGTCTTTATTTAATATTTTGGTATTTTTCTCATCATGGAATTTTGGATGAATTCTGATTTTAAAAACATTGCATTAGGAGTGCCTGGGTGGCTCAGTCAATTCAGTATCCGACTCTTGGTTTCGGCTCAGGTCATGATCTCATGGTTTGTGAATTTGAGCCCTGCATGGGGCTCAGTATTGCTGGTATAGAGCCTGCTTGGGATTTCTCTCTCTCTCTCTCTCTCTCTCTCTCTCTCTCTCTCTCTCTCTCAAAATAAACTTAAAACATTAAAAAAAATAAAAACATTGTATTAAAATATTATGTACTTGATTACAGATTTTTTTCACCATCTTAAATTTTGTGCATGAGACATGTGCCTTACTTGCCTTATCCTGGCCCTACCCTGAGTAGAAGTCTTGCAGAATACAATGTATTTAACAGATAAGTACATAGTATGTGATATTGAGGTAAACATATGAAAATGAAAGGGAAGAAATTCACATTTATGAGAATATACTATATATATGCCAGATACTATATTTATATATATCTCTAAATATAACATATCACATAATATATATTTGCTGATATATATCATATAATATGTATGTATTGATGCATATATTAACAAATATGCTTTATAACACACACATATTCTCATTTAATCTATGGATTTTATATGTTAAAGGTGAGAATAGAATAGTTTGGAAAGGTTAAATAATTGGCCCAAAGTTGCAGGGCTGGGGTCAAAGGAGAAGGTGAATGGAAGTCAGAGTAATGTGTTTATAAATTGAGAGTAAGTCATAAACACTAATGGATTAATAATTGTTGGTGTTATTGCATTTGGGAAACGCAGCAAATTATCATTCAAGGTGTTATTAAAGAGCAATGTTTATACCTCTTTCCCTGAAATTAAAAATAGAAATTTGATGCTGAGAATATACGTTTCTAGTGTTATCTTTTCAAAATTTTACAGGAAATTTTTTTGGTTATGCATCATTTCTCAAGCTTTTAGTTTGAATTACTGCTATTTTAGCAGTTCTTTTTGTGTATCCCAGTAATATTTAGTGAGCTATGAGATGGAGGGAAAATATTTAAATGTCAGAGGGCTTCAGAGGTAAAGTATTTCTCTATCAATCAGTACTGGTGAAAGCTATATGTGTTAGAGTCAAGATCAGGGAAATCAATATTAATTATTTATGTTGCTCTTCTTGTCGTGGTGAAATAAATATCTATGAATGACGTGATGGTTAAATCAGTATGTGTTGGGGCTTGAGAAAGGACATGAATATCTATGATCATATTTTTATGCATTACTGCCTGCAGAGTGGAATAAATATCTGCTAACAACATGACAGCAAAGAGATTTGTGCAGGGGATAAAGGAAGAAATATCCATAGTCAATACAAAAGCAGGATCGTATACATAAATACAATGTGCTGGGAAAGGTCAGCAGTGCTCACAAAAGGTTAATACGATATTGAATGTTTAAAGAAGTAAATTATAGAATTTCAGGTAAATGTGACTTTTATTCAAGATAAAAGAATATGCATTAAAATGTTTATGAAGTACAAATTAAAAAATAGACTTAAGATTTTATTTTTACACTGAGGGTGTAATTTGCAATATTTTCAGAAGTTCCTTAGTGACAGGACAGAGATAGAGTAAACTTTTAGTGTTAGGAGTCAAACAGGCTTGGTTTTGGGAACAGCTTTTGTCACTTATAAATATGACTTAGGAGAAGTGTTTTAACACATTGTTCTTGTATAATTGTCGGTAATGATAGCTACTTTGTGGGTTGATCATGAATACTAATGCTATAAATTGCCAAACACACAAAAAAAACTTCCATGTACAATACCTGAAACGTATCAGTTATTCAGTAAATGGTACACCTAACTGTTATTGCCTTTGGATGCAAAGGACACTACTTGAGAACAAGTGTTTGACATGACCTACAGAAATGACCTTGCGTACATGGAATAATGAAAATAATTGATGTTTTTCTTGTTTTCCAGATAAGTAATACCTGCAGAATTAAAAATGGAGAGGAAAATCATTTTAATATGCAGAGAGAGCCCATATTTAAAATTGATCAGTTGCCTTATAATTAATGAAAAACATGATTTCCCCCCCTTAATACAAGGGATTTACCTTTTACATGATGTAACTTCATTTAATAGATTTTTCTTTTGGTTTAACAAAAGTAATAAGTTACTGACCAAGAAGAAATACTTGAGCAAAACCTGCATTGGTTAATGTTAAAAAATGAAAATCACAGAGATATACTTGCTGCCTTCACTAATTAAAATGTCATCATTAGGGTATTATATGTTATTAGAAGCTATGGAAAATAGTGTAATAGTAATGTGTAAATACAAAACACACACACACACACAGAACTTGGGAGAATAGAGGTTCGTTTGCAATCAGGAAATGACTCACCCAAGTGCACTAATGTGTAATGCCCAAAGTTTATTGCCGGTCAAGACTGGCAAATAGGGTGGTGGTTGACAAAATGACTTTAGGATCTTCGTGTTTGGATTCTAATCTCAGCCCTCACCTCTTGTGAGTTGATGGATCTCCGTGTCTTTTGTGTGTGCATGTGTGTGTGCGTGTGTGTGTGTGTAAAAGTGAGATAAAATATCAACCTCATAATATTGTGTGAAGTTCAACCAAGATAATGCAGTTAGCAGGTCTGGCTGTTAAAAGAGCTTGATAGCAGCTGAATGAATGTCTACTCTACTAACTGGAATGGCATATTTATTTTTATAATAATGGAAAATTAAGTGATTTTCTGTCTAAATGTTAAATTTAAAAATAAAAAAAAATAATTATTCTAAACATAGAACTATTTTCCAGGCTTTGAACTCAACCCAACTCCTTTCAGGCATTTGGGAAATTTCCAGGCCGTGTTGTCTCAGGCTACTGTTCTGGGCTTTGGAGCAACTGACATGGCTTAGAGTGAAAGCTTGCCACTTTGATTTGCTTCTTCCAGTTCAGATAGCAAAAGCTTTTAATTAACAGCTTATTTTAATTACTGTTGCCAGAATCTTATTTTCTCACAAATTCAACCATTCCAAAAAACCTGAATCCCTCAACCTTTCTACTTCTGCAGGAGAATAAGCATCCATTCGCCACCACCAGCTCCTGTCTCTTGAAGCCCCGAAGGTAAAGGCAGGGTGTAGATCAAGCTGATGTCCTTGAAAAAGTCCCTTTTTCAATCAAAAGCCAGATGCTCACAAAAGCAAGATGCTCATGTCAACCAAAGGGCTATTTTTACCACCCAACTTTCTTATTCTTCCTTATCACAGAATGAAATGTCGAATAATTACTTTATGAATGTGCAGTCTTACCTCCCTGGAAGATTGTTATTTCTTTAACTTCCCTAATGCCCAATCTTGGGGTAGGCACATGGTAGATACTCAGTGAAACCTTGTTACTTATTTATTAGTATCTGAGAAAAGCTTAGACTAATTTTATACTTAGAAAGAAACAGAAGAACTCTCTGTAGATTCAAGGGATGAAATATGATGAGTGAGACATACACAGCACCCAAATAACATACAACTTAAAAATGTATATATTTTGAAAAAACTCGAATGCAAAATAAAGGAACATTCTACCATTCTAGTGTAGCTGATGTCTTTGAAGCTTCGATTGCCTACTTTCGTGAAGCCACAATCAAATCTTGCTAGGTACCAATCATCAGAGTGTGCTAAAGTGCAAAATCTTCATCGTTACCCTGACATTTCATTTAGCTTCTGCTGAATACTCAGTCAATTCTTCCAAACTCAGAAAAATGTTCCTCAGCATTTATCTTGTCATTTTGATGATGCTATACATCCCACAATCAAAGAGAAATTGTCAGGTCTCCTTTTCTTTTATAGTAATTCAAATATGCCTTTGTAAACCTGAATTACTTGCATTGATTGGTGAAAATGATTTATTTTTCACACTTCCATATTGCTCAGGAAGAGGAAGATGTAATTGTTCAGTTTACATATATACAACTTTTTTTTAACTTTTAAAGTGGAGGTAGATTTGTTGGTCTTCCATGTGTTTGCATTGGCTTATAATACATTTGAGAGTGCTGTTTTGTTATGGTGGGAAAACTAGTTAAAATATACGTGAAAATTAAATTAATCAAGCATTTTGGAGTCCCCAAATCTTTTTTGAAGAATCCTGCCACAAGAAAAGTGTGGTATATGAGATTTGGGGCCAATTTACTGAGTCCCAGTGAAATCAGAATGGGCTTTTTATTGGAATGAGTGGCAGAAAATTGCCAGCATGATCGGCACTTCCAGATTCAAGAATAACAGATAATTTCTGGTATCTGAAGCCTGTAATCTACAGACACGGATGACTACCAAATCCCCAATTCGAGCGAGGCCTCTTTCCTGAATTCTGGTCTGTTCATTGAGCTTTATACCAAATGAGCTGCTGTCTCTTCAACCTCCAACTCTCTCAATTGTGCTTCTAATCTTTCCTTTCAAAACTGGCTACCCTGTTCACCTTTCCTGTTTCTACCAAAGTTGCTATTAGTTCCCGAGGCACTGAGATGCAGGAATGACATTTAAATTTTCCTGTACATGAAATAGCCATTGAATTCTGTGCTTCTTCTTTGGTACTGCTTTTCATCCCTAACTCTTTTCCATTTTGGCTGGTTCCACCCACGTTCAGGTCTGTCATCCCATCCTCATGGGGAGCGATGCCAAGCAGAAACAATGACCCAAAGAAAAATCCTTTTGTGCAAGGAAACCTTTAATTGTCTAGTAGGAACAAAAACCACTGTAGTAAACCCACACTCCAAATTACTGCAAGATTCAACTACGTGACTTCTAAGGAAACAAAATAGGATCCTCAACTCAGAAGGAAAAGCAAAAAACTCAACTAAAGTACAGTAGCTCCATATGTGTACAGTTAGCTTGCTGCCTCTACTTTCTTCTCTTCTTTACCCCAATTCATGAGATTCTCTTTCATTAGACTAATATTCCTGCAACACATCAGTGTTACTTGTCTCTGATGAAATCAGCCTAGAGTCCCCAAGTCTTTCTTGAAGAATGCTGGGATTTATCAGAGCGTAGTTACAGCATTACCTAGAGTAGATCATCTCTAAGGAGCTTCTGCACTCCAGTATTCTGTGATTTGTAAGCTCCCATGTGCAACCATACATAAATAAGTCATGTGATAGGAATGAAGGACAGAGTTGTCGGACATACTGAAAGAATCATGAATCCGAAGTGTTTGGACTCAGAAGGACCTTCAAAGGCCACCTTCTACCCTGACTTCCTAGATGGGTACATTACTGAATTCATTACTAAAACCACAAGGTTGACAAACCCAGAATTCATGTAATTGATGGGCCCTCCCCTAACGATAGTCTTGGTCACAAAGTCCCTATTCCTGTATTTTCCACTCCACTTCCCTTTTACCAGCTTATTCAATAATTGAGGACATCTGGGACCCTACCTTATTGTGGGTCTAAAAATACTTTCCAACAACACCATTTTGAGGTGTCCAGATAGACACTCTAAATGAGATCATTTGACACTGCATATGTAAATCCTCCAAAATGGCTATTGCGCTAGAGTTTCTTAAGTGACAATTCCAGCATATTATAAGACATTTTAAATAATGCCTTTCTCCTTCTCTGTCTCTGTCTTTCTCTCTCTCTCTCTCTCTCTCTCTCTCTCTGTCACACAGACACACACACACATTCACACATAATAAACATAAAAGCTATATTTTAAAGGTACTGATGATAATATAGTTTTTGCCACTCTCTGAAACCTAATAAGGGCTTTGCTTTTCTAAAAGATAATCGTTTTTTGTTTGTTTTTACTAACTCTTTTAATAAGTAATCACTAAACTCCTCTATGCCATAGAATAGTGAAGCAAAAGAAGTCTCTGGTCTGAGGGGAGGTTACATTCCAATGGTGTGAGAAGGACCCTAAACAGACAGATGCCACATGGTGAAAACAAAGGTAGGGTGCACAGGATGGGGAGCAATGAGATGGGGACTCACTGCCTGCTGGGAAATTAGGAAAGGTGTCTTTGGTGAGGTGGATTTTGAATAGGGACCGGAAGGAACCAGGGACTGCCTTTTCCATAAAGAGTGCATGTTCCTGTTTCAGGAACATCACAAACCTATTGGCAAAGTGATATTGATAGTAGAGCAGTTGAGAGACTGATAGGTTGTCCATATTTTAAATTTTGTATAGATAAGCCAAGAACTATAAACATTGTTATTGCCTTAAAATATCTGTCAAGGAAGAATGGAGTCCTGAATTAGGAAGAGGAAAAAAATAACTGGTATGTTATTTTCCACTTACATAGTTTTTAATACTTCCCATTCATTTTTCTTGAAGGTTTTATGATTTAATTTTCTGAGGTAAAGTGATCTGCTAAACCTTAAGACACACACCAAAGATGGAATGGAATAGTATTCATCAGAAATAATGAGAATCAGGGTTGTATATGTTTATGCTATATATTCCTTGTTAAAAATAAAAGTCACACATGGATAGAGTTGGAGAAAAGATACCTAATGTATTTTCCCTCTCTTTCAATTATCTTTACATATATATATATATATATATATATATATATATATATACATACTTGTATATTCATTCATATATATTGAATGTATACAACTCCTACATGGAACAGTCTCATTTTCTATTCATTCCCTACTCACTTTCTCCCCAAAGAATCAGAGAATATACCGTGTGATAAAGATGATGGTGGTGGTGATGAAAACACTCTTATTGGGCTCTCTCATTTCTAGGATCTATAGTTTGTCTAAGTTTTTCCTCACATCTTTGGGTTTGGTATCATAATCTTCTTTTTGGGTGAGGGAATAAAAGTTCTGAGAGGTTTGGTATTGGGTCCAAGATGATACAACGAAAATGTTGCAGAGAGTATATTATGACACCGGGTATCTAGACTATTGCCATTACATCCGGCTGGTGCTAGAGAATTTTTCCCTAAAGTAGGCTACATAATTTTGAAACGCAGTATATACTTCTGGCTATGTTTCAGGTAGAGTCAAAATGTGAGTTTTAGAGAGTGAATCCTGGTTTCCTGTCTGTAAGAGTTTCATTTGACACCTTGACCATGGCTTAGTCCATGAAATCCTCATGGAGTGGTTGCAAGCATTTAGTACGTAAATGCAGGTTTTTGTCGTGTGCCTGGAACATCGTGTGTGTGACAAATGTTAGCTGAAAATATGAGAAGAGCAACAACAAAATAGAAACCGGGTGGAGAAAGAGATTTCTCCCAGCAGTGTTTAAAGGAGTCCTTAATTAGTCTCCTCTTCACTTAAGGGGAAGAGTAAAGCTATTCAGTGTTTTTGTTGTTGTTAATTTTCTGATTATGGAAATTGGTACTTTTATTTAGTAACTTTTATAAAGTGTTCTGTATGTCTGTTTCAGGTTTATAAGGAATCACGAGTTTGAGCTCTTTGAGTTCTAACACCAAAAATGGGAAATGAAACCTTTAGACATCTGCTGTCAGTTGTAAAATGCTTCAATTTTATTTTAGGCAAAGGAAAAAATATATAGTAAGATTACATGCACACAGGAACTGGATTTATGCAGTAAATATGTTTCTAAAGTATAAGAGAACAAAATGTTCACTTGGTATGCTGTGGTTAGGAGTGTAGGCATGAACAAATCAATCCATCCCTACAAGGCTTAGTTCCCTTATCTGTAGAAGGGGGATGATGTTAGCATCTAGAAGATCAAATGAAATAAGCATTAGGTGTTATTTTTTTAATGTTTATTTATTTTTGAGAGAGAGAGGCAGAGTGCAAGTGGGGGGAAGGACAGAAAGTGAGGGAGACACAGAATCCAAAGCAGGCTCCAGGCTCTGAGCTGTCAGCACAGAGCCTGACATGGGGCTTGAACTCATGAACCATGAGATAATGACCTGAGCCAAAGTCAGATACCCAACTGGCTGAGCCACCCAGGAGTCCCTAGGTGTTATTATTTTTTAACATCATTGCCTATTTTGTTTCTTCTTTGATCCTCTTATGTTCTGATTTCTGAAGTGACAGCCAAGGAGTCTGATCATCAGTTCTACAAATTTACTAATGGGACATTTATCGTTTGCTATTTGCTTTCAGCAGTTACTTCCTACACACACACACACACACACACACACACACACACACACACACACACCGGGGCTTTGAGATGGGTAACTCTGGAAACAATGGAGTGGCTCAGAGAATAGGGCTCAGTGATGGGCCCTCAGTACGGAGGCAGGCGACACAAGACCCATTTTTAGATAGATGGGAATGTCAGGCAGGTTTTCCCTAGGAATCCACAAGTTTCTGTCTTGCTTAGTGTTAGAACCTGTTAGAAACGTGGAATAGATGGCAAATGAATTTGAATCTTTTGAAAGATAGTTCGTTCTTTTCATCATAACTGAATTAAACATACCCATTTCTGTGGGCGGCTATAGAACTTGTCTCCAAAAGGAAGGGAAAAATACTCCCTCGTAAAACCAGGTTCACCTCTCATAATTCGTCATTTTCCATCAAACTACTTTTAAAAATGATGGATGTTAATGATCACCTTAAGAGGTGTCATCATTTACTTAAAAAAAAATTGAGCAAGTTGGATTAATAGAGTTATATCTCGGAGGCTTAGGCAATATGAGGAAGATCAGAATCTTCTTTCTGAAAACAATGAAGGATTTATTATTTAAGGACTTGATAGAAACAGAGCATCACCTTAAATATTGTCATGCTTCCAATATTTTATTTCCATATCTCTCATGCAAACTTACCAGACTGAATTTGCTGGCAATAAAACAAATGGAACTTATATGTGCCAGAAAAATTGGCTTTATATATCACATTTGGAATCTGAATCAGATATGTTCAAGTTCAATAACAGCTTAATTGATATGAAACTTTTAATAACCAGTTAAAATTCACACACACTTATTTGGAGTGTAAATCTGTTGACCTTTTGTTGTAGGAATTTCATATCATTTCTACAGTCTTTTACATCTAATTATATGAGTGATGATAAGTTTGAAGAAAGAGGGTATGCTTAGGACACGTGCTGTTGTGTAATTTGAAGGATCTTAGAAATCTTGCCAGGAAACATGATACAAAGAAGATACCTACTTCAAAAAGTGCTGAAAGGCAACAAGAGGGGAACAGTTTCATTAAAATGTGTGGTTAAATGCAACTTTTCTCAGTTCCCCTTTATCAGGGGGACAGGACTTTTCAATTTTGGGGAAATCTGGCTGTCACGTATTAGGAATAAATGGTAGTTGACTTGAAAGGCATCTACTGATCTATGTTGTTTATTATCCA
This sequence comes from Panthera uncia, assembly GCF_023721935.1. Lineage (NCBI taxonomy): Eukaryota > Metazoa > Chordata > Mammalia > Carnivora > Felidae > Panthera > Panthera uncia. The sequence goes on along the minus strand of NC_064809.1, from coordinate 99,812,814 downwards.
GTACCTTGACAGGTTATTGATCATTAAGGAAATATAAGGTTTGACTTCTCCTCTATACAAAGTCTGTCCGTGGGGCATTCAAGACCCGACAGGGCTCTAGATATTTATTTTTTGAAAACAGCTGGTAGGAAAGTTCCCTTCCAGTAGCATCTCAGGTGGCTCAATACACAAGTCTAGCAGACTTACTGACCTGACCTTATGCCTTCCCCAAGGCATACGTAGCTAGGGACAGGCACTGGGATAGCTTGTGGGTGATGGTGGAGGTGGAGGATGACTGTCTGTAGTCCTGAGTGGGAAGAAGGCAGAAGGATAAAACTGAATACGCCATTAGAGAGGCCCTGCTGCTGAAATCAGCAAGAAGCTAGCCATGTCGAATAGCTGTCAAACTTTCTTTCTGGATTTATTTGATATTACTTAAAAGTGCAGTCTCCATTTCATTCTAGGACATTAGAGAAACCCAACAAAGAGAAAATGCTTTCACCTTCAATTAGCTTATGAAGTTGCCCACTTCTACGGACCAATAGCATTCACACACCAACTCCAGGAATGCCTGGAAAAGAGGGGGTTTGAAGCATGTCTCTTGGCAGCTAAACCCCGCCCCCACACGCTGGGAGTCAGGTGGAGCAATGAGCAGTGTGGGTGTGAACAGTGGGGTCCTCAGGATTGGGAAATGGGTTTGCCAGAGGAAAAGGAAGGGAAAGACACACTAGGGGTAATTTCAGGGAAGAGGAACAGACCCCAGCCCTGGACCATGCACGAAGGACAGTGTGACATTATGGACTAAGGCCCCACTATTCTATGAAAGGTATTTTAAGACTACATGTAGATGATATCTACAGATTTGAAACAGTATACCTCACTACTCTGAACACTGGCTCACATTCATAGGTAGTTGCTTTTTGAAAAAAGGACAAGTTTACAAGGTCCAGTGGAACTTCCTCCCAGGTCAGGGGACTTGGGAGGCAAGGCTCACATCCCTGGCATAATCATCAGTGAGTCACTGAACTGCTACGTGCATTCGATTCTCAGCTGCAAAGTAAGAAATCTGGATCAGATGATGCCTATACCACCTCCGAGCTGTAAAAATAAAACATTCTAGGAAGTTCTCTTAAACCTTAATCACATATTTAACCACATGAAGCATCATATAATGTTTTGATAAACATTCATTTTTCATATGGAGTCCTTTTTTTCAGTGCTTTTCTTTCACTTGGCTAAGGTGTGCGGGGAACGAAAGTGTCTTCGAAGACACTGCATAAGCACATGTCATGCGAGTCCAGCTTTACTGATGACATGTTATTTTGGACAAGTTATACATTGTGACTGTAAAACTCTACTAAGTTGAAATTCACGAAACATGGGCACCACGAAGCTGTACTAAGCAGCTTTCCCTCTCAGAGTTTGCAGTTTGTATTTAAAAAATTATGTATATGAATTAATTGCTCTGTTCGCCTGAATTGACTGGATTCACATCCCCACATAAGACATCAGAACATTCTGATTTGGGTAAATGTTTTTGTCCCCTAAACACAGGCCCAACCATTTCTTTGCGTGGTAATATTTCCCAGAAGCAGCAGAATGGGTAGGGATTTGGGAGCTGAATTCATTTGCTTCAGGGGAGGCCTTTGGATGCAAATGTTAAGCTTGGTTGGCTGGCCCAGTCTCTTGGATTCTATTGTTCCACAGCAGGCTTTAGGAGTCAGCGGGGATCTTCACTACATCTGGTTATACTGGGGATTAAGAGAAGAGGAAGGGAGATGATAACTTTTCCCATCTGTGCATTGGAGGACGCCTGATTAGTTTCTGCCCTTACTCAAGGGGAGACTAAAGCTACTTAAGTAATTTAGCTTAGGAAAAAAAAAAACAATAAACTTACAAGTTAATTCAGGAAATAAGGGAATTTTCCGGAATGATTTTAAGTGTTCCTCTCCATTTGTTTCAGCAAGTCTTAGGCTTTTTAGGTTCATTTGCAAGTATACATTTCTGCCCACTAAGCTCAAACACCAATGATGTCAACTCAACTCTCTAGACACTTAGTAAGTTCCAAATATAAACTCACCATTCTAATTTTTGTAAGACTGTGTCAGAGAGGGATTTCTGGTGATAGTGACATTTCCTGAATCTTAAACGGTGAGGAGGAATCAGAAAAAGTGAAGGTGTAGATAAGAAGAAGCTTCGAGGCTTACGGGATATTGGGACCAAAGAAAAATCACTTGAGAAAACATATAAGGAGTTGGTGTTTCTGGAGAACAAAGGGAGGGACAAGGATGAAAAAAGATGAAGCTTCATGGAAGAAAGCATGAACCAGGTCATAGAGAGCCTTGTTAGGGAGTTTCAGCCTGTTTTCTGCTGGAGATGGAGACCCCTTAAGGTTTTTGAAAAGGGGAATGGCATATTTGCAATATCTATCTACATATAGATAGATATATGTGTATATATCTATATATCTATATGTAGATAGATATGTATATATAGATATAGATAGATGTGTATATATAGATAGATGTATATATATCTCCCCAGCAGTGTTGTGGAAGACAGAGTTGATGGAGTTAAAACTGAAGGCAAGAGAAACTTAGGAGTTGAGACAAGACATGATGATAGACACAGTAAGGAGAGGGTAGTGAAGATGGAGAGGACAGGCACAGATTCCTTAGTTGCACTCGGAGGGCACTAAGGGGGTGAAATTTATAGAAGGACATTAGGGGTAATTGAGAAAAGTAAATGACCAGTCCTCTCCTACCCTGGCTGGATGGTGGTACCCACAACCACTGGGGAATCTAGGGCACAGAGTAGAGAGAACAGGGAAATCAGTAGTGGATATTTGGACTAGAAAGTGTCTAGGGACAAGGAAGGGGAGCTATCTAGTAGGCAGCTGGGTATATGGATCTGAGGTTTAGAAGAAAGGTTATAGCGGGAAATAATGGATCTGGGGGTAATCAGAGTCTATAATAGCATTTGAAATTATGTAAAGAGACCAGAGCACCCAGGGAAATTATGTACCATCGAAAAGCAGAGTGCTCAGGACAGAAGCCTGTGGAGCTACAGCATCTAAAGAGCCAGCAGGACACATTTGGTAAATTACTTAACACCCCAGAAACTCGGGTAATAACTACTTTGTTTTTGTGTTGTGGAACCAAAGGAGATAACACACGGACAGTGTTTGACTCAACTCTGATGTTTACCAAATGTTCCTTTTTCTTTCTTCTTCATTTCTGTACCAGTGCTGTTGCTTTATTACATAGTAGAGATGGTAAATTTGATTACTGCTTTAAACAAGAGTAGAAAGTGTGCCTTTTGTTTTTGTGCCAGTTCTAGCCTGTGAAAATTGTATGTAGAATTGAATGAACTGGCCTGTCTATTCAAATTGCATGAAATGAAAAAATTGCTTAATATTACACTTGGAAAATGCTTAACCCTATGATCATATAGAACCCAAATTTGTAAGTGGATTGCTATACATACATTTCTAGAAATGTCTACTTCTATATTAAAAGACATAGTTTTAGCAGGAGTGTGGCAGTGCATAACCAGTAATTCACGAGTACACATATTCAATAGTGACCTGGCTCATTCTATTGTACTATTTAAGTGCAAGGTAATGGGGTAAGTGATAATATTGTTCAAGAATAAAGAATCTTGTCAAATAACAATCTAGGTCATTTCTGTAAAGGTCGCCTTATTGATGGAATCAGCATATAGATAAAATAAGAGACAAGAGCAGGGATGTCCTATGGACAAAGGGGAACATATTTCTGCTCTGTGCTACAGATTTTTTTTTAATCCCATGTGTCTAGCTCAGTACCAATTTATTTAGTAAATGAAATTATTTTAAGTTGATGATAGACATTTGTGGAAAATTTCTGAACACTTTGGCTGTAAACCCCTAACCATGATAATTGTAAGTTTCAAGCTGTTAAAACCAAGCTGTTAAACCTTAAGAGTTCTTATTTTCCAAAAGTAAACATACGCATTTATGGTATCTGGTCACCACCAACTATGTTGTAAATCTGACCTAGCTGTTAACGTGCGGTAACAACTGGTTTGAAAATCTCTGTGCACACAATTTCCTTTTCCCTTACATTTTCTATGGCTTTTCTTTCTTTTTTAAAAAAATTTTTAAATGTTTATTTATATTAGAGAGAGAGACAGACAGACAGACAGACAGACAGTGCGAGTTGGGGAGGTATATAGAGAGAGGGAGACACAGAATCTGAAGCAGGCACCAGGCTCAGAGCTGTCAGCACAAAGCCCAACGTGAGGCTTGAACCCACCTACCGCGAGATCATGACCGGGCTGAAGTCTGACACTTAATAGACTGAGCCCCCCAAGTGCCCCTATAGCTTTTTCATGGGCTGTGCTGGAGGCAGATGAGCCACCTCATGTGCAGAAATGGGTCTGTCAAGCCCAGAGCTGCTGCTCCTGCCAGGGGACAGAGCACGTTCGTGCTCACATTTGGAAGCTGTTTGCTTGATACGCCTTTACTCCCGAGGAGTGATGGTGTGGAACTGCAGTCAGGAGTCATCCACTGTGGAGTTGGTTGCTCCTTCTGAAATTGAAATAAATTGGCTGAGGGAATGTGCAGAACAGCAGTTGGTGAATTTAACACAGAGCACTGTGGGCCCACACGGATAATGACTGTATTATATTAAAGCAGAGAAAAGCGAAAGGGAAAACCTACTTAAGAACATTGTATTTCTCAATGCATATCAAGGCATCAAAAACGTAAACAGAGCTTTTATTATTTCAATCGTAGCAAAACGGAGTGAAGAGGGAATTCAATTAGCTAGTGAATGATTTCACTAGAACTTCCATCTCTTGCTAATCTGTCTTGTGTGTTGCTGATAGATTAATCTCTCTCCGGTAACAGGACTCTCAAGAAACAACTCCTAAACTCAAGAACTTGTTCTTCGTCCAGATCTGAAAGGCTTTACAGTTTGTACCCCAGCTTCCTCATTAATCTCTATTATCGACCAGTCTCCACATAGATGCTTCTCTGTTGGTAGAGGTGCTTGTGGGTTTCAAGGGAGGACAGTAAAAACCGTGGCTACGCTCCTCTCTGAAGTGGAAGAGAAAAGACTTGCGCATGCGGTCTTTTAGAGGTGGAAATCAGATTCAGGTGTAGGCCTTGAATAAGAGATTCTATTTGACCTCTTGTAGGTCAAATTTAATAGAGATAAAATACAGCAAATAATTATGCTGTAATTGTCAATGACTAAGAGGTTGATTGGTCGAAGAAGAATATAGAAAGGGCTGATGTCCTAAAAGAGGGGAAAGACTCTGGTACAAGTGGATAAAGCACTGACTTTGGACTCAGAAATCCTGGGTTTGAAGTCTACTTTGATCATGTTGGACATGCTATATTAATACTGTGTTTCTCATCTATAAGGTGACATATAAATAAGAAGATGTTTTGCTTTACCAGAGATTTTGTATGCATTGTGAAATACCTCATCACCCTGTAAAAGAAATGCCCTGTCTTCTTACTAGTCAACTTTTACTCCACATCGTACACATTCTTGCCAGCGTAAAATCCCAGCCACCTATCCCAGTGAACACGAATACCAATCCTAAACTTCTCTGCTGGGCCTTTTGGGTCTCTGTGCTCCAGCATTCCCAGTAGACATGGTAATACTAGCAATAAGAACATCAATAATAATGAAACAAGGACTACAAACACGGACTGAGGGTCAATTTGTTTAACAATCTATTTGCTTCCCATAAATTATCTTAACCCTTATTCTATCCCGAGAGGTAGGGATTATTATTTCCATTTAAATGGCAAGGACCCTGAACCCAGACAAGATAAACGACATTTCCAAGGTCAACTAGCAACTTAGTGAGAGAGCTAGCTATCAAACAGATCTTTTTAACTTCAAAGGTCTCAGGCTACCCTGTTCGGGCCACTAGAGTCTACCGTTCTGCCCTTTGAAATTTTTAGAATGTGGGGAAGAGAGAAATTTTGTAGGAACTTAATACATGTTTGGTTGGCAGACTAATGTATGGTATCAGAACGGGTCTAGAAATGCTCAAAGCAGCCCTAAATTGTGGAAGGGGCAGGCTCTCGAAGGGAACCTAGAGAACGTGCTGGGTAATAAAAGGAACACAGTAGACGGTGACAAAACTTCACAGAGGATCTCTGGCATCTCCCACGTTCCCAGCAAAAATTCATAATTATAAACTTTTGAAAATTAACTGATATTCTATAATGTCAGGAGAGGCTGCTGTGCCCACTTGATGGTTTCTGTGGGAATAACAAATATTTCTGTGCAGAGACTAGATTACTGCTCTTAAGACACTTCCTTGATATTTCATCTAGAGGTTAAAAATTTGTGTAGGCAGTCCTGTCTTTTAGATGAAAACAGAAATATCAAGGCAGAAAAATGAAAGGGGTTTTCAGAAGTTCACGAGGCAAAGTCATCGATAGATTTACGTTATTATTGCTGTTGCTCATTCCCTTGTGTTGAGGTGATAGAATGTAACTTTTTGAGAATTTAGCTGAATATGAGCATGAGGAAACATTTGGAAATATGCCCATATGGGAGAAAAAAATATTGGTCTCTATGTAAGTGCAATTGAACCCTGTAGCCAACAAGAACAATTGTTAGGTCTTCTTTTTAGATAGCTCTTTGTCTGGAATTATTTGCAACCCAGTCCTGCCCAGAGGCAAGGAAAATGAGCTAGACATGCTTCTGAAACTCTTTTCAGAGTTATAATTTTATGATATTGTAATAAATTCCTAGATGACCATGGGGAGTGTGTTGTTCTACACAAGCATTTTGCTGCTACTGTGCATTTGCAGTAATTGGAGATAATTTACTATTTTATGAAGCATAACAAAATAATTGCCCTATTTTCAACTTTAAAGAGTCAAGACTAGGAGAGGTCTGGTCAGGATGATAAGTGATTCACATCTTCCTGTGAATGTTTCCTTTCAAAAATGTAAAATCATCACACAAAATCATATTTCAGTTTTTCATTTTTAAAACATTTTAACCTTCATTTTATTAGAATGCCAATTTAGTGTTATTGAGGTTGTGTAAATGGTGCTAATGTTTCCAATTTTAGTAACTCTTTACTTTTGCCTATGCGTGACATACACGTTGATTTCACAATCCAGTGGACCTCCTCCTTAAAGATAAATCAGTATTTTGTCAAGAAATAATCTGATCCATACAGGCCTGGCCAGCATTATCCAAACATATCTCAAGTTTGTGAACATACTTCGAATAGCTATATTCTGCCTGAGTTAAGAAATGTTTCTGGCCTTGATTTAAATATCGCAATCATGACCTAGAGTTGAAGGCTGCGTGAGGGAATTTTTCCAGGGTTGGCTAAAGCCCCAGAAGAAGAGCACTGTAGGCAGAGTTGTTGGTTAGCTGTGTTGCCCCTCTGTAGATCTGGGCTTAAAACACCGAGGACGAGGGAGATTCTAGCATCTATCCCTTACCTCCAAATAACAGCTACCGCCTAATCAGGGAGCAGAGGGTCGAGCTTCTTAAAGGAACAATGCTATCTCCCCTCACCTTTGGATTGTCCTACAGGTACCAGAGTTTGGACAGTATTTCTGAACTTTCCTGAGAAGGGAAACTAACAATAAGGAAAAGATTTTCCTTTGGGCTCTATACTGTATAGACTGGATGAATTACCGTATTTACATTTTTCTTACAAGTAATGCTTTTCCACATCAAGGCTTTGACTAAAACTCTTTCTTTTCTCTGGCCTACTCATTCTTCAGATTTCAGCTTATTCACATGACTACCTTAATCCACCAAGGCAGTATGAATGCTGGTTACCTGTGTTCCCACAGTGTGAAGTATCTCCCTTAGCAAAAACCCGTCAGGCTCTTTCCTTGTCTCTTTCTTCAGTTACACTGCTTGTTTAGTGACGGTGAGACCATGGGGGCTTGCTCACCCTTTTATCTTCAAAACATATTATGTTCTCTGTTACAGAGTCAGAACACAGAAAGCATTGAACAGAGGCCGCAGAGATGTAGAGACAAAATAATCAGAGATAATTTGCCATTTTGAGGCAGCACTAAATAGAACTATGGGAATCCCTATGTTAAATTTGAAGCACCCCTTCAGATCAGAACTCTAGTAGCAATTTTTTTTTCTTTTTTTTCTTTTTTTGCGGGGGGAGGGAAGTGGGGTTAGTGGTGAATAGATCTTTTATTAAAACTTCCCATTTCCCTGGTGGGTAATGCTGTCTTCCTTGTTCTCTGGCAATATTTCCTAAAGGTAGTATGGAATATGAATAGATGTTAAAGGAAAATAGATTTTATGGTCATCTGAGTTCGGAAAGCACTCGGTTGATAAAGTTAAATAAGTTTCATTTTTTGCATATGAAAGTCTGATCTATGCTGCCTAATGTGCAGTATGTGTGTCCAAAGGAAAGAGACGTGCAGATTTCCAAAATTTAATTGACAATAAAATTTTTCCTTACTAGAACATCTAATAGACCTTATAACCCAGAGAGTTGTTTGGTCACCTAATACCATACTTTGAAGCCATATCTCTTTAGCATAAAATATCTATCATTGAAGAACTGTTGAGTCAATGCCCAGAAGTGCCATTCAATGGTTACAGAACTTAAACAAGTATCCTTTTCTATTTTATTTTATAAAAACATCAAGTTAATTCATTGAAGTTGATCCCCTAACGCATGCAGGGATGTAAATTGTTAAAACTATATTTAGTAGTATATGCTTAGTATCGACACGATTAAATTTGACACCTAATACATAAAATATTTCAGTTAACTTATGTGAAATGCAAATACACTAAAAATAACTACTTTTGAAAACAGCAGTCAAAATTGACTTGACATTTTGGCATTGAAAAATATTTGGGCTTACTCATTCAGCAGCAGCTACCCTTAGATGAGTTCGTTATCTCTTTATATACTTCTGTTGGCGTTTGTAGATGAATCTAAAGCAACCCCTTTATTTATCTAATTTATATGCCTTTCCTTTGTCTGCACTCTGCCAGTTTAGATGTCACCTGTAATAACTATGAAAAATTGCTGTGTGCTTCGTGTTCTTCTTCTTCCTTTTTAATCTGCACTAGAAGTTCTCCACAACTACCAAAGGGAGCTTAGTTTCAAAAAGTATCACATCTAATTTAACTGTACTGAGTTGCAATCTCTCCTTCTAATAGGCATTTTGTTTAGTATGAAAACTCATCAGTAGGGATTCTTTTAAAATTGTTTCATCTATTTTAGGAAGATAAACTAAAAGAATGTGTTTATTTTAGATAAACTAAATATTTTCTGTAATACAATGGTGTAATTAAATGATGATACTTTCTCATCCTTTGCTTTGAGAAATTGAGTTTCTTACTGCATTCTCCATTCACCTGGTAGATAAATCTTTACCAATATAAGCTCCAAAATGTCATTCCATCTGCTGCTCAAAATTCAATAAATAGCTCCCCATTGCTTATCAACTCATGAATTCCTTAGGCTGGCATTTAAGGTCCTAACATTACATTCTTACTCATTTTTTTCCCCTCCTCACTCCAATTGGTCTGGTTCTTTCCAAAACATGCTCCCATGTTTCTTGCACATTTTGTTTAATGTCTCAGTGTCTTCCAGAATGATGACCCTTTTCCTTGTCCTTTGAAACCAACTCTTTAAGCTTCCTCTCAGATTATCCCGCTTCATGAGCCTGTTTTTAATCCAGCCCCATGGATAACATCTCTTGCCTTCGTAAACTTGCAACTCCCTGTTTTAAAATCCTCATATATCAAAGTGTTTGGGTGGTTCAGTTACTTGGGCAACCGACTCTTGATTTCACCTCAAGTCATAATCTCATGGTAGTGGGATCAAGCCCTGCATGGGGCTCTGTGCTGGGTGTAGAGTTGCTTAAGAGTCTTTCTCTCCCTCTCCCTCTGCTCCACTCCTGCTCATGCTCGCTCTCTCTCTCTCGCTCTCTCTCTCTCGCTCTCTCAAAGACAATAAAAAAATAAAATCCACATGTATCTAGCACATTGCACCACATTTGACACATGGAATTAATCATTTAAAAAAGATTTGTCCCGTGAACTACGGACTCTCGTAACATATTTTTCTTGTCCTGAGTTAAAGTTATTTGTGTGTTTCTCTGATTCTTTCTACTAAACTTTAAGTTCTCTTAAGGGCAAAGATTGTGTTTATTATTTACTATCAATATGCTCTTCATTAAGTAGTTACTGAATTAAAGAATATTCATTCTGTCTATTTAACTTGAAAAGTTGAAAAATTTCTGTGGATGCTACCATTTCAATGTAGTAGAAGTTTTGAGTGTGAAATTTGGTATACCATATGTACCACTTGCATTTTCCTAGGAGACCACTTTCTCATCTGAGTTGTAAAAGAAACAACACTGGACATAGAATCCAAAGATAGGTGTTTGGGTCTCACTTTTGTTATTGCAGCATTTGTGACCTTGGCCAAGTTTCCTAACTTTTCGGTGTCTTGGTTTCTCATTATTTGAAAATAAGAACATTACACCCACCATAGAGGCTTACTTTAAAAATTAACTGATGTAACACATGAAAAAATATATTGCAAACCATGAGGTACTTTGAAAAATATGTGTTCATTCAACAAACACTTTTTGAGTGTTGAGTCTGTGGTAGGCATTATGGTAGTTATTGGAGATAAAAATAAGTCTTTCATTTTTGCAATTTGTTACTAAATTAAGATAAATGAAAAATTCATTGTCTCTGCTTAAAAGGATCTAATAGTCTAGAAGAGAGCAACATATAAATAAAGAATTAGAATACTGTGTGTGGGGAGTGCCTGGGTGTCTCAGTCAGTTGAGGTCTGACTCTTGATTTCGGCTCAGGTCACGATCCTAGGGTCAGTCGTGGGATCTAGTCCCAAGTCCGGCTCTGTGCTGAGAATGGAGACTGCTTACGATTCTCTCCCCCGCCTCTCCTTCTCTCCCCCTTTCCCTCTCTCCCCTGCTCACATGTGCTCTCTCTCTCAAAAAAAAAAAAAAAAAAAAAGAGTGTGTGTGTGTGTGTGTGTGTGTGTGTGTGTGTGTGTGAGAGAGAGAGAGAGAGAGAGAGAGAGAGAGAGGTTGGTGGGGGGAGGGAGTGAAAGAGGGAGAGAGGGAGGGAGGATGACTTATGATGTGAAAGGAAGGATGGGACACCAGTGCCATTAGCAAGAAGAGAAAAGAAAGGCACCTAACAAAGAGTGGGGACAAGAAGGCTTCCTGGGGAAGGTAACATGTGAGTAGAGACCTGTAGGATAAACTTAGCCCTGAAGTGGGGGTAGAGGCAGAAAGAATGTTCCAGGAAAAGAAAGAGTATTTGAAATGATACATAAAGCATGAGAAAGAAAGGAGAAATCCTGGATTTCGGAGGTGGGTGAGTATAGTATAAGAATACCTTTCTTTGATATATTCCTCTGATGTATTTCCCTTTTTTGCTCCACAGCGTTCTGTCTGAAACTTTGTTAGGAATACTATTCTAGATCATGGAGACACATAAGGATTTTCTTTGCAGTGAGATGAGAATTTTTACTTTCTAAATCAACATGATTTGGATTTAGAACATTCTTCATATTTCACTGTTATACTATGTATAGTGAATATTTTGAAAAAGTAAATAAAATTAAAGTTACCCACAGTGTGGATGAGAGGCGAGGAGCACTGTGTAGGGTTAGAGCCATGGGTACATAGTCCAACTTCATTACTTTATTGTTGCATGTCCTTAGGCAAATCACTTACTCATTGACTATAAAGTAACAACAGTACTTGATTATAAAGTTATTGTGAACAGTAAAGGAAGTAATATAGGTAGTGAGTAGGTACATGATCTGATACTTGGTAAGAGTTCAACAACCATTAGCCTTTGTTACTTAGTAACCAGTAATAAGCAATTTGTTCTATGCACCTCCATTTATGCTTTATTTACAAGCTTATACATGATTAAAAAATTTTTTTGTTTTATTTTTTAATTTTATTTTTTTTAAAGTGTATGTATGTATGTATTTAGAGACAGAGAGAATACAAGCAGGGGAGGTGCAGAGAGAGGGACGGACAGAATCCCAAGCAGGGCCCACTGTCAGTGCAGATGCAGAGCCTGACATGGGGCTTGAACTCACAAACTGTAAGATCATGACCTGAGCCGAGATTGTCAAATGTTTAACCACTGAGCTACCCAGGTGCCCCATAAGCCTATACTTGTTTAATTAAAGCTACACCTAGAAAACTTGATAATTTTGTTTTTAAAGCAGTGGTTAAATCAGACTGCTAAATGAAGTATTAAAGCTTATAAAATTAAAAATCTATTTTATCAGTGATATAGCTAAGATGCAAACTTCTGATATCAATAATTAGGTTTAGGATGAAAGGGTACATGTACTATATATGAATTCACAATAAAATCTTTTCTAGATTTACATGGATTTCCCACTGTTTAAAGAGATCAGATTCTCCAACATTAACAGGACAATATGATCAAATACTCATAAAATTTTTATTTTAGAAAAAAATGGATTTTTGAAGTTTTTATTCTTAGGTTGCTATGGGACTGGAGAAAGCTGTCTCCTTTTCTCAAGTTAGTTATTATTCCTTATTGTACCTTATCACAGAGAAACAGAGGAAATATTAGAGGTCAACCCACTTTTTTCCCCCCGTTGGAAAAAACTGACCTAACATCTCTACTATTTCTTGTATTAGGATTCTGTTCATTTTGATCTGTTATAGCTTTCTAGATGTTTCATTGGCATCTGCAAGTTTATTAACATATACTTGGTCTTAAAATTTCAATATTTTATATGAATTATGCTGTTTTTAATCTCATTCATAATTTTACCTATATAAGTAAGTCTGCTTGTTGGAAAAAAAAACTTTTCTTTTTTCCTATTAACTGGAATTCTAGTCTGTACAATACAAAGTGAGATATGGGAGTGAATAGCTAGGAAAATAAAACAATATATATCATTTTTATCCATACTACCTGATTTTGTTTCTACTTTGATTCTATTATGATTAAAGGTAGAGAGGAAAGTGTAGCAGTTAAAAGACAACGTTTTGTGATAATGCCTCTTTTAATATATACTCCTAAATGCTACCATAGGACTTCAGTCATTTAAAGAGTAAATAATTTTATTGCCTTTAGCTACTATGTCAGAGGAAAAGGTTTTTCATGCTGTTAACAGGACCTATTTTGTAGGAAGCTATTCGTGGTCTGGATACTTCACAACTTTCACAGGGAGTTATTCTATACTTTATAAATAGAACACTTAAATACCTCCTTACAAAGACTTGTAAACAAATTGGATATATACAAGAGAAAAGACACAGATCCAAGAATTTTTACATCCTTTTCATTATGGGTGAAAAGCACGATCAATAATGTTTTAGTTGTTTGGCATCCACCAAATGAAAGTGTTTAAATTCATTATTTAGGTAGCATTTCCATACTGTGATTGACATATGCTGTCTGTTCATCATGTTCTTCTGGCTGCACTGGGAGCATATGGACCACTCCCTACCCTGCTATTCCCACTGGCATTCTTCTTAGTCCTGTCAGTCAAATCTATTCAGATGTTGGGACCACACCCTTTTCTCCTATCTTCCTTCTTTTATCTTCATTTTCTCTTGGCAACAATGTACCACCACCAGTCAGGGCTTTAACTGTCATCTGACTGTTGATGATACTCCAACCTTCACTTCCAACCAGAACTTTTCCCCTTATTTTAGTTTACTGCACTTCCACTGCTGGCTGGATATCTGCTGGAATCTCAAACCAGCATGTCTGCGGCTGAGTCATTTTCTTCTGACTCGAACTGGATTCTTCGATCACCATCTCTATTTCAGTTACTCTCTCAGGCCCCGGGCTTTGATGCCTGCTCTCATTTACTTAGTCACAAAGTCCTGTCTATCTGACCTCCGTCATGTTGGCAATCCATTCCCTCCCTTTGGTCCCTACTGTAGAAAAATTAAATTGCTTGTTAACTGATTTTTCTACTTCTGTATCTCCAGTATCCAAAATATTCTGCAAACAACTGCTGTATCAATCTTTAGTCTAGAGTCTAGCACTGATACATCACTTCCTTGCTAAAATTTTTTTTTAGTGATTCTCTCCTGCTTATGAAATGGTCTGGTGTTCTATGTTCCATTTATTACGGTTCCAGTTATATTTGTAGACTTATCTTTCATTACTCTTTCCCATATAAAACAGTCAAACTGGATTAAATTGCATTCTCTCAAAAGCCCTGAAATAGTCACTTTTGTTAGTGCCAGACACTTGGCTAACCCCATGCATTATATGAATTAGTACTCAAAAACTGCAAGGTAGGCCTCATGGTTATTTTTGCATAAAGATGTGAAAACTGAGGCCTGATAGCATAGATAACTTAGCAAATGCTAAACAATTAGGAAGCAGAAGAGCTAGAATGTGAAACCAAACCCTTTGTTTCCAAACTCAGAGTGTGTTCAACCATTATACCACTGCATTCTGGATTCTTGCTGGGCTAGGCCTCCTTGTTGATCCTCCATGATCTGGCTGCTGCTTGGCTCTCTGATTTGAGTTCATGTTGAACCACGCCTGTTTACTCTGTTGCAGCCCCACTGGACTTTTTGTTTCTTGAACTCACGATGAACGTTGTTCTAACATGAACACACTGAAACATATTTCCTCTTTCTGGAATGCTCTATTCCTTGGATACGTATCTGAAAGACTGGCTTTTAATTTTATTTCTAACTTATTTATGTTTATTATATTTTATGTATTTTATATTTAATGTATATTCACATTTAAATATTTATTCAATATCTATTAAATTTATTTTAATTTTATTCAGATTCATTATTTAGCATTTATTCAAATACAGTATTTCCAGTAAGTCCTACCTTACAAAAGGCCCTTTTCTCACCTCTTTTAGCCAACTCACTCACTGGGATATCCGATTATATTGCTATATATCCTTTCTTTTCTTCTCCTCTTCTTCCTTCTACAAAAAAGCAATTTGTTGGGAGCATTTTTGCCCTTTTTTTAATGACTTTTGAAGCAGTTCAGTTTTCAGTGACAGACATTTAAGACCTAGTGTAATCCGGTAGTTGAGAGGAAGCTTTGGAAGCCACATTGCATGAGGCCAAAGTTAGCTCTACAAGTTGCTGGCTGTGTGACCTTGGGCAAATCATTCAACCTCTTTGTGCCTCTTTTCCTCATTCTAGAATGGCAACAAACATAATACTTGATGCTCAGTACTCATACTGGGAGTACTCAGTAAATTAATGAATTACTACTTAAAACAGCACTTAACACTAAATATACACTTCAAGTATTGGTTATTAATTAAAATGAAATCTCTGTCACGTATAGATAATATATTGTTATCTCAAAGTTGGAGAACCAGGAAAAGTATTTAACACTTTGACAAAACTTGGGAAATTTCTGTGGCACAGTAGGAATTATTGTGGTTCTAACATTTCAGCAGGCATAAGAATCACTGAGATGTTAAATGGAAATGAACCCCCTGAGATTCTGACTTGGAGGATACAGAGTAAGACCACAGAGGCTTAGTGGTACCTCAAATAAGCCAAACTAAATACACCTCCAACTGAATCCAGTCAGGAAGGCATTGTCTTAATCAAAGACCAGTGTCTACGGCATTTGCATCTAAACACACGGGGCAAAACTGATACATTAAGTGTATGAAGGTTTTTTGTTGACGTTGACACATTTATAAAAAACAATTCTCAGTTTTTAAGAGATATGTATCAAAGATATTGGTCAATACTTTGCATTATTAGAAATGACAATCTACATAAATTTTGAAACCCCTCCTTTGTGTTTACAGAGGACTATATTAACTATCCAAGAAGTTGTGATTTCCATATTTCTGATGTTTGAGTAATTTTTCACTCCTGTATCTCAAGAGTACATTTGTATCAAACCAGATGCATAATAATTATATGGCCTTAAATTAGTAATTTTTATTCCTCTCTAAAGGATAACATTACCCAAGCATATGTTTCTTCCAAATTGCTTTGTTTTAAAACAACCAATTGCAGTGAGTAAATAATATTTGGAAAAAAAAAACCCTCATTATTGTGCTAGAGCTTCTCTTTTGTGGCAAAAATCAGATGGTTTGAGTTAATGTATTTCTTTATTGGAAAGAGGGATTAAGTGCCATCACAGAGAAATTATTATTATTTTTTTCAGGATTAGTAACAGAATGGACTGTGAGACAAAAAGAAATCCACCTTCTGGTGGCATTGCCTTTATTTGGTAAAGTCTGTGGAGTTTTGTCATTGCCAAGATTGGATAAAGCTACTATGGATAACATTTAGGTAGAATATTCATCTTTTATTTCCCTCTTTCCTGTGCTCACACGTAGAAAATTACTGTTGAGTACATTTTTTTGAAATCATTTCCTTATTGGTCCTTGAGTGGCTACAGTAAAGCTCTGAAGGACAAAAAAAATCAATAGTCATACATCGAACCAGTTGAAGTTGCTCTTTAACCAATTTATTTAGTGTGCTGTTCGCGTGTTCTGAAACAACACGTGGAAAGGCAACGATGTGGGGAGCGTGTTCCGCTTAAATCAGATCAGTCTTGGGAGCTTCCCTGTTAGTTCACAGGGAGATCGAGCCCCTCAACAGGTCCTGACAGGTGCCTCCGCTGGCATGTGATTCTCTCCTCCTGTGCCACGGCAGAATACCACATGGCTGGGATGGCAGTGGGCCAAGAGTGCAAAGATAGGAACATTATTCTGAGTCCCTGCTAGCCAGAACCTCGAAAGTTTTTCACTTGCGATAAATTAGACTCTCCGTAAAATAATTTCTTGCTGAATATAGTTTAAAAATATTTAATTGAAACCACGTCTTCACAACCTGAAGTTCTAGCATACCCTTTGAGATCAGATAACATCAATAATAATGTTTGACCTAGACAAGTTCAGATCCAGTGGACATAAATTGAGTCCCTATTGCTGGGTATTTCATTTTTATTGTGCTCTTCTGGCCAATACTTTGAATTTTTCTGTTCCTTTTTTTTTATTACTGGAATACAAAAAGGTTGCTATTAAATGCTGAATTATGAAATTAACAGACTTAACTTAGAATTAGTAAGGACCGCCATCTACCCAGTTCATTTGGAGATGACAATGTTTGGAAGAAGTGAGGTCAGAAAGACAGTTTCAGACACTGGCTGTGCATCTTTGTAGATGTACGACCTAGAACAAGTATTTTAGCCTCTCATAAGTTCAGATTTATGTATTAAACTGGATTTTAACATTTCATTCATTGGAAGAAGAAATGAAATATAAAGCACAAAGCTCCTATGGTGTGACCCAGCATAGAAACTCATTAAATGGTAACTACGAGGAAATATCATCCCAGAGGAGTTCAGTAAAAACATAACTGAAGGAGCTTTTTGGTGAAACCAAATAAATTTTAAAAGATCATGGGATGTCTATTGGAATTCAGGTAAACGTGTGCGTGTGCACACAAGGTGACACACACACACACACATTCACACACACTAAAGTGACTATGCTTCTGGTCTCACTCTAAAGGAGGTGAGGAAAGACAGGTTTTGTCTAGGAAATAACTAGCAATGTAACTTTGTAAGTCCTGCTTTACTCTAAGCAGGATTGTTAAAAGTTAAAAATTTTTATCATTATTAAATATACATCGATAGTTGTGGTAGTTTTGCTACTATTCCTTAGAGGAGAAGGCAAATAGGTCATTTTTCAGAGGCCAGAAGGACTGCTTTCTTCCTTGATTAGTGCTGGATAAAGCTTTGACAAGATCTTAGCTTTATTTTATAAGTGTTTTGATTTTCTGAAGGGACTTTCAAAGACTGCATAGTATATTCTAGTGATACCAGCTCCTATGGGTTTTCATAAGAAAGGGGAGCGATGTGTTTCTATGGCCTCTCTGAAAACAGCTTTCTAAGATCTCTGAGGTTTAAACCTTATGGATAGAGGATGTCAATGGCTAATGGATGATTCTGGTAGTGTCATGTGTCATTAGAGGATGAAAATATTTTAATTTTGCAAACCAGAGAACATATAATTGAGATTTCCCAGAAGTATGGTTGATATCTCTTATATTACTTTAGGGGGAACAGGCTTATTAGGAGCTCTTGGATTTTGACTATAGCAGTAATGAACCTGTGTTCTTGGGATAGCCTCAGATGTGATTTTTGCTTCACCCCATGTCCCTTCTCACTCTACATGTTCTACCTTGAGTAATTGCATCCACACCTATGATTTCAATTTTTCTGCCTACATTAAAAACTCCCACGTGTCTAACTCAACTCATATTCCAGGATCCTTCAACACTTCCAAAATCAGGTAGGTCATCCTCTCCACGCCAATTCAAACCCAGTCAATAACTCTTTCATTCTCTATTTTGGTGAGTGACATCTGGGTATTATCCTTAACCTCTTCCCCCTCCTCCTCCCTCATCATGCCCTCTTGTGGTTTGTCATGAACTGATGGGGATTTTCATTCTTAAGAGTCTTTCAATTGTGTGTCAGCCTCTTAATCCCCTTGACTCCACCCCACATCATTGCAAATATGGCAACAGACTTTTTTACTTGAATTTGGTATCCAAATTATTTTATCTTCTACACTGCTTCCAGTGTGATGATGGCAGATCTCTGATCAAAATCCTTTAATATATAGCCGCTTACCTTCCAGTACCCTTCTTTCCAGTCACTTCTAACTTCTTTTCTCCAAATGGGTCATATCATTGAATTCCTCTGCTCCCTTAACATGATGCTTTTTTTCACCTACAATGCCGTCCTTCATTGGCAAATTTCTACTCATCCTGTAGGATTCAGCTAAACATCACATTTTTAGTGAAATGTTCTTGATCACCTCAGAAAGAGTTAACGCCTTCTCTGGGCAACATCCATTGAAGCATGAATCATACTTAGCTAAGTTTGTTTATGTGTCTTGTCTCTCCAGACATTGGTAGATCCTTGTGAGGAGGTATACTGTTCCATCTGGCCAACATCTTGTCACCTGGCAAATATGAATTTCATAAGCCCCAATACTGCTGAGGGGTCTCTGGTGGCCTCAAATATCCAATTAAGAAGGAACATTGAGTTGATGGCTAAGCCAGGAAAGTGGAGGAACCATTATGGGAGACAAAATAATAGGGAGGAGAGAAGGAGTGAGAAACAAAACGGTGGTTGAGATTCTGGAAGGATGTGTCCTTGGCTGTAAGTGGGGCCAGCAGAAAACAAAGAGGTGCCTTCTACACCTCTAGTCTGATTCATTGTTATCAGATTTTGAACAGTTTGTACCAACTTTAAATATCTATTCTCATATCTTGAAAACTTTTTTAATGGGATACTTTGACCACAATAAAAAGAAATTGTTTTCAAATGGAAAAGACAGAATTTGTTCTAGCTTTAAGAAATACATCACTCACTAACAGCAAGCAGGAGGTATAGTAAATAAACACTTATTGAAAAGACATGTCTCAGAGAGACAGAGAGATGCATCTTAGGTTTTTTGTCCATCTCACTAGGGTGTTAGCCCACGCAAGACAAGCTACAGAGATTATTTTCACCTTAATGTTGTGCAGTTGTTGTTGGGATAATCCCATGGGGAGAAATCAATGCCATACAAATGTTTCAATACAGATGCATTTTTCTCTGAGTTTTGAGTGAATTAGAGTACAGATAAGTGAATATGTACAGGGAAGGAAAAATTACATCTCTGTATTTTCTTCAAGTAGACCAGGGTTCATTTTGACTTGGAAGAAAAAGAAACACTGAAATGTTGCTCTTGACTCTGGTAGGAAGCAACATGAGGTAGTAACTGGATACTAAGAGTTGTTTCCAGACTGTGGGAAGTGAGTGTTACCATTCTTTGTGGTGCTAAGACAGATACCTGGAGCTTTCTCAGTAACCACGAATGCTCTGCAAGCCCGAGTGGTTTGAATTTGGAGTAGACCCAGGGAACCTGTAATTTTAATTAGAGTTCCTATTTAGGCATAAGCCATTTCTTTTCAATTTACTTCTACATACAGACCATGTCCAGGCATTGTGTTAGGCCACGGTGGAATGATGGCGAATAAAATACAGGGTGGGCCTACAGGTGAGAGGGAGAGCAAAGCAGAGACACAGTTAACTCAATATAATGTGATAAATGCGAACATCCTGAGTTCAAATCAACCTGTTTGGAAAATCTTAACTATTGCAAATCAGCTAGTAAATGTAGCTCAGACGTGCATCTCAGCATTTCAAGCCTTGGTTATTTATTTCCAGTTTTAATTCTCATTATTATTGCATGTGTTCCTTCCCATTCAGATCCCATTATGAGCCTTATTGTATTCCACTTTTCACTTTGGATCTTTAAACCATAATAATATTTTTCTTCCTTTCATTTCTATCCATTCTGTCCTAACCCAAGCCAATTCCTTAATTTTTTTCTAATACCATATCATATTCATTCACTTATGTAGTATTAACATGTCTATAGTGGAAATTTTTATTTCTACCACCAATTTTCTTCCTTATTAATCTTCTCCTACTTGAAATTCTGAAAGCTCTCTTTCTAGAATAACACCTAACCAATCCATCAGAGAATTCTGCCTGGTAAATTTTCAAAATATATCCAAACTTTGACCATTTCTCCCTGTATCCACCAACCCTTGCCCCTGACACACACACATTCTGGCCGAAAGCAACTATTATATCTGAATAATCTTCTAACTTGTCCATTTTCTCCATTCTTGCCCTACTTCAGTCTATTCAGTGTGTAAGTAAATCTTTTAAAGCATAAGTTAGATCATGTTCCCTTTTTTGCTTAAAATTCTAAATTCTTACCATGGCTTATGAATTACTATGTAATCTGTGCCTTTCTCTCTGCCAGCAATTTTTTCAACTTTTTTCCTTTTACTCTCCCCCCTTTATCATTCCACTTCAGTTACACTATAAATGTTGTGAAAGCTAGCTTTCATTTTGCTCAAAATCTGTGCTAAAACAGTACCTGTTATTGCTAGTAGCAATAGTAACTGGTTTATCTAACACTGACTTTGAGCCTAACGCTATTATCTCATTTTTTCTTCATAGTAATCTTAAGAAAGAGGTATGGTTATTTTGCTAATTTTATAGATAAAAAATGGAGGCCCATGTGAGTAATGTGCACTCAATAAACATTGAGTTTTTTCATTCAAATAACAAGTCACTGAGCATGAACTCTGACTTGAAAGATTCGAGAGGTACTGGTTTGTATATATCAAGGGGCTTTTTTAAAGGGAGGAAGGAATGAGGGGCACCTGGGTGGGTCATTCGGTTGAGCACCCAACTCTTGACTTTGGCTCAGGTCATGATCTCACAGCTTGTGGGTTTGAGCCCTGTATCAGACTTTGCACTGACAGCACTGAGCCTGCTTGGAATTGTCTCTCTCGCTCCCTCTCTGCCCCTCTCTTGCTCATGCTCCCTGTAAAATAAATAAACATTTAAGAAAAAAGGAGGAAGGAATGAGTAAGTGAATACAGTATATGAAAGTGCCATTTAAATACAGAGTTTCATATGAATTGTTCAATTGCCCTATTTCAGCTATGTGTTTCTTGGATCCTTTTGGTTAACAAGTGATCCCACTCTGACTTCCTATCAGTGATTGTCATTGTTTTACCCCTTTTATCCAGCTCAGACCTCATCTTCTTCAGGAAGTCTTCCTTGAACTCCTATTCTCTTCTCTTGCCTCTATGCCCACTACCTGTTACTGCCACTGAGATACACACACCTTACACATCCTTTGTTTTCTTATCCTCCTCTTCCACCAGACTAGGAATCCTTTGAGGACAGGAACTTTGTCCCATTTGCCTGAGTTCCAAAAGCCAGGCACATAGGAAGTTCCACATACATGCTTAGGAAATGGATGGGTCACCAACAACACACAATGTGACTAACGATCTAAAGAAAATATTTGAACCTAATTGGGCATTGAACTGTATGCGCAGGAAGAAAAAGCATCCTTTGATTTGCTTAGATGGATTAAAAATAAACGTACTATTCAGATTAAATGGGATAATTCTCCTTCTGCTGTTTTAGTAGTAGCTTTGCCGTAAACCAGACCCTGAACTTGCATTTGTGTTGAGAGAGAATGACCAGGAATGTTACAAGTGTTGGAGATAGATTACAACTTAATTAAAAACAAAGACATATTTTAGAGGCAAAAAAAAAAAAAAAAAAAAAAAAGAAAGAAAGAAAGAAAAGAAAAGGCCTGAATTGCTTACTAACACAGCTGTGACGATAACTCTACAGACCTGGTTGTCGGTTTTTTTCATTTATTTCTGACCACTGTAACTTGGGATTTTTTATACCTCACTTCAGTCCCATCAGGCTGTTTCAAGCCTGTCAGAACAGAAAGTCAAAAGAGTATTACGATGGTGATGAGAGAGAATATAAGATTAATTTGAAGTAGAAAGAAAGCATTTTATAAATGAACGTGGAGTACCTGGAGGCCACAGAGAAAACCCGGCCGTGCGCTAGTGTTTCAGCTTGGATTCCGCTGCACATCGCGTGCCATGGCCTTGGGAGAAAACCCCACGTCAGATGTCATTGGAAGCTGCTCAGCGAGGCACACAGAAAGGCACGTTGCCCCGATGATATTTGACAACTCTGGCAGTGATTTTTCTGCTTCAGTGGCCAACTTGTCCAAAGTCAGGGCAAGCCTCCTCGCAAATAGTTCATAAAGAACTAAGCTGTCAGAATCATCTTTATAAGGCAGGGACGAGCACACTTCTTTTAATGAACAATTCACATTTCTTTGTGGCCAGGAATGTTTTCACCACTAAAATATCCGGAAGAACAGATACTAAACTATGGAGGATCAAGGAAAGATTCTAGCAAAAATACCATCGGCTCAATATTTATTCTAACCTGCTGAAAATAATCATTTCTCAGCACTGTGTTTTCAGAGGGGTACTTCATTCCTCATTACCTTTAATCAAAAAGCGTTTTATATTTCTATTGCTTGATATAGAGAAGATGTCTTGGCATAAAAGTCGGAAAATGTTGGGAGGTTTGATGCACACACTCAGGCACAGATCTTGTGACAGGAACTGCTAGGTTTATTCCCACATGTGATGAATTTCATAATAACAATAATGATGAGGGTGGTGGTGGTAAGGTGATTGTAGATTACTTTATTGATCTCTTTTTTTTTTATGTTCCAGGCACTTTGCTAAGTACTTAACATGCATTATTTTATTTAATATTCATAGTAACACTATAAGGTAGTTTATAGGGGACTAGTTTTACATCAGTTAAGTAATTTATCAATGTCAGGTAACTAATAAGTGAGGACCTGGGATTCAAATCCAGGTGGTCTTATTTGGGGGCTCACAACTTTCTCCTTAATTAATTTACTCTTAGAGTTTATCTCATTTGCTAATTTTTTTCTAAGTAATCTCCTGGGTTGTCCCAGAGCGTTCCTTGAAACCTTACCAAGGATTTGGATAGAGTGCTTAAAGTCCCCTTTCTAGGCTCAAATGTACACATTTGACTTTTACTTAAAATCATAAGTGAACAAAGTAGTCATTTGAGAGCCAGTTTCCAGTGCGGATGAAAACAGTAACATCTGGTCAACTTACGTACCTATACCAAATTCTTATGTACCTATACCAAATTACCTATACAATACACATTGTAAAACAAACCAACAAAACATCATATGTTTAAGGCTAAGCAATTTTGTTCTTCTTACATGTTACTCGCATTATATTTTATAGTATAACTGAAGTATTGTACTGTTATCAAGGTACATAGCAGCTTTCCTTTGAACCTTAGAAAACATCTAGTATTCAGAAAGGCACAATGGTGTAGAATAGTTCTCAAACAGTTTAAAGCTGCCATAGCCCTGGGAGCCCAGTCTGAATATCAGTGTAAATTAAAAAAACTCAGGAGTCAGATAGGATATTTATTCTGGACCCCACAACTCTAACATGCTTAGAGATTTAGACCAAACACTGAACCTCTTAGGGCCTGGGTGTCCTTACAGAGGATGGTAAGAGTTGCCATTGCATGGTTATTTGGAGGATTATAGGTAAATGATGTGAAATGCTGGAGCCCAGTTGATGTTTAATGCATGCTTGGTAATAAATTACCCCATCCTTCCATTTGCCCTCATAATGTCTTTGTGACATTATGTTTTTAGCCTGGAAATTTTAATAATATCTTGATGAATGAATGGACTGTGTGTCCAACATTAATGGAACGTTTACTCTGGGCACAGTGCCAATTGTTTTATGTATGCTATCTTAGTACATTTTGCTTCACCATAATACTGTGAAGCAGATGCCATTATTATCTCCACTTTATAGAGGAAAAACCTGAAGAAGTTAAAGAACTCTCTCAAAGCTGCAGGTCTGCTAAGTGGTAGCATCTAGATCATTCCACACCTGATCCCAAAGCACACCAGGAAGCCACTTGACTCTTCTGCACCTCTACAATGTGCAGCCTTTCAGTTCTACCTCACTCCTCTTTGTTCTTGGTATGACGTACGTCAGTTTGTGAAGTCTCCCACTCTAATTGTGATTTCATTAATATAAAAATATTACAAAGAGCGTCCAATTCCACCAATAAAAAACATGCTGACATGTTAACATGTCTGCATCAAGGAGCTCTCTGTCTCTCAAAATCAAACGGTACATGTGCAGCCAAAGCCTTTCATGTCCCTTTCCCCTCTCCTCAGCTGTAATCACTTTCATGAAGTTGGTATACATCTGTACACATAATTTTATATTTTTAAAAATACAGATATCTATGTAAACAATGTATATAATTTTTAATGCTTATTTCTAAGATAGATGTGGGGGGGGAAGGGGCAGAGAGAGAGGGAGACACAGAATCTGAAGCATACTCCAGGTTCTGAGTTATCAGCACAGAGCCCGATGTGAGGCTCGAACGCATGAATCGCAAGATCATGATCTGAGCTGATCAGACGCTTTAACCAACTGAGCCACCCAGGTGCCACAAAACAATGTATATAATGTTATTTTTTAGGTTTAAAGTTTTATAAAACTTTTAAAAAAATGCATTTTATACATTAATGCATTTATACAGCTTTAAATCATTTAATACTTTTTTTTTCAACTTGCTTTTGAAAAATCACCATGGATATTGTAATTTATTCAGGTCGATATATGTAAATATAGTTTATTTTAATTTTGGCTCATTATCCTACTGTGTGAACAGAGTTTATCCATTTCCCTGCTGAAGAATAATTAGGTTGTTGCGGTGTTTCACTCTTAATGAGGGAGCAGACCTGAGCGTCCTTGTATGTATTCCTTACAGAAGTGGGCCAGTGTCACGAGGGAATTCATCTAGCAGTAAAACTTCAGAGTCCCAGCTCATGAGCATATTCAGATTTACCAGGTGTTCAAAGGTCTTCTCCTTTGCGGTGGTACTAATTTATCCTTCAGCCACTAAAGTATGTGAGTCTTACCTTTCCACATCTTCATTAACTCCTTGGTATTGTAAAATTAATTTTGGTTAATCTCTCAATATTTCAGAAGTTTTTAGTGAGCTCTAACCTGTATGGATATATTATTGCACTCTAACTTTCTTTTCCTCAAAGAAATGCCTACCTTTCTGCCCATTTTGCTTCTAGGCTGTTTGATTTTTTTTTTTAAGTTTATTTATTTATTTTGAGAGAGAGAGTGTGAGCGAACAGGGGAAGGGCAGAGAGAGAAGAAGGCAGGGAGAGAATCCCAAGCAGGCTCCACACTGTCAGTGCAGAGCCCGATGTGTGTCTCGAACCCACACACCATGAGATCATGACCTGAGCCAAAGTCAAGTGCCAGACACCTAACCGACTGAGCGGCCCAGGCTCCCTGATTTTTTTGTTCAAATATATATTTTTAATCTTGGTTTGCCCTTTCACTTTTTAAAAAAATTATCTTCATTCAAGTTTTTAATTTACTAGAATCATTTTTAACAATGTTTTCTTTTATGGTTTTCGCTTTTTTTGTTTCTTGAAGAAAAAATCCTTCCTTCCCCTGGAAGTTGCTCAAGGACTGGGGAGACCGGTGGACCCAACAAGGACCACTCTCGTGGGCAGGCTTTGCCCATCCACCCCACAAGCCAGACTTCCGCCAGAATCTGCTACATTCAATGGAGACTCCTTTTGGGTCTCTCTCCTATTGGAATATGCTTCTTCCTTGATTCATGGAGCACAAGTTCTTGAATGTGCTTTCTTTCTCTTTACTTCTTTCTTTCTTTCTTTCTTTCTTTCTTTCTTTCTTTCTTCCCTCCTTCCTTCCTTCCTTTCTTTCTTTCTTTCTTTCTTTCTTTCTTTCTTTCTTTCTTCTATGCATGTTTATTTTTGAGAGAGAGAGTGAGTGGGAGGGGGCAGAGAGAGGGAGACACAGAATCCAAAGCAGGCTCCAGGCTCTGAGCTGTCAGTACAGAGCCCGACGCGGGGCTCGAACTCACAGACTGCGAGATCATGACCTGAGCCTAAGTTGGACGCTCAACCGACTGAGCCACCCAGGCATCCCTTGAATGTGCTCTTCTTGCCAAGACTCCAGCAGCACATGAAGGGTAGGCAGTGCTTGAGTTAGAGATAGTGGCAGCAAGAGTAGCAGAGATACATTCAAGCCATCGTCATCTCATAATTCCCTACTAGTTATTCCTTACCATTGCTCCATTTGTTTCTTTCAGAGCACTTATTATAAGGTGTGTGTTGATATGTGGATTATTTTTTCCTTGCCTTCCTAGAATTCCCTAGCAGTTATTCTCTGTTACTACAGAAATGGTTTTCTTGTGAGGTGTGTATTTATGTGTTATGGTTTTGGTCATTTATGGTCTGACTTCTCTGTTCTGCCAGTCCCTTGATATAGGGACCATGTCTGTTAGTAGTTATATTCCTGTGCTTAAGGTACTGCCTGGAATATAGTAGGTGGACAAAAATGTATATCAAATGAATGATTACATTTTCTTGCAATGCCTGGAGGGCTGCTATCCTGTGATGCTGATTGAGGCTGTTTCTTGCAGACTGCTGAGCTGGAGTTGGGTTTTTAAGAATTGTTGAAAACTGATAAACCAGATATGTGGGTAGCACACGTGTGGATAAAAGGCCACATGACTTCCTCTCTTAGGTAGGATCTACAGAGGAGTCAACATCTCCTCCCAGGATCTATGTTGAATCTGTACCAACAATCCAATATATGAGCATTTGAGGTCCAACTCTACACTATTAATCTTGGCCACAAGTTTTGGTAGGAAGGTTTTTAATGTCAATATATATACTGCTCTTTTGTAGAAAAAAAATTGAGATACAGAGAAATTAAGGTTTTAAAGTCACATAATTAGTCAGCTATCATGTAAGAAAAAAAGTTGCTTATAATGACAAACACTGCTTTCAAAGGTAAATAAAGCAGTCATTCGTGGTCTTAGAGTCCCCAAGGAAAGCTGGCAGAAGTACTTGAATTGATGAAGAATATGCTGTATCAGAGAAATAAATTCTAGAAGGCAGCTGATAATTTGATAAGGAGAGGAAACTATGGAATAAAGAGGTAAATCAGGATCAACGACCAGATACACATGAGTATGTCTCATGTGTAACTTTCACAAAAAGTGAATGTGTAAGACATAACAATGTCCATGTTGTATTGTATAGGTCAAATGAAGTAATAAACTTTTGCTTTTTTTATAGATTAAAAATTTTTTAACGCTTATTATTGAGAGAGAGAGAGACACAGAGCGTGAGCAGGGGAGGGGTAGAGAGAAGGGGAGACATAGAAACTGAAGTAGGCTCCAGGCTCTGAGCTGTCAGCACAGAGCCCGACGCAGGGCTCACAAACTGCGAGATCATGACCTGAGCTGAAGTCGGTCGCTTAACCAACTGAGCCACCCAGGCGTCCCGTTTTTTTGTAGATTTTATACACAAGCTCTAAAATATTTGTAAGTATATGGATGTCCCTGGAAAGGGAGAAGAAATGGGGGAGTTGAGGAGAATGTGATTGGTTATGTGTACAGGTTTGCACACACACACATAAATGCACAGACACATGATCATATACGATTGTTTTTGGCATAATATCTAATTCTTCCAACCTCTCTCTATTTTTTAAGTCTTTTCAGTCCCAAATTTTGTCAGTTTCATTATAATCCATTCCCACCACACCCAGCTGCCTCACTGCCTGTGTATAAAGCTCTTTACCATCGGAGCCGCAACACCATTCTGAGCCTCTGTCTCCATCTAGAACGCCCCCTTCAATCTGTTCTTACTAGTAAGCTACATCTTGGCCACTGGCACTTTATAGTTTTGTGTCTGTTGTCAAGACTCTTAAATTGCCTGACCTATCTGTCATCTTAAGCTATTTTGACAAGGTATTGACGATGGAAGTGACCAACTCGATTAGTCAAACAGCATCTTTGTGGATGCTAGCTTGCCTCTCTGGAGTTGTGGCAACCAAGCAGAAGGCTTGAGTGGCCTTGGTAAGACTCTAGTGCCTTCAAGATAATAGGGCTTAAATATTGGCATTTTAGAGCTTACATATTGCCTGGTATTGTCACTGCTCATTTATATGAGAATCTTTCTCATCTAATTTTCACTTGTGATACTGTGATGTTATCACTTGTGATATTGATATTCAGTTGTGATTTAAAACCTAAATATTAAACCCATCATCTTTTTGTGATTCGTTTTGTCTTAGAGATAGAAGAAAATGTATTTTTATGTATATCCACAAGCATTAATTGTGATTGCTTTTAGATTAAGATTTAGGCAACACAGTTTTAGTGTAGTGAATAGCTTCTCTGTATGTTTTACAATACAAAATTTTCAAACTCTCCTTGGACCAGAAGGTTAATTAATAATCATTAAATCTGCTTCTCCTTGGTGCCAAATCATTTAGATAAAAAATGAGATGCTCAGTTAATCATATTGAGGTTGGTGGTTGTCAAACACACAGATGTCCCAAGATATCCAGATGTTTGATACAATGTAAAAAGATAGAAGTAATTTGCATAATTTTCCTTTTTTTTTTGCTCTATTGAATATAATTATGTTATATAAATGGATAAATGCCTATGTACTAAATCCTCAGGCCATTACCTATAAGACCCAATAATATAACATTAAATTTAAAATGAGTATCATTGAAATTCTTCACTTCTTTGAAAGAGCAGATTTATTTTTGAAGAAGTGAAGGTTTTACTTTTGTAACAATGACTCAAAATATGAAGGATACAAAATACCGTACTGTGAATTTAAGGTTCTCTTCATCCATTACAATCAGTAGCCATCTGAAAGTATTGATCTTGTTTTTAAGACACTCTCACTGAGTCAGCAAAAAAGACAGATGGCCCATTTTTCATGTCTATGGATCTGTTCAATGATAATAGCACCCAGTACAACCTTCAGACCCAAGTCTTTTTTATTACTTTAGTATATTTCATTGTTGTGTATATCAACTGCAAATAGTTCTTTGAAATTATTGTGACTTTCCAAGTAATATTATTTAGTTGTATGTTTATAATATAACATACGTATTCCACAGTTCTTGCGACTGATAGAGAACATTTCTGTAATTAAGAAAGAAAACAGAGAAATTCAAATATCTGAAAATGTCATTTCTACTGTCATACTCTGTTATATTCATTTCATTTGATACGTGTATATATAAAAACATCTAAGTAGCTAATTCAAATAGCAACATACAGATCATAATTTAAATGAGATGGTAATGTGTATTAATGGGAATTTCAGTTAAGCTAGGTTAAACTTCCTATTCTACTTCCTCCCAAAATAATGCCCCAAATTCATACCAATTGTCTTATAAAATTCTAAGATTTTTATAGCCTGGGCTTTGATATATCTAATGTTCCATACATCACAGGAGCCATTTAAGTCACTCTGTGTCTTTAATAGGGATTATACATCAAAGTAAAAATTACTACTCTATTAATCCCTACTATAGGGAGAGAGTGAAATCAGTTGTAATATCCTTTTCATGTTCTTTACAGCTTATGGCAATGTTTCTATATTAGTCTTATTTTATTTTACTGTCATTGCATGTTGAATGTTTTTTTATTCTTTATTTTTAAACTTTTGGAGGGTATTCTTAACATCAGAAGGGCTAAATGTACTGGAGAACCTGGGTTGTGGTCTAAATTCGTCTAAATTCCTGTCAGACAGGAATTTATTAGGTGGATCTTGTGCTTTCTTCTTACTTGAATTGACGTGACTTTTTAATTCTACCCCCCAATATAGCTGGGTTTATTCATCAGTTGCCATTGAGTATAATTGACTCTTCATAAAGTCAGACCATGTGGTTTAAGTATTCCTGAGCATTCAGGGTCAGGCCAATGTATTCAAGTCTTTTTTGAAAATCTAAAGCAGGATGGATATGGAGTAATACATATATTCTGAATAGATATGTTTCTGGGAAAGAAATGATCCTGTCATAAAACAGAATCTTACAGAATATTTTCTCACTTCAAAAAGTAGCCAAGAGTTCTGGCTTTAAATTTTTTTCTTAATGTTTTTTAATTTATTTTTGAGAGAGAGAGAGAGAGAGAGAGAGAGAGAGAGACCAAGACCAAGCGAGTGGGGGAGGAGCAAAGAGACAGAGGGAGACACAGAATCTGAAGCAGGCTCCAGGCTCTGAGCTGTCAGCACAGAGCCCAACACTGAGCTTGAACTCACGAGCTGTGAGATCATGACCTGAGCCGAAGTCAGATTTTTAACTGACTGAGCCACCCAGGTGCCCCAAGAGTTCTAGCTTTAAAAGGCAAATTATCAGTATTAGAAAAAAAATAGTGGAAAATATAAAAGGCTTTTAATGAAAGCATGGGTAGAATTAGAAGAGATTTAAGCATTGTATTATCAATGTCTGCCTCAATTGCTTCAGAGACACATAATTTATGTATTATTTTAAATAATTTTATTATGATCCTACTATATGTCAGGCACTGAGCTAAGTAATCTACATAGATTGTCTACTTTAGTCCTCACATTGACCCTTGAATAAAGAAGACACAAGTGTTCTTACTATTTAGGTGTGAGAGAATTAGATGTGAGAGATCAGAGAACAGAGAGGAGGTAGGTGAAGAAACAGAAGTAGCGCCCTGCTCTGCTGACTCTGAGGTCGACATGACAGCCAGGATGTTAAGTTTGAAGTGGACAGTGGCCAGGAGGTACCAGAAAGCGGACTGCCTTAATTTGATGGCTCTGCTGATCTTAGAAGAAAATCTTTCATGGGAAACAACAGTTCCCAAAGCCAAGAATACATGCTCAGATTTAGTTCTTAAAAATGTTCCTCTGTTTCTACCAACACATAAACTTGTTCAAAAATATTTCAGAAAATGACCCAGAGAAACACGTGGATAGTACTTTTTAATGTTTTGAAATTTAGATGCAAAAATTACTAACCCAGGGGAAAAAAGCATACAATTTTTAAAACGAGCTCATTATTTCTTAAAGGGCCAGAAAGATTAATGTGATAATATTGAATGTCCCAATGCTTATTTTTATGTTACATTATTTTCAATTTTCATTCAGCTTTTTATAGTCCCCTTCACCTAACAATGTAGGAAAAACAAAAACAGGAAAACAAAGTACATGCTGCTCTTGCCAAAGTTTATGCCTTTATTTAAATAATTCATATTTGTCTTTGCAAAGACTGCACGATCAACCACCTCAGTACTTCACTAATATCATTTAATTTTAAAAGAGGGATATTCATAAATAATCACAAATATTTTCACATTGAATGCCCAAGTCAATGATGAATGACCCAAACAACTACGTAATTTCCCTTCCTCTATGGAAATGTTGGAATGGGTCAGAGTGCCATTTCATCAATAAGAGGCAGTGGAGAGAGAGATATAGAAAAAACCTGGAAATTGGAAAGCAGACCCAGCTAACCATGGGGTTGTCCAATGTAAAATGGCAAATTTCTGTGTGGTTACTGTGGGTGTTGAACCCAGTGGTATGAGTTGGCCATACTTGTGGAAGGACAAGGAGAAGTTCAAGGTCAAAATTAGTTGCATGGCAGTGCTATGTGTCTGGGCAGAGGAGCTCATTTCTGGAGGGAACATGGCCATATTGTGGGAATAAATAGCTTTACTGTTCTCTAGAATTGGGGCTGATAATAACCAAGTGGGGCCAATGCTTTATCCAAGGAAGTTCAGGTCCAGCAGGAGTTTGAAGCAAAAGCTCCATGGTAGGTCAATAAAGTGGCTGAAATTGAGGAATGAAGGCAGGGCTAAAACTTGCTGGGCATATAATAGAAAAGACATTCCAAACCCAGTGCACTGCTGGGCTGAGGCTTGCCTAAAGCATCTACACTTTTTCAGGAATGACTCAAGAATTAACAGCGTGGATCTAGCAATAAGGGTATAAAGACAAACTTACTGGTGAAGTATGTACATTTATATAGAAAATTAAGACATCATCCCCATTCATTTTACAAACCAGTAATTTTAATTATTTAGGATCTCCCTCATAATGTAACAGGTTGAAACTTCATTTTCTTTTCTCTTTAAGTTTATTTATTTATTTTGAGTGGGAGAGCAAGCGGGGGAGGGCAGAGAGAGAGGGAGAGACAGAATCCCAAGCAGGCTCCACCCTGTCAGCACAGAGCCTGATGCAGGGCTCGAACTCACAAACTGTGAGATCATGACCTGAGCCCAAGATCAAGAGTAGGACGCTCAACCGATTGAGCCACCCAGGTGCCCCAAATCTTCATTTTTAAATTAGTTCTTTAAGCATTGTTAATTTATAGCTAATCCTGGAGTGTGAGTTTTATGATGCAAATATTCCTAAAACTTAACATTTCTTACGAACAGATTCACACTGAGTGACTGACACGTGCAATCTCCTTTATGAAAAACAAAAACAGATGAGCGGGAATCACAATTCTGTTTCATTTGATACACTTAAATTTTGAAAAATTTGAAACTATGTATGTACTCTCTTCCAAATAGAGTAGTAAAGAATTAACAGACACCTAAAGATAATAATATATAAAAGTCACTGTATTTCTTTTTAGAACCTTTTAGTAATATTCTCTCTATTCTTAAAGCTGATAAAATTTACAATTTACAAGTATTTAATATATATTTATATTTAATTTGCATAGTTTCCTCCTCTTCAGGTTTTTTAGAAAATGAGTATATGACTATGATGATAGATATCTGGACAGAGCAAAATCACGCCTGCCATCATTTTCATGCTCTTTGTCTGATTCCATAGACTTGAGTTTTATAAAGAGGAGAGGAATTGCCAGACGTGATGAATAGTCGCATCATAGACTGCAGAGGTATAGGTGACCTTGGAGATCAAATAGCCAAGATCCTCCTTTTGCAAATGAGAGCACTGAGACTTGGAGTTAGGTTCACATAACTAATAGTAGAATTTTTTTTTTAATCTAGAATGTAAATATGACAGCATCAGAAGCACTTCCCCAACAGCAAAAAGAACAATTAGTCAAAAATGGCTGTTTATTTACTTAAAAGGGTCCTTTGGTTAAACTTCATCAGGCTTCCGAGATAGACACCTGCTGGGAAGAAAGACCTAAGTGTCTGCCAGAGCCAGACAGAAAAGCCTGCTTGGATCGGAACAAAAAGGAGGAGACGTTCTAAAGAGTATAAGGGGAAAAGCTCAAAAGAGGTATAACAAAGGTGGAGAGTGGGTCCACAGACTAAAAAGAGGAATTTGCTCTCAAATCAGAAGCCTTGATGATTTTGCCTAGGAAGCCAGGGGTTGAGTGAATTGAGAGGGAGGAACTCATGTTATCTCTTCTGCAAGAGTACCTGAAAATAAAGAGTTTAGAAATGTTTTAGTTAAGTTGCTGCAAATAGAGGGCTTTTCTAATGGCTGGTTTTGGAAGTATGCAACAATAGGTGCATGGTGCCTCTAATTAAAACTCTTTGAGATGTAGGATGCTTTTATGATATTTTTGACTTGAGAATACAGAGTGAAGTATGTGGTAATTTTGGTTTTATTCTCACTCTTTCAAAAAAAAGAAGTAAGAGGAAATACCAGCCAGTCCCATTACGGGGAGAAAGGGTGGAGCTTAGCTAATGCCCAAGTGTCCTGGCCCTGCGAAATCCAATGAGGGCAGATGGGATGACAGGATCTGGGATCACATTCACAGTTGACTGTTGTGCACACTAAGAGCTGATCCATATGCCCATGCTCAGAGAAAGTTCGTCTGTCAGGCAAACCATGACTTCTATCAGGAAGCATGACAATAGCAGGACACAAATCTACATGAAATCTCATCAATAGGAGTCTGAGAAGTTGATCTTGGGATGCCCCAGCTCATGAGTGAGCAAAACACGGAGATGAAGAATGATTACTAATACATGAACATTTTATTCAGAAATTTTTATCAGCCAATAAAATGATCTCTGGTCTGTGACCAGGCCAGAGACCAGAGAATAAATGGGTTTTAAAAAGAGTCAATTACAAGAGAGGGGTAGGGATCCAGGCTTCTAGGGGCTGTGGTTGTGGGAAGATATCGAACTGGAGATTTAGTCACAAGGACGGAGACGGAACCTGAGCACTGTGCAAGCATCCCCTGGATCTAGAGCTATTTAAATTCCTCATTTTTAAAACTGGGAGCAGGACTGCATCCACATGCTGGGGCCACATCGAGCCCCGCTGCGTGGAGAGAAGGACTGCAGGGGCAAAAGCTGGGGAGTAGACCGTGTGACAGAATGTCAAATGGAAGCTGATGGTGAAAACAAAGAATGAGATCAACAAATTTGGGCATTAGAGTCCTGATATGTGGGGTTATTTTGAAGGTTAACCAATTGGTAGTGAATCCACAGGGTTTGATTAGAGGTTTCATTAAATAAAAATACTCCCTGTGTCTGGTCTGTGCTGCAAAAGGCAAAATGTGCGGAACTCAAACATACTTATGGAATGTGAACACATTATAATTTATAGATGGAAGGTAATGACTGTAATGAAAACAGAACATTTTAGTTAAATAAGAAAATGATCAAAATTGACAATGTAGTGTAAATAAGGCCCAGATTAATTAAGTTGCTAATTATTTTTTCTTGCAGCAGAGAATGCTTTGTGTTTAGTCTCTAAGATACATACACACACATGTGCATTTGTAGGGCAGCAGAGATAAAGACAGAAACAGAAAGACGAGAAGGTGCAGAGAGAGATGGACAGGCATACAGATAAAGGTTATATTTTGAGGAATGTCAAAGAATTAATGCTGGCTCATGACAAATTCTGGAAGGGCAATACAATTTTGCCTTTCCTCTGCTCCCTCTATTTCAGCACGCTGGACTCTCTTGGTTCCCTGGGAACCGTGCAATATTCCTGCTTTAGGAATTCTTACTAGCTGTTTCCTTAGCCAGGAAAGCCCTTCCCCCAGTAGGTGGCACAGATCACACCTTCACTTCCTTCGGGTCTCCGCTCAGATGCCTCCTGCCTGGAGACGTCTTCCCCGGCATGTCTCTTGGTGACCCACTACTCTTGTAGTGCCCCCACTTCTGCCAGCCGGACTTCATTTTCCTGCAGAGCACGTAACACCAATGGCATACTCCTTCAGTGTGTGTTTGTCTTCTGCCCCCCGCCTCCATCCTTATCACATTACATTTAGGAAATAAAAATACAAGACACCCAGTGAAGTTTGAATTTTGGATGAATAACAACAACAGAAAACTTTGTAGTATAAGTGTGTCCTAAATATTGCATCAGACATATGCAAACTAAAATCTTACTACTTGTCATTACTTATACTGAAAGCTTATTCACAGTATAAATATCCCAAGTATTCTATTGCACCAATTCATACTAAAAATATTTACCTGGAATGCACATTTTACAGGGCATCGTGTATTTTATCTTGTGGCCCCTCTCCCACCCCACCCCCAAATTTGAGCTCCTTGAGGGCAGGAATTTGGAACTATTCACTGCTGTGTTCCCAGTGCCTTGGCCAGGGCTTGGCCTAACAGCAGGCTTTCCATATATATTGGTTGAATGAATGCATTAATCACTCCATTTTCTTGAAATATCTACCCTGTCTCACAATTCTGGTCTTGGTAAAATCACTTAAGGTCCATATTTATATAGATATAGCACTTACGGTAATAATATGCTTCTTGATGTCATGAAGATGTCTCTGTACTGTGTAGTTTAGAATTTGCTGAATACAATAAGTTTATAACATTCAACTAAAGCAAAAAGTTGAAAATATTTTTAGGTACCATGTATGCATTCTTAGAAGCTATAGGAAACTCAACTATTCTAAAACAGTATGTTTTCAGGAGGTACATGCATTTTAAAATTTTCTTAAATAAAAAAAATTAATATTTATTTATTTTTGAGAGAGAGAGAGACAGAGTGTGAGCAGAGGAGAGAGGAAGACACAGAATCCGAAGCAGGCTCCAAGCTCTGGGCTCTCAGCAATGAACCCCATGCAGGGCTTGAACTCACGAGCCACGAGATCATGACCTGAGCCGAAGTCAGATCCTTAACAGACTGAGCTGCCCAGGCGCCCCTGTACATTCATTTTATTATTTATTTTATTTATTAAAATTTTTTTAATGTTTATTTATTTTGGAAAGAGAGAGTGAGACAGAGAGTGAGTGGGGGAGGGTCAGAGAGAGGGAGACACAGAATCAGAAGCAGGCTCTGGGCTCTGAGCTGTCAGCTCAGAGCCCAACGCAGGGCTTGGGCCACGAACCGTGAGAACATAACCTGAGCCAAAGTCAGATGCCCAACCTACTGAGCCACCCAGGCGCCCCATGCATTTTAAACATAATACATTATACATGTATTACAGATAAAATTTGTCAATCTTAAGTAAACATTCTTGCTTATGTGTCCTATTATTTTTTAAAAATTTCAAATTTTATTACATTTAAATTATTGCCATTTAAATTATTCCAGATCATTTAATATCCTTCTTCAGCTGTGGGCAAGGTTTCATCATCCCATTTCATTAGTTTACCTATTTAAATAAATTACCAGAAAAGTGATTTCACAATATCCATGATTAGTGTGTTTTATAGGGCCATTGCTCTTTTTTATTCCCATCTTTAATTGCTGATTAAATCTATCATTTTCTTTGTTCAGAGAAGATAATCCTTTTCATGTTTAAAGACAGAATAATAAATGCTACAGATAATGATGAAATTCAGAGAACTTATTTATAAAAGCCCATATAGAGAACCGTGAACTGCAAAAAAAATCATGAATTATTTTATTGTCTGATTTTTATCTTTATTATTTTTATTAAATTTTTTTTACTGTTTATTTATTTTTGAGAGAGAGAGTGCGAGTGAGGGAGGGGCGAAGAGAGAGGGAGACACAGAATCTGAAGCAGGCTCCAGGCTCTGAGCTGTCGGCACTCAGACCAACGCGGGGCTCAAACCCAGGAACTGCGAGATCATGACCTGAGCCAAAGTTGTTTGCTTAACTGACTTAGCCACCCAGGTGCCCCTTATTGTCTGATTAAAAAAAAAAATTAATATTTTTATTTATTTTTGAGACAGAGTGAGAGTGGGGGAGGGGCAGAGAGAGAGGGAGACACAGAATCTGAAGCAGGCTCCAGTCTCTGAGCTGTCAGCACAGAGCCCAACGCTGTGCTCGAACTCACAGACTGTGAGATCATGACCTGAGCTAAAGTCGGACGCTTAACGGACTGAGCCACCCAGGCGCCCGGCCTATTGTCTGATTTTTAAATTAAACCATTATTATTTTTTAAATGAAGGAGGGCAGGAATCTGGTGTTTTAGTGAGCACCTAGCTGATAGTGTTGTGTGTCGAACTGTCTCCTGGTAAAAGATATGTTGTGGTCATAACCCTTGATTCCTGTGAATGTAACCTTATTTGGGAATAGGGTCTTCACAGATGTAATTAAATCAAAGGGAGACTACTTTGGAGTAGAGTGGACTGTAATCCCAATAGGACTGGTATCCTTAATAGAAGAGGAAAGGAGACATAGAGGGAAAGAAGCCAAGTGCAGGCAGAGACCAAGATTGAAGTTACGTGGCCACAAAGCAAGGAATGCCTGGGGCTTGGAGAAGCTGAAGAGGCAAGGTAGGGTCCTTCCCTCAGAGGGTTCACAGGGAGGATGACTCAACAGGTCGATTTTGAATTTCTAGCCTCCAGATCTGTGAGAGAACAGAGTTGTTTGAAGCCATTCTAGTTTGTGATAATTTGTCATGGCATCCCAGGAAAGAAATATAGTAGGTATTTAACAGACATTCATTCTTCAGGGTCTAGTTTTCCAATCTAAAATGTGTAGTGTCTATAAAAGTCTTTACTTCTTTCTCTGTACTCTCACAGCACAAATTTATTAGCTTTCCCCCCTTTTTTCCTTTCTCCTCTTCATCTCTCTTAGACTGAACTTCTTAAGGGCAAGGTCCATATCATTTATTATTGTAGCTTCATTGCTCATAATGGTGTCTGGCCTAGAGGATAGTAAATAAAATGTGAATTCATCAATAAATTATTGTTAGAATAAACTGGTATTGATTCACAAAGGTTTCTCATGCTTTAGCAGTGATGCACTAAAGAACAGTCTATTGTTTCAGAACACCAACGTGAAGTCGAATATAGACTGAATTCCCTGTATTTTGATGTTGTTTTTCTAGTTAGAGTTCAGAAGTAGTTTCTTCAAAAAGGGAGGGTCAGGATTTCAAGCTACTTTGTTCTCTTTTATCTACGCGTCCTCACTTTTGAAAGTCAAAGCTTTCTTCTCACTTTCAGACTGTGCTTTGGAGGAAACCTTTTTCTCAGTTAGCTATTCTTATGTACATAGAGGTTGAAAAATTTTCTACCACTTGGAATTGTTATTTATGTCAAGTTTTGCCTTATTTAAATATGACCAAGCAGTTTTTAATACAACTTTCTAGTTTAACTTTTTGGAATAAAAATCACGCTTGGGGGGGAAAAAAGGGAGAAAAACGTTCAAAAAGCTGCTAGTGACGGAAATAGGAATTTTAAAATAGAAGTGTAATCTCAAGTACAAGTATAGCACGAGTAGAGATTTGCAGAAACAAATGATGGCACCTTCCTAAAAGAGAAAGTGCAATGCCAATAATCAATTTCACTGAAAACTTGAGCAGAAAACTGTCATCTGACTTTCTTTAGCCTTGGGCACATTAGTTAGCCATCCATTTCTTTCCCATAAATTGTCAATAGCTGCCAATTATCTCTCAGGGGTGTCTTTAGAACTTCTTGGGGCCCATAAAGCATCCCGAAGGCAAAAAATCCTAGAGCTAGATGAATTGCTCTTCTTGCTTATGGATGTCCACTTGAGGTCCCTAAGTCTGTCTTGGTCAGTTTGTATGTCACTCATTCTGTGTGTTGGTAGGTCCATTATATAAAATGGCAGGAATTGGTAACAAACAGTTTTGAAAAGAGAGCCAATCCTTATAATGGAAGCATTGTTATTTATCTCTGACATCTTAAGTAGCTTTTGAAAAATTTAAGAGGATGAAAATGGAAGGCATTTGGAAAATTCTTACAACCTTGCAAAGCATTATGTTCAAGGTTATATATTTCAGCATCTCTTTGGATTTATCTTATTATTTATTGAAGCTGTTGGACAATGAGATCTTAAGTTAATTCTATTCAATGTTTTTCCATTTTGCATCTCAAAATAGGAGCATATATATTTTTGGAAAGAGATGGAAGCAAAAATTATCCTTTACCCAAGCACTTTTACCCAACTAAAACATGAAGAGTTACGCAATGCTTAAGTTTGCCAGGAGATTGGAGGTCCAGAAAAGTATTTGGACATCTTACTTGATCTGGAGTTTGTACTTATCAGGTATTCATTTCCAGACATACTCGTACATTTTTCTGCCACTCAAATTACATACAAGTAGTATTTAGTGGCTATCATTCTTTATGACAGCAATTTTTAAATTTTTTTATACTTTGATGTTAGTTTTCAATTACTACTAAAATTAATGTTATAATTCCATAAATAAAATATTAAAAAGGAAAAAAAATCAGTCTCAACACTCAAACACAATC
This sequence comes from Panthera uncia, assembly GCF_023721935.1. Classification (NCBI taxonomy): domain Eukaryota; kingdom Metazoa; phylum Chordata; class Mammalia; order Carnivora; family Felidae; genus Panthera; species Panthera uncia. The sequence continues at coordinate 99,772,873 of NC_064809.1, read as the reverse complement.
ATGGAAAAATAGGAAGGTGTACAAATATATAAAAAGAATATGTGGAAAAATGAGAAGTTTCTTAATTTTTTAAGAATACATTTTAAATAAGTATAAGCCTGGGGCGCCTGGGTGGCTCAGTCGGTTAAGCGTCCGACTTCGGCCTAGGTCATGATCACACGGTTTGTGGGTTCGAGCCCCGCATCGGGCTCTGTGCTGATAGTGCAGGGCCTGGAGCCTGTTTCAGATTCTGTGTCTCCCTCTCTCTCTGCTCCTCCCCCACTCGCACTCTGTCTCCCTCTGTCTCAAAAATAAACATTTAACATAAATAAATAAATAAGTCAGCATTATGGCTTTAGTTATGTATATAATATAATTTGTGAAGCCTAATAAAATAAAAGAAACAGTGCTTGAAAGATGCTTTTGATTATTTTGCCTACTTATGGACCTAAGATTATTTTTTAGATGTTGTGCTTTAAACTGCTGTGAAGTCCTTAGCTGGTATATTACCTGTGATCTTGGTTTCCTGTTACTCATTGCCTTTTATAGGTGAGCCCCAACCACCCCTGTTCTCTTTCTTCTGAGAAACACATTAATCAACTACAACAATTTACCCATGAAACTATAGTATCAGCTGTCTTTGATTTATTGGACTCTATGCCTTTGGCTTTACAATCCTCTTTGGTGTAAATGGACAGAAAGGTATAGAAAAAACTCATATGACCTTATTTCTGGCATGGATAGGTACAGGTAAGCTATACTGATCTCAGGTGTTATTACTATTTTTGATAAGCTGAAGTTTTTTTTTTAATTTGCTATTCCTAGAAGAAACATTAAAAATAAATGATTAGGAACTTAAAACCATAGTAACATTCCCCCTACCCCCACCCCCGCCCCGCCCCGCCCCTGGCGTTTTCCTTCATAGCTCATGAAAAAGATGACTGGGAGAAATTAGTCCTTCATGTAACTTAAGAGCCTTTACGTTAAAAATAGTAAAACTTAGGAACACAATACACACCAAAAGCTGTCACTACCAATGAGAAATTTTAGGAAAATTTGCATAGAGGATTTCTATTGTTGAATCTTAATAAAGTTGAGAATTAGTCTCTAAAGGATGACGTATGTTGTCTTCAAGGAAGATTTTTTTCTATTTGCCATCAGTAATAAGTTATATTATCTTGTGTAAATATTAGGATGTGAGATAATTACCTATATTCTCCCATCTTTTGTGTATTAGCTCTTTCATATAGCTTTTCTGATGGAAATCTCTTTAGAACCCTACCTCACTGACAAAACAAATAGTATTTAGCATTTCTGCTTGATTTCTTGTGAATGTGGCATTAAAATGTCAGTTGAAAAAAGCTATTTGTCAAACAAAAGCATACTGTACTAGCATATTAAAGCGACAAAGATATTATCACAGCAGGCTTCATGGAACTCATTAAAATGTATGTAAACCAGGAGCAAATAATATATAAAAGAGAACTTAGCAATCAGGTTAAAATTAAGTAATAATAATATTAAATCCATAAAACAGCAATAATTACTTCCCTAAGAATCATTTAACTTAATAACTGCTCTTGTTTCAGATGCTTATGTTGGCTTCTAATGGTTGGTTGGTCATATAACATTTCCCATAATGTACATTGATACAAACCAAACTTGAGTTCATGACTAGATATTTCTGTACATCTGTTGATGTTGTAACATATAGGTCATAAACATCATTAATGCTATCGAAATAAACAAATACAACCTGGAATTTGAAGAATTAATGAAAAATACTCAAGAATCCACAAGGAATAATCTGTGGCCATGCAGAACACAGTTTCATAGGCATGAGGCCTATGAGGTGTCTTTCAAAAAAAAAAAAAAAAAGAAAAATCTTTGATGATTTCTCCAGTAGAGTTGGGGGCAGTGGCAGTTTGAGAAATCATGACTTAACAACTAAAGTTGTATTCTCTTAAAATGTCTTCCATTAAAAAAAAAAAATGTTTATTTTTGAGAGAGAGAGAGAGAGACAGAGCTTGAGCAGGGGAGGGGCAGAGAGAGAGGGAGACACAGAATGTGAAGCAGGCTCTAGTTTCAAATGGTGTTTCAAGTGGTGGGGCTGGAACCACAAGCCGTGAGATCATGACCTGAGCTGAAGTTGGACACTTAAGCAACTGAGCCACCCAGGCGCCCCAAAATATCTCCCATTTTAAAATAATCACTTCCAAGTAGCTGTTTTGTATTCATAAATGGTAAGATACATACATTTTCACATTATTACTGAAATGAAATAAGAACATTTTTTAAAATGGTGTCTTGGTACTCATGAACCCTCAGAAACACATGCTACCAGGGACGAACACTGAAATAGTAGAAATTGGGTGAAGTTTAGAATGAAATAGGCCTGAATTCAATTCCTAGATCCTGCCCTTACTAACTCTGCAAAAATCATTCAGTCTCCCTGAACCTCTGCTCCTCAATCTGTAGAAATGATACATTCTTCACATAATTATTATTAGACTAAATAAGATAAAGTGGGAAAACTCCTTAGTATAGTGGCTGACAGCATATGCGTTTTCTTCATCTTTTATGGTATCAATGTACTGATTACTGAAAATGTTTGGGATACAGTAGGAGGAAAATCAGTTGTCCAAACATGATAAACACATTTAGACTGAGGGCCCTTTTTTCCTATGAGGCATTTATTTGTTGAGTAATGTCTACAAGGTTTTAAAAAAGGAATAATATTATAAGCAGCAAATAATTCCAGAGCACAACTAGCTCTCGAGCTCTGGAAGAATTTATCTACTTCACATATGTGAACAGTTTATCCCTAGAGTATTTTTTTTTCAACCTCTATCACTGAAGGATTAGGCCCAATTATAATTAATTCTTTAATAATGAAATTGATACCCTTTTCAAGCATTTAGACCAGATACTAGATTAGAGTACACTATAAAATATGCTTCTGAGTAATTATGACCTAATTAATTATTTTAGACAGCTTTTGAAAGTTTGATTTACTAATTGGACTCTCCGAAATTGAAAGCAGGAAATAGAGCTGTTCAGCCCACCAGAGGCTTCATTCCATTTGGCACGAAACCAGAGTGAAAGTTGACTTAATTTGTGCCGTTTTGCATGGTTGGGTTTGACAAGTGTGTTTGGGTTTCATAAAATAATCAAAGGTCATTTCTGGCCTGGCTTTTTACGACTACAACTCACATGAATAAGAGTGAAGTCCAAAGCATGGCGGGAGTTCTACGCGTGATCTGTACTTCCTGCCTTCCACTTTTAGGTTTGCTGCATGGGGGTGCGCTTGTGTAAATAAAAGTATTGAGTGGATACTGCCAAATGATTACACTCAACCCTGAAATGTGGAGGTACATAACATAGTCTATAGCAGTTCCTGCTTGGCGGGTGTAGTCTTGAACAAATATGTTCTCTGAGTCTCCTTTTGAGGCCAAGGGCAGTTTGATCCTACGGTGGGTGCACACTAAGATAAAAAATTGGGGAAGCTTAAGTGAATGTTTCAAGTCTGGGACCCGATGCCCACATCCTGATATCCTGCCTTTTTCCACCACTGAACATGAAGTAAAGTTGGTACGGATTTTTTTTTAACCTGGAACCCCCCACAAATCTATGAGATCTCTTTCCAAACTAACTGCTAGAGACAATCATCTGTGGCCTTGCTTGTGTTCATATATTGTTATGTATTTGCTTCAAAGTTCATATAAAACTGTTTGGAAAGCTATGGTTTTTATATGATCTTAGCTTTATAAGAAATTGTTCTCTTCAGTACTCCAGGTAAACCAGCTTAAAGCTTAATTGACCCTGGAAAAAAACCACCTAGAACCTACTGTTAAAAATAGCTTTATATCAATATAATTTCCTAGTATTTTTAATATCTAGATGCAATGAAGTACATATCTTTGAATTCCAATCCCAGAGTTCTAGGACTCTATTTTTCTGCTTAATATAGGAAGCAGCATTTAAAGTCAACTTTAAGAATTCAATACATGCAAGGACAGTATATTTGTAGAGGGGACCTCTGAACAAAAAGGATAGGCATGAGCTATAGGATTTTAAATAACATAAAACTACTGTTTTAAAAAATTTTTATTTATTTTTGAAAGAGAGACAGAACATGAGCAGGGGAAGGGCAGAGAGAGAGAGGGAGACACAGAATCCCAAGCAGGCTCCAGGCTCTGAGCTGTCAGCACAGAGCCCGACGCGGGGCTCGAACTCACAAACTACAAGATCATGACCTGAGCCAAAGTCAGACGCTCAACCGACCGAGCCACCCAGGCACCCCTAACATAAAACTACTTTTAACCAACATCTGTAATATATAACATTATGCTCTTAACATCTCAAATATTTTAAAATCTGTTCTTTAATGAAATGTTTATTTTTATAAACTGGGGTGAATCTTAACAACCAAAGTGGGTTTTCATGGCAGAAAGTTTTCTCTTGCGTATGGATATATGATCAAAAAGCATATGCTATTGACTACATCAAGGAAATATATAAATGAACTTAGGCAATGTGTACTTCTGATCTATGTTTGAAAGTTTTAAGGTTTTATTCAGATTTCAAAGACCTATTAATGTGGACTCAGTAGCCCTTTTTAATGTGAGAACACTAGAAGATAACCAAATTGGAAAATGCAATTTGCTTATTTAGAGTCTAAGCCAGTGGATTTGTCAGGTAAACCAACCAAACCAAGATGAGCTGGAAATCATCAGTTGTAACAAAGAGGTAACAATATGCCTCACTCTTCTCCATTACTATTTTGGAGTGTCTTTTACATCCCAGATGTGGTTTTATTGGCTAAGAGTTATTATTTCCATTGTATGAAGTCAGTATTCGACTAAGTAGAACCCACAACATTTAATGCAAAGAAATGCAGGATTGCTCTTGGCTCCTGGGCACTGACTGTGCTCTCTCTAGATGATGACATGGCCTAGATATCACTGAGTTTGGTTTGAGAACCAAAAGATGCGACACTTACTGTTAAGCCGAAGCACGTAGATTATAAATTCAAGATTTTCTGGAATGATTCTGTACACTGGTATATAAAAATGCAGTGCTGCAAAAAGAGATGAGCTTTACAAGTCTCACTGCATGTCATTAGAGGAGGCAGTTATGAGCCTCCTCTGGGGTGCTGGGAGCAAGGGAAGCTATCACGAGATATACTACTATCCTTTGGGGATACCATGCTTCTCATAAAATGCTGTGTGCCTAACTAATTAAATGGGAGCATAACTTTGCTATATCCGTGTGTGTTTGTGAGCATATGTACAAGCGCTTTTGTGTGAAGGGTGTGTGTGTGGTAGAGTCTGCACATGTGCGCATCTTTGTGCGTGCATGATGTGGTCCGTTTGTTGTGTGTGGATCATACGTGCAGGCACGTGGTTGTGTATGTGTGTGGTCTGCTCCTTCCAGTCCATAATGTAATTCATTTTTGGGAAATATCTCCTTTTCTATCTCATGAATAATTACTTTGTTCTTTTATAATTTCTTCAACCCTTTATCTAGAGCGCTAACTTTCCCTCTTCCCTTTTTCCATCTTTTTCAATTTTCTGCTCATTAGCAATTAAACCATAAGGTACTGAAAGGAAGGAAAATTCAAACCAATTCACAGAGCATCTTCTATGTGTGTAAATACACAGACTAAAATGTTCCATTGTCGTTGCATGAGTGACTGTCCTGTAGACTTTAACAGATAGCAGGGCATGTGTCAGATCTGATTCAGATACTGGGGAAGGATTTTAACGAATTTTAAGGTGTTATAATAAATATTCAAAAATCATTCTTGATTCTTTTTCTCAAGATTTATTTTTCTGTTTATCTTCTTGCCTTTAGTTACTGCTAATTATTGTTACTGGGATATGTGTTTAAGTAGCAGCAAGATAGGAAGAAAGGTAAAATATCAGCCTTATTTAATACATTATCTGCCCACAATTATGGCAATTGGCATCAAGTTTCTGTCATTAAGCAGAGCAAAAATCCTCCTCTGATCACACTCTACCCCTGAATTTCTAATTAGAATGTTTGAAAAGCAGTAGAATGGAAGCATGTAACCCCTCAAAGTTCTAGAAGCAATAGAAAAATCAGGGGTTTTCTTAGGATTGATGAGGGAAGGGCTGGGGGATAAAAAGGAAGAAACTACAACTTCAGAGTACATTAGCAGGGGAATGGATAGTAAGTGGTATTTACATGGGGAATCATTAGTTCGTATTAGGGGCACTGATGTAAATTAGCATTATCAGTCTCACAGAGACCAAAAAGAAAACACACACACACACACACACACACACACACACACACACACACACGGTAGGTTTTGCATATTTAGAAGTATTTCAATGCAGTAATTTGCAGATTGGGAGATAAATTCTCTTGCCTTCTGACTTCTTTGTTCCATTATAAAGACATATTAAAAAGTCTGTTTCTAAAATTTGTTAGCTAAGGAGTGAACAAAGATCTTGTCTTTTCATGTATGAAAATGGAAATCTTTTGGTAATAAGAAAAATAAGCTTCCAAATTAGTGGAGAAAAAACTATCTAAGATTTAACTTCTAGTCTTATATAAAACTCATTCCCCTCATTTCCACTGTGAGTTCTGAAACACTCTGAAATATTTATTTTTTCAAATAGATTTCCTCACTGAAAGAAAAGTTTATATGAAATACTATGTGAGAGAGTAAATCATTACATTTTTTCCTTCTATCTTTGGCCTGCTTTCCTTCTTCCCTTTCTTCCTGTCCTAAGTCTTTCATTTCTCTCCCCCCTACCTTCTTCATTCCTTTCTTCTTTGCTTCAAACATTCTTTGAGTCTAGCCCTCAGTACTGGCATAGGGTCTGGTACTGTTGAATGACTGACTAGAATCATGTACTGTGTGCTAAGCATTGTGCTCAAAGTCCTGTATTGCTTTCTGGGATGGTGGGATCGAGGAGAGGACTAGGCTCCCATAAGGATGGCTGATTTTGCTCATAACTAGCAGATCAGATGGATGCTGCACTAGAGCCACGTCCTAGATGCTCTGGGAATATAAAAAGACAGGGAGAAACTAACTCAGCTTAGGAAGACGTAAGGTCAGAAGAACTAGGGCCAAACTCTTGAGCTAAACTTACGGTGTTTGAAAGAACATTGTACTTTCTGGAATGGTGAGTAGGGCGGTTTTGTGTTTCCATGGGGCTGGAGGGTAGTATATGTGTTGCTTAATCTGTTTTCGGTTTTCCTCTGTTTAATCTTCCAACCTTTTTGTTTGTTGTTCCCATTGTCCAGTTGTTATTTCCCATCCCACATTCCTTCAGAGACTCTGATGTCATTGGGTTTTGGAACTACTACATATTAGACAGAAATATACTGACTGCCCATTTTCATGTTACCTACTTTTTGTGTAATACTGTAAGATATTCTCTCTGTGTCTCTTTGTACTTGCCTCTCCCCCTCCATGTTTATTCAGGTATATTGAATTACTAGGGTGCTCTGGTTTATATGGAGATATGGAAACAGACTGTACAGACTTTCTTTAAGGACAAAGTCACCACGAGATGGCATCCTAACAGACAGCAGGAAATAGCTATGTATATATTTCCTACTCAGTTTTCTGGGGCATAGAAGTTTGGTTTCAAAAACATTACTATGTCTTCTTCTTCAGGCAAGTATTGCCTGGGTAAGCATAATCTCAAAAATTCTTCAAGGGCATCAACAGGCAAGTTCTCTAGCCACCTTAATAAAGGGAACTGTTTTACACACAAAAAATCCATAATCCATTTCTGAATCTAGAGCCTATAAATGGTCTCCCAAGAAGTAAGATGAATTGCAAAGTATCCATACCACTTTTGTGAGGTTGAAGCGGTGCCATATATAAAACTGCTATACAAACTGTGAAGTGCTCTGCAAACCCAAACAATAATGCTCTCATTTTAGATAACCAGAAGTCAAGCATGATCAGAAAGATGGAATTATTATTGTCTTGGGCAAGTGACCTAATCTCTCAGAGTCTTAGTTTCTGCATCTGTAAAATGAAGTAATGACATGTACCTTGTAGAGTTGGCAGAATTATAGGTGACATGTAAAACCTGCACAGAGCTTGAGGAAGGTAGGGATTTAATACACTATAGTTATTTTATTATTATAACGTTACTATTTCTAACCATTTGCAATTTTAGGAAAGTCAAAACAGATCTTTTATTTTTTAATATTTATATATTTTTATCTTTTAGAGAGAGAGAGCACCAGTGGGGAGAGGGGGAGAGGGAGAGATCCCAAGTAGTCTCCATGCTCAGCATGGAGCCCCACATGGCACTCAATTCCAACAATCCTGAGATTGTGACCGGAGCCAAAATCAAGAGTTGGATGCTCAACTGACTGAGCCACCCAAGTGCCCCAAACGGTATCTTTTAAAATTTATAATAAAACAAGTACTTTGAATTCAAGCTATTTTGGATTCCAGGTGTGCAAAAAAATAAGAAAACACCTGTGATTTTATATTTGAAGTTTCAGTGAGTATGGAGGATTTATAAGAATGAAGTTTAAGCCTTTCAAGAATAAGAGGTGCACTGGAATGTCTGGGAAAATGAAACAAAGAGGAGAAGAAAAAAGAGTAACAGAGAAAACACAGCTCTTTTATGGCAGCAGCCTGGACAAGTGGGTGATTTTTAGAATGATAATAAACACTCACCACCCCACGCTCAGGGCTGCTCCGACTTCATGCACAGTGGGGAACCTTCTTTGTCCTTCAGTATCAAATTGTACATGCAAGTTATTTGTAACAGAACATTGAAAAGTCAATGAAGGCAAACCTGGTAGGCAGCTACTGTCAGAAAACATCTGAATCAATAGGACACTATCAGAATAGTCTTTCCCAAGCAAAACACAAAACTGTATTAACCAAAAGCATGACAGCACTGTGAAATTTCCTCACTACAGTAATTTGAAGCAACATAGACCTGGGAAGCAGGTTTTAGTGCCTCACCCAACAGGTCAGAAAATAACAACAAAATGTTATAGATCGTACTCTTGAGGATCACCTAAGAGATGTGATGGTTCTGGATAAGAGGCAAGGTCGTACACTTACTTCTTTACTTGTTTCTATAATGCTAAAAAAAAAAAAAAACAACTAACAGAGGCTAAGAAAAGGATTTTTCTTAAACTTATCTTTTTTTTATTGCTACTATTATTCTATTACCAAGGCTTCTACAGAATGAGCGATTAAACAGCAAAAAACAGCAAGAAAAGCATTAAAACAATGATTTTCCGTGGGCTACAGATAAACTTCAAGCCCTTTACTTTGACCTTCATGATCTCATTACAGCCTCCTCCCTTACATTACCATATACCATGTGCTTAACTAATTCCTTAACAACGAAAGCAGAAAACCAGCATGGAAGTAAGTCATATAAGGTCCGTATGGAATCCACTTTCCTTTTTAAGTTATTCAGGCAGTGTCTTAACACTTAACACTTAACAGCCATGTCTACCTGCTGGCTTCCAAGTATTTCTTATCTTCATACTATTGTATTTAATTTAGAATGTCCATCCATTCTACTGTAATGTAAATTACTTTGTCGTGGAGACAGTGTTTTGCCCTACATATAGCTCCATGCATGGTATACAGGGGGTAGTGTGAGGTGTCAGAGAGCAAGAGTCCTGCTCCAAGAAGTTCTGATCTCAAAATCCAACTCTGATACTTATTAACTGGGAAAGTCATTTAATCTTTCTGATCCTCAGATTCCTTATCTGTAGGATGGTGATAAAGCTTTTCTGAGAGAAGACAGACACGGATAAATACATGTGTATTGTGTGTATCTCACATGCAGTAAATGCTAGCTTTAGAATTATTAGTAAGCATCTAAGGAATGCTTATTGAAAATATGAAAGAGCTCGGGGCGCCTGGGTGGCTTGGTCGGTGAAGCGTCTTGACTTCGGCTCAGGTCATGATCTCACGGGCCGTGAGTTCTAGCCCCGCGTTGGGCTCTGTGCTGACAGCTCAGAGCCTGGAGCCTGTTTCAGATTCTGTGTCTCCCTCTCTCTCTGCTCCTCCCCTGTTCATGCCCTGTCTCTCTCTGTCTCAAAAATAAACGTTAAAAAAAATTAAAAAAAAAAAAAAAGAAAATATGAAAGAGCTTACTGATTTATCCAGTAAGTGTTGGGCCATAATATTTCATAAGGCAGATGAGAAGTTAAATGGTAGTATTACAAAAGTCGAAGGTTATAAATTTGCATTTCTGTTTTGAATCAATAACCCCCTCCCTATTATTCATTTATTTTTAGAGAAAAGTCAATATAAAGATACCCCTAGCTTTATAAATCTTCTAAGAACTGTTGGTGTATAAAAACATCAGATAATCCAATGAAGACAGGCTAATTCTAGTCTGAGCAGTTAAAACATGGCATATTTATGACTCAGACACCCTAAATTACCTTAAACTCATTTGTGTCTTTTGCTGATTGCCTATACTGAGCTGGTTTTCTGTGATTAATTTTAGAGTCTATGATATAAAAAAAGAGATGTCCTAGAAGCCACAAACATTACATTCCTGTATTTTGCATCTTTAGTTAGGGAATTCACACAAAACAATTCCACTTAAGACAACTATATCATACAATAAATTATAGGTAAATGGATAAACAAAATGCAGTATATACCACAAAGGAATTATTGAGCCTTAAAAAGATGGCAATTCCGACAGATGCTACCACATGGGGAAACCTTACAGACATTATGCTGAGTGAAATAAGTCAGACCCAGAAGGATAAATACTCCATGACCCCACTTATATGAGGTATCTAGAACAGTCAAATGCATAGAGACAGAAAGTAAGATAGTGGTGGTTTCCAGGGGCTGTGGAGAGAGGGAATGGGGGGTTATTATTTAATGGGTATGGAATTTCAGTTTGGAAATATGTAGAAGTTCTGGGGGTGGAGGTAATGATTGTACAACAGTGTGAATGTACTTAATGCCACTGAACTGTACACTTATAAATGGTTAAAACAATAAATTCTATGTGTATTTTCTCACAAAAAGTGAAAAATAAATAATATATTTGTATAAGGCTAAAGATACAGCCCTTGAAAATAAAAGCTTATTGTAATGGAGTTTTTCAGGATGTAGATAAATCTAGCTTTAAGTGAGGAAAAGTAAGAGAAAAGAGAACTTTCGATAAAGCCAGCTCTATGATAGATCTGGGTTAAGAAGGTCATCACTTTGGTTCAACTAGCATTGAGCACCTACTCTGTGCCAGGGTCTGGGATAAAGAGATTTGCCTACCATACTGCGGGAGTTCTCCTTCTCATGCAAAGAGAAACTCTTGAAACATCATTCTGGTATAAGTCTAAGAAATTTGTGTGTCTAAGAGTAGAGGTTTCAGCCTTGTGTAGACCCGAGTCTGCATCAGGCTCAAAAATTATAAGCTGTGTGACGTTAAGGAAGTCAGTTTGCCTCTCAGAATCTCTGCAATTTATGAACTATGAATATAAACTTCTCAGAGAAATTACATAAAAAGCACTCGGAGAAAGTAAGTGTTCAGGCAATAGTGGCCACTGCTGTGTGGTAATCTTAGGACAGAGATAGGGGCTGGTTGGGGCTACCTAACCAGCTGTCTGGGAAAATAAGGTGCAAATAGGCTGGCCTGGCCTCACCATGCCATCTCCGTAACTGTTGATGCCAGCCCAGAAAGAGGACAGCATTTGTCTGATCAACACTAGTGGGGGGATCATTGAAACCATATATTTTCAACCATAATTATAATAGAAATTGACTGTTAAACATTGTGGATGATTTCCTTGATCTGAGCTGTCCAATAGGACGAATGGAATAGATGGTTGTAATGGATTGAATGCTTGCATCCCCTCCCCCGCCCCACCCAACTCACACACTGAAATCCTAACACCCTCGTGATGGTATGAGGAGGTGGAGGGTCTCTGGGAGGTGATTAGGTCATGAGAGTGGAGCCCTCATGGGTGGAATTAGTGCCCTTATGAAAGGGACCCCGAGAGATATCTCGCCTTCTTTCCACCACGTGAGGATATGAGGTGAAGTCTGCAACATGGAAGAGGGCTTCTACCAGCACACAACCACAATGATACCCCGATCTCAGACTTCGAGCCTCCAGAGCTGTGAGAAGTCAATTTCTGTTGTTTATAAGCCACCCAGCCTACGATATAGTTCATTACAGCAGCCAGAACTGACTACTGGTACAAACAAAGGAATTTCCTTCATGTGGAAGGGATACTTAAATATTTACTACATGAATTGATGCTTTTATATTTGGGGTATTTAAAACAAATTTTAAAAATTACAAGGTAGGTGAATGATACTTAATTGTGTACATTGCATAACGTGAGAAATAGAGCACAGATAATTTCTAGCTTACTATACTTCATTGAGGGAGCTTTAATCACAAACCGCAAAAACCCCCTGGGAGAATTTGAAGGTATTAAAATAAAGGAATTCTGGACTCCTGTGTAGAGGCCTGGAAGGAAACATAACACCTCAAGAGCAGCGCAGGGGTGCTGCATCCGGAGCCTGCGGTGTCTGTCCCCAACTCTCTCCATCCATATGATTTAAATTCGCTTCAGGATCTCACACTGCCTAAGATCCTTTGTCACTTGTTTGTTTGGTTTCACAATTGTGTGGGTAGGGTGTGGAGGGAGCAGGGAGAATGTACGGCTGGTGTAAATACTTTGATTCCCTTCCTTTCTTCTGAGAGGTTTCCTCATACCAGTCACACTGACACATTTTGATCAAGAGAAAAGTGGGGCCGGGACGTTGGAAACCAACACCACTTTAAAGAAAAGGCAGCTAGAGAATATCCTATCAGGAGCAGACGCACATCAGGTAACAAGCCAAGGTGAGAAAGAGAGAAGTCAGTGTGGAAAGCCAGTTTAACTCATTGTCCACATTTTGGGTGGGATCAATTGAGTATCAGCAAAAATGGAGAAACATGGTGCCCCTGTCTTCCTCACACTCGTCTAGTTCCCATCCCCAAGCCTGCAAATACTGTGGTTCAGTGTAGACTGCGGGTTTTCATGGGTTTGTGCAAACCACTTTAGGTAAATATCCATCTCATGAAATGGAAAGGAAAACAGCTTAAAATGCATTTTGTTACATAACTCTTTGGTAGGTTGGGGACCACCTGTTTTCTCCATTATTTCCACTGACTCAGTGACAAACTTTGCTCTACCTTTGTAACCCATATTGATAACTGTCCAAATCTTAGCCTCATTGAGAATAATGGATACATTAATAATTACACAATGAGGCAAACCCATTTTTTTTCTGGAATTATGTTGAGGCCTAATTCAGATAAATGAAAGGCGTGTACTCTATAATTATTATTAGTATTACCACAGAGATAAATGCTCCAAGACATAAATCGAGGGCATGAAGAAAATCTCCTTTAAAAATAGAAAAAAGTATTTTAAAGTCCAAAAGAGTAGGAAAAGCCAAGGCTAAATCTTTCACACTTCAAACATTACATTCCTAATTAAAAAGAAATAACTTCCCAGGAGATGTTATGGCATATTGTGTGTATGCTAGATGCAAACATAAAATGGATAAGCAGAAAACTCTGACCAACTTGCAAAACTGCTGCTAAGAATTATTTCTTGCAAGACACTTCAGACTACTGAAAATCCAGATATTATCACGTTGGGGGTCATGCATGTTGAGCATTTGCTTAGAGACATTATTTCCTCATGAAACATTTCATGCCAATTCATTAACATAGAATTTGCCAGGATTCTTTTGGAAGTGGAAGATAAAAACAATAGCAGGGTTAAGCAATTATATTAACCATAATAACATGAGATAAATTGCTCAGATATACAATGGAACATATGCTGAACCAGATTTTTTGTATTTTGGGAAAGAAAACTGCTCTTTATGTAAGGATTACATTTAAAAAAAATTTTTTTAACGTTTATTTATTTTTGAGACAGAGAGAGATAGAGCATGAACAGGGGAGGGTCAGAGAGAGAGGGAGACACAGAATCTGAAACAGGCTCCAGGCTCTGAGCTATCAGCACAGAGCCCGACGCGGGGCTCGAACCCACGAACTGTGAGATTGTGACCTGAGCTGAAGTTGGACGCTTAGCCGACTGAGCCACCCAGGCGCCCCAGGATTACATTTTAAAGAGGAGAAAAATGAGAAGATATTTACCGCTAATCGCATTTTGCTGATATAGAAATGATGATTACTAAGATTGGGATATACTTATCTTTAGAGGCAGAACAAGATTCGACATTAAGAGGGAGTGGTATTAGTACTGGTGCTCAGTGTCAGTATTATAAAGAGATTTTTATGGCATTTGCAAAAGAATGACTCAAACAACAAAGCCAAGTACAATGGTACATGTAAAATTAACAGAAAATAATTGATGTACAAAACTGAAGAGAAAATTCATAAACAATTCTTTATCATAGGGAAACCAGTGGAATGTGAAATTTTGTTTTCTGAGATTTTCTTGGTAAAAAAATTTTGTGATTTTAATTTCCAATAGCACACGCATATTTTTATGTAATTTTTTGGAAGGAGGGTGTATCATTTTGCCATGCAATGGCATAAAACTATCCTTAACTTTAAAATGGTTTATGTAATAACATATGTTGGATGTATTTTATTTTTGGAAGCCTGTTCAGCCTACAGTTTGGTGAAGTTTATTTTCTGTGGAGAAAATAACCCCATTTGGTACTCCAAAGGAAGTAATTTCATGGTAGGGTAGAAAGCCTTTTTTGGTAACGTTCACCTCATAATGTGTACCGATTCAGCTTTCCTTATAATAGGGCCATGAAGACTGTCAAAATGTTTCAAGTCTTTTGACCTCCCTGAAGGGGAGTCATGCTCTTGACCTTGTGTGGTTTCAGTATCTGCTTTACAGAGTAAGAGGTCTTCAAGGAGAGGGCTCATGGTGGACCCCTCCTAGAGCATGTCCACATCCTACTGTATTAAAACCAAATTTTATCCTGTATTCAAACCATCCTCCACATCTCTTCTTTCTTCCTTCACATTTTCTTTATTCTTTGCAGACTTGTATATTTTTAAAAATTTTATTTTTTTTAGGTTTATTTATTTTGAGGGAGACAGAGACAGCACAAGTCAGGGAGGGGTAGAGAGAGAGAGAGGAAGAGAGAGAATCCCAAGCAGGCTCCCCGCTGGCAGCAGATGCGGGGCTCAAAATCACAAAACCACCAGATTGTGACCTGAGTCAAAACCAAGAGCTGGACGCTTAACCGACTGAGCCACCCAGGGGGTCCCTATTTTTTTTTTTTTTTATAATTTTAAGAGAGTGTCTCTTTAATATTGCAAAGTAGATATCTTTAATAGCAAACATAACAAATTACTATTTGTTTATATTATTGTACTAACTTCTGTAATAAACACATAAGATGTATGGAATTCTCAAACCTACAAAATATAATTCATTATCTTCATTTTTATAGATGAGGACATTGAGGAAGAAGTTAAATTGTCTTCTTGAGGTCATATAGCCAGTATGTGGCAGAAAGAGAACTTGAACATAGCTCTTTCATCCACTGCCAACATTCTTAATTACAAAAATAAATAATGCAGTCTAAAATAATGACCTGGTGCAGACAAATAAGTGAATAAATCAGAATGTTAGAACAGATCAAAATTAGCATAAATTATTTAAATAGCTGAATCATTCATTTTAACCTTTTATTAACTTAAGGCTTTACATATTGTTGATTTTAAAGCATTTCTACTGTATCTTTCATAAGTTATATTTCAGAGTCATGAAAGATGACGCAGTTTTCAGGAGAAAATAAAGGCAAATATCAATGCGAATATCCAAATTAAAGATTGTTTCTAGAGTTATTGGACAGACTCTATCAGTAATTATAACAGCTAGCTTTATATAGTGCCCACTGTCAACAAAATACTGTTATATAACCAAAGTCACTGCATATCTTTAACTCAATTAACTATCTCAGTCATTGAAGGAATTAAAACATCTAGAGGTCTACTAAATAGCCCTATGTCCCAAAGCTAATAAGTAGTGAAGCTGGAATTCAAATACAGAGGGTGAGTTCTCATTCTTTAGTATCCTAGGATATAACTGAGTCATTAAATATGTTTTAGCTTTTTATCATGGGTAATAATGACTGCAGGAAACCTATCTTACCCAATGTCCCAGAGAGAGTGAAAAACTGTCAATCATTTATTAAATAAAAACATACTGATTCTAATTATGGTTAGTCAGATGAATATCTTAAAAAGATAGTCTATTACTGTAAGTCAAAGTACTATTATTCTCTCCATGTAGTGAACATTGCAGTATTTGTAATTATACTAAATGTAAGCTACTTGATGACAGAGGCTATGCTTTGTTTACTCCTATAACACCAACACTCGGGAAAATGTATGCAGTAGGTACTCAATGGCAACTATTAAATAAAGAAGAAAGAAGAAAGAAGGGAATGAATTTCCAAAGTAGTACCAAAGATTTTAAAGGAGATAGGTCCAGATAATGTAGTAAGCATAAGATATCTAGGAAGCACAAATTGGGAGCATCTATTTTGTGGGAATACTCTTTACAAACAAAATCAACATAGTTCTGTGCCTGTAGGTGACCTTTTATACTTATGGCTATTATCCATTTCAACTTTACTTCTACTCTTCCTATCTAAAGATAGTTGTCTTTAATAATTAAATTCTCCTACCATGGTTTAATTTTGGCATCTGAAGAATCAATGCACATGATTCAATTTAATGTTTATTGATAAGTGATAAGGAAAAGTGATACCATCGGTGCACCCAGTATTTTACGCAGACCAATGACATTTGAAAAAGATCTATTCTCTGCTTCCATCTCTTCTCACTATGCCATCATTCATATAGGAAAATGCAATATGCTTTGCCGTCACTTCACTTTGTGATGTGTTTAGGGAAAGGGGGAGTTAGACAGACCTGAGTTCAAATGCTAACTCTGCTGCTTACTAACTAGACTAACATCATAAAGCCTTCATTTTTCATTTTCATGAATCTACAAAACTGTGATAACATAGGAAGTGTTCTTTTGATAACTAAGTAAAATGTCATCATCATCTGATTAGATTATAAATTCAAGGAAAAGGGAAATTTTTTCTGGAGGACCATTATTGTCTAGGGCAGACAGTAATCAACGACTTAGGTTTCATCATCAACACACCGTTTGTAAAATGATACATTGGACTCCCAAAGCAGTAAAGGAAAACTTCATACAAAAGGAAGTCTTTTTATAGTAATCTAAGGTTTTCCATAATAACATAACTAAAATTTATAATTAAACATCACTATACTCATATATCTAATGTGATCTCAGGGAAGTAGATTGGGCAATTTTCCCCCCATTATTTAGATAGGATAACAACGAATCACTGAGGTAATTGCTTAACTATTGCTGATGATAGATTGTATGTGTGTATTATTGTTATATATTATTATCATTTGGTAGTTTTTTTGTTTTTGTTTTTGTTTTTTAGCTGAGCGATCTCCCTCTGTGCTCCAGTACTCCTTACTAAGAGACAGGGAGATGGGTGAAGCCAAGACTCTAATTCTGTGTATAATTCTCTCTTCTATTAACATTCTAACGAGCTTATCAAAATACAGTTTTAGTCAGACAGAGACAATATAGAATTTGATTAGCATTTTGGTGGAAAAAAATTAAGTTTTGAGAACAGGTTTCTTGAGCCAATCTAAGACCCTCAGTTTTTATACAAGTACTTTCAGCTAATTTGTCAGGAAAAAAATGGTGGTTAATTAAGCCAGAATTTTTCTTGATTCTGTCACTAGATATGAGAGCTTAGATAATGAATTGACTTCTCTGGCCCTCTATAAACGAGGATAGTAGAGAAGGTAATGCCTGTAAAATGAATATACTGGACTAGAGAGAAATTTCTCTTAACTCTGTGCTGTTACATGCAAACACATACACACACATAGCCCAGTACTCTTTGATTATAAGGACTTGTTATTTCAAATAGAGAATGGTTTGACTAATTGAAAGTTGTAGGGGCATTTGCAAATAATATTTATTTACTAGTGAATCACAAAACACTTTTCTAGTTAAAATCTATTTTCTCTTAAGACTTGTCTTCTGAAAACCTCTTGTTCTATTTGGTGTACCAGCAAAGAGAGATTGTTAATAATAATCATGCTTTGAGTGAGAACATCAACTCCCAGTAGTATTTAAAGAGGTTTAGTAGATCTATGATAATGTGAATAGTTTCCAAGAAGAATGCCTGAGCATCTGAGTGCTTTTTTTAAATGTATCCTCTTTGTTGTTGTTGTTGTTGTTATTATTATTATTATTATTATTATCATCATCACTATCCAGTATATTCTGTCTGCAGAGAACCAACCCTTAGAGTTTTTGAAAGTACCACCGAACATTTGTTCAGTAATAGTGAAAAGTTATTATTTTAAGATACAATTTCCAAAGGTCCTTTTCTTATTTTTCTTATCTTTAAGCATATTTTTTCTGTGAAATATAAGTGTAATGTGCTCTAAAGATCTTTAGTAATATTCTAATCAATTACCAAATTGTTCTTAAGCAATGAGCTTTGAGGCAAAACTATAGGTTTGTAAGGCTTTCCTATGCTAATTTATAAGGCTTGATTTAAATACAAATTGTAAAAACTCATTTATTATTCATGGACTTGCAACACAGACACATATTCTATAGATTAAAGACAAGAAAAATACTGCATTATCCAATGTCTTCACTTTCTATCATGCTTTATTTTATGTACTGACATCCCTAATTCATGAACTCTTTGGAAAAAGACCTATATTAAGACACCTCTAGTGTTTTGACAATATTGTTTTAATTCAGAGTATTTCTCTTCAAAAATATTTTATAAAATCATTAAGGCATAAACTCTATTTTTAAATTTGGGCTTGAGTTAGTAATTTTTCCTTACAGTGTTTTAGGAGTCATTTAGCATGTAGTTGTTAAATAAAAGACCATAAAAGCTAAAAGGAAAACTCCCACAAAGCACAAACACACCAAGAAATTGCATGTTTTCTTTGTCAGAAACATGCATATCATTTTCTCTAGGATTGCCCCAAATGAGCAGAAGACCTAAATACTTGCATCCATTCTTTCCAAAGGATGCCATACTAAATCCGATTTTAATATAGTTATGAAAAGTACAATCCAAACGAAACAACTTCTATAAGTAACACCTGAATAATAGACCCAATCACTTAAAGATAGGTCAGAAAAATAGCCGTTGATGGCTCTTGACAGTGAAATTATAAGATGACCAAGAAATTGTGAGGGGTATAAATATTAACTGCTTCTTGTATAAAGAATATAAAACTAATATGTATGATTCTGTCATTTAAAAATTCAACCTAGAAGTGAGTTTGCAAACTCATTTGAAAACAACCATGGCATTAAAAGGGAGATAACATGGTTCACCAATGTGGACTTTGCTTTTCCATCTTTATTATTTTTGATATTCACATATTTAAAATTTGTAATTGCTTGCATCTAGGAAATCGTTAAAATGTTACAAATTCTGCCATAAAGAATGGTATAAAAATTTAATTTTGCTTCACAAAAAGCATATTTAGGAACATATTTAGGAAAACAATTATTACTCTCAGTTAATAGCTGTATAAGGAAATGTAAGTCATAGTTAAGTTGTGAGAATATTAGAAATGTACTAATGAGAAGCCTTTAGATTTAAAGCCTACGGATGGTTGCCCTTTTTTTATTTTTTGATAATTCTAATTTAAAGACAACAAAACAAACATTTTGATTCTTCTTAAAATTTTGTTCAAAATGAATATATTTTTCTAGCACATACAGAGAATGTGAGGCACGATGCTTAAATTTTACTTAATTTTTTT
Source organism: Panthera uncia (assembly GCF_023721935.1). Classification (NCBI taxonomy): domain Eukaryota; kingdom Metazoa; phylum Chordata; class Mammalia; order Carnivora; family Felidae; genus Panthera; species Panthera uncia. The sequence goes on along the minus strand of NC_064809.1, from coordinate 99,753,029 downwards.
CTTCTTTAGAATTAAAATGATACAGTGCTAGTCAAAAGACAGGATGGAATCAACATAAACACGTTCTGCCATATAGATGTATCATAAGGATTACCTTGGCCTCTTATTTAAGAGGATTATAGGATAACTGATTTTCAGCTTCCTCCAGTAAATTGGGATTGAGTTTTAGAAGGTTATTTCTAAAACTCGCTTGCTATATTAATCTCTTATCTTACCAAATAGAAAGGCGAATATTTCTATAAAAGAAATTTGTAGAATTTTATAGAGGCTCTAGTCATGTTATGGTATCATGAAAGCACTTACTGTTCTGCGAGGAATTCTGGGGTATTTTCTTCTTTCTTTCAGATTCTTTTTTTCTATAAAGGAAAACAACATGCCCACTGGTTAGCTGACTGCATAGTTCAGAATCATTTCAGATTGTCATTCATGTGACTGATTAATTTTATTATGTAATATTTCTACTAAAAAATCTTGAGAGATATATATCCAAATACAATATAACATCACGTATATGTACATTTAGTATATAGATTAGAAGACAGAGATTGTTAGGGATTTTAAAGTTGGTTTGAAGAACTAGAGATCAAGATTCTATTAGTAATTGATACACTGATTTTTGTGATGATGCTTCTTGCAGTATAGCTTTTCTACTTTGAAAATGAAACAATACTCATCTAGGTAGACATTGTTAGAGAATATTACATTATTTATTTAGAATCATACAGTTATTAGTCAATTAAATACATGGTGCTATATTTAGTATTGACATCATAGTTGACTCTTAAACAGTGTGGGGGTTAGGGGCACTGACGCTCCTTGTAATCAAAAACCCTTAGGTCACTTTTGACTCTCCCCAAATTTGACTACTAACAGCCTCCTGTTGTCCAGAACCCTTCCTGATAACATAAAGCCAGTTAATGTATATTTTGTTTATTATGTTTTTTTGTTATATAATAAAGTAAGCTAGAGAAAAGAAAATGTTAAGGAAATCATAAAGAGGAAAAAATACATCACAGATTTGAGTGGACCCATGCAGTTCAAACCGTGTTGTTCAAAAAGATTTGACAAAAATGTATATATATCCCCCAACAGGGGTAAAGAGAAAAATAATCTCACATCGCTGTGTTACAAAAAAAAAAAAAAAAAAAAAAGTACAACTTCTAGTTTAGAGAGTAAGAAAATGAAATCCTTCCCAAGAGTCAATATCAGGAATTGCTTTAATGTAATAAAGATGTCAAGAATTTCTGATTTGATTTGACGTTAGCAACTCACAAATGAAAGATTTCACAGTGCTAGAGACAAGTACCTTTTTATAGAAGTTCTGATCAGTTTTAGTCTTCAAAAATTTAAGTAGAATGAAAACCAAGAAAGAATGAAATATTTAAAAATAGGTTCATAATAGGCATGTTACTCTGTTTTTATAAGTTCTTACAGAGTCTGTTTTGAACAGAACTGCAGAAATGTAATAATGCCAGCAGCTCTGGCAATTGGCTCATATAGGTACTCAGCATAAAAGATCTGAAGTGACAGCTGTATTTCCAAAGCTGCATTTACTGCATCTGTTCAATGGTTAAGCCTCCAAGGTCTGTTTTCATTTTATTCCTGCTTGAAATGCAACTGTTTTCTAGTAAGAGCCATTAGAAAGAGCATTGTAAAAATGTGCTTAGATTTGCCTGGCTGACTCTTAAAATACGACTTTGAGCCGCAATCAATTTTAGATAAGATTTCTACGTATAGTTTCGGTTACTGACACTTTTCTTATTAAAGCAAAAACTACAACCAAACTCTGTGGGTGTACATATTAAGGCACCAGAGTAACACAGACCTCTTTACAAGAAATACAGGTGGCAGCGGGGGGCTGTGGGGGTGGGTGGCCCTGCTGGAGTCAATGAAGGCTTTCTACTAAAAATCTAAGAGAATATTTGACATTATATTTATTACACATTGAGACTTACCCAGGGGCCGGCTTCCCAAAGGGATGCAGTTAAAGGATTAAACAGTTTTTGTGACTTACGAGCCATCTGCAGGGATTTGATTTCATTTTGGTTTTACATGCAGATCTATCACAAGGATGAATGGGCAAGCCTTTTCTACTGTAGGGGACAAACAACTATTTTACTTTTAATCTATGCAGTGAATATGGATGTGCACAGTATTTTTCTCATAGCTAATTTCTCTTGCGTGTATAAACATCTCTCTTTATTTTAGAGGAAAAATGTGAAAATAGCACAGGATGATTTTGCACTTTCTGCCAACTGTCTGGCTTTTCAGTAATGTCATTGGTATCAGTAGGTCTGACTCAGAAAGCCTCCTGGTATTGAGACTTGGTACTTTTATGTGTTTATATGATACTTAAAAAAATGTGAATCTTTTTAGGGAGATTTACCTATTTTTCACAAAACAGTATGAGGATTCACAGTCAATAAATCTGATGACTCTTTCATGATTTTTAATCCAGTTTTAGAAGCAGACCTGACATGGAGAGAAAAGAAATTATCTGAAACTTAGGGATTACTTTTGCTTGATAATAGCTAGAAATTAAACTGCTGAACCTTGCAGCGCTAACCATGATTCTATTTATAGAATTAAGCAAAACACTCTATGCTTTAGGCATGAATATTACAAATCCTTGACTTGTTGTTTTGTGGAAGGAGGGAACTATTTGTATTCATTTTAATGCTGAATATTTAAAAATGCATAGCTGAATTTTTTTTAAAGAAGGACTCAGTTTCAAGAATGACAAATGACTAACGTTAGTATCCAAACTTTGTTTAAAATATCTCAAATATTTCATTTTGATGAAAATATTGATTTTAATGGAGCTTTTAATATGTTTAATGGAAACATATCACTGAAATAAATATTTATTTAGGGTTGGATTTAAAGTGAGCACTAAAGGGGTGCCTGGGTGGCTCAGTCTGACTTCCGCTCAGGTCATGATCTCACTGTTCGTGGGTTTGAGTCCCTCCTCGGGCTTTATGCTGACAGATCAGAGCCCAGAGCCTGCTTCAAATTCTGTGTCTCCCTCTCTCTTTGCCCCACCCCTGCTCGCGTTCTATCTGTCTCAAAAATAAATAAACATTAAATTTTTTTTAAAGTGTACATCATGAATCTTTGCAACATGGTCATTTGTAAACATCCCCTTCACCCCAGGTAGACTGAGATGGCATCAAAATCTCTATTCCCTGTTTTAAATCTCAAAACTACAAATTATAGATAAACTCAGAGTTCTTTTCCTTGGACTCCTTCCTATTGAAATGCCAAAACTTGTGGTTAGAACACAGTTACAAAGTTGATGTATCATTTCCTAAACACAGATATCACTAATCCTAAGGGATTTTGTTACACATCTTTTGGCTTAAACTCTTATTCTTGGGACAGCAGTCACCAAACAGAGATTACTTTAAAAAGAAACACTATCCAGGTCATTAGTGATTGAGTGTAAAATTTTAAACACAAAAATAAAGCATTGCATGACACATAGATGTATCACATAATTTTGGGTTAGATCCTGGACCTATATAGGACAAAAACAATTAGCTATTAAGAACATTACTGTGACACTAGATGAAATTTGAATATGTACTATGAATTAGACACTGTTCTTACATCATTGGTATATTGCCTGTGTTTGATAACTGTTCTGTGTAAGAAAATGTTCTCTTCAGAATTATACTGAAATATATACTAAAACACTTGGAATAAGACATATCATGTCTTAAACTTATTCTGAATGGTTAGGAAAAAGATATGGATGGTGTATATAAACACACAAATACAATACAATATAATATAATATATAATATCATATATATATACACACACACACACACACACACATAGAGAGAGAGAGAGAATGATACAGAACAAAATTAAACAATTGGTTAATCTAGGTAAAAGTCATATGGGAACTTAAACTATCCTTGCAACTTTTTATGAGAGTTTTTATGAAAGAACAAAATAATCATTACCAAAAAAAAAGAGATTATAAAACTATTAAAAAAAATAAAAATAAAGTGCCGTTTTTTCAGTACCCTTACAAAATATTTCACTGAACTGTGGCTATGTTATTTTGTCCATTAAGCACAAGATTGTTTCATTCTGTATATAACAATAAAAGAAAAGGACATTTATCTGGAAAATGGAGAGTATTAGGCAATAAAAGAAAAGTAATCCATCAATAAACAAAAAAATTGTTTTCTTTAAATAAATGCGGCCACTATCAGTACCTATGGTGCTGCTGGAATAGTGGGAAGGCAGTAACACAGAATATGCATTTTTCTTGAAAGGAAAGGGAGAATGAAATATTTTGCTTCGTATTGAGGACAAAGGAATGTGTCTATTTTTCCTTTTTTTGTGTCTAACCATTGACAGCCATTTAGGAGGCTTAATTTTACAAACCTGTCCTCATTATGATAGAAGCAAATGTTTACCAACAAAGATTGGAAAAGGGATAAAGGCTCTACACATTTTTCTGTTGTGACACTTTATTAGACAAGTCAGAACCCACTAAAGCACTTGCTGGCAGTCAGTTACAATCATGACATATTGGGTTCAGCCATGTTTAACATTTCCATTATATTCAAAATAATTATTTTAGAATGGGGGGCTGATAATGAGGCAGAATGGCACTAAGTCAGGAGAGCCAGTTTGTATCTTGAAAAGGAGGATGGGAATTAATTAAATGAGAAGCTTGGGGAAGTTAATTGGGAACGAGTGAAGATAAGGACACTATCAAAGCATGAAGAAATAAAACTATTACAATAAAAGATCGAGCAGAAAGTCAGAGCACACCTAAGGGAGGTGAAACCTGCAGAATTACGAGTATACAGGAGCAGAATTATGCTTGTGGGTGCCCCTATTGGCTTCCAATCCCTACAGTAGTGCCTGCCACATGAATAAATGTTTGCTGAATGGATAATTGTATATTGACAAAAGTAACATTTAGTGTCACATAATCCAAGTCTTCTTCTGTCTCTATCTAATGTGTGACCTTAGACAACTCACTTAATCTAATTTTATCAGCTGTGAAATGAGACTGTGGAAAAAGGTGATTCACCAAGGTGCCTTCCAGATCTAAATATTTCTGGATGTGGTTCTGTTTATCAAAATGGGCAACTGTGAACATTTTCGTAGAAGAGACTAGCCTTATATGAGTTTTAAATGAAGAGAAATGGGGAAAAATAGAAAAGATGAATCAAAGAGCAATGCATTGGCTCAAGTAACGGAAAATAAATCCCATTGAAAGAGATGTTAATAAGAGAGAATTCAGAAAGTGATTTATGGTTTTGATGTAAGAAGTGACATTTATGTGTACTATTGATACAGGCATGCAGATGTAGAGATCTTTATCTGTTCTTTTTATTATTACCAGAGTGACTATACACACCCCTGCTTGCACCTTTAGAGTCCTCAAATAAACAGAAATGGAGAACATTCAGAAGAAGCTATAAATGGCAGGAGTTTATATAAATGTTCTCTTACTACAGGTCATGGAATTGGGACTGCCCATTTTAGACAAAGGAAAGCTGAAGTAACTCTTAGGATCTATATGTAATTCCATGAACAGCTATTTAATACAAGACCCAAAAGGCACAATTGCTTATACCTCCATGAAGCCTTTGGTAATTAACACTGGCTTCCTCATGTGTTTTCTTTTCTGTAAGCTTGTTGAGCATTTACATTCTAGAAGACATACGTTAGCTTTTACTTATATGTGATCTCATTCTTTTCCCCGGTTTCATCTATGCTGATTTTGAATTGATGCCGCATACTTTGCTTTTGTGTTTCCCTGGAATACAGTGGCCCTTAAGATGAGTTAGATGCTCAATAAACATTTGCCAGTGGATGGAGATGGGCACAATACACTTTGAAGTTAAAAAAGGAACTGGGATGCTGATTGGTGGCTGCCAAAAATGACTTCTTGGCCATCAAGCATGGTTGGTGGTCTTGGACTTCTGTGAGTCTCCTACCTTCCTTTCTTCTCATCAGCCTATTCCTCTAGGCATTTTCCGTAAGAGGATCTAAAGACCTATCATGGAGATAAAAGGCATACTATTCTTTAAAAAGAAGGGTCTAGTCAAATAGCCTTAATGGGATGGGAAACTATGACCTGAAATAAGCTTGGCATTTGAGTCTGATCCACAGCAGAGGGGAGCAGGGGCCACTTTCTGAGCTTTGTCAGACCAGAGCAGAATATTTCTTATAATCTATACTGAAATCAAGACCACCGATTGTATACTGCTACGAAAAAGCTGGGGTGTCAGTGATGGCAGAAGTAGTGTCTCTGTGGGAAGGATGGGGTAGAAAAGAGGAGGAAGGCCCAAGAGAGAATATAAGAGAACTAACTATTTTTAATGTTTATTTGTTGTTGAGAGAGAGACAGAGAGTGCAAGTGGGGGAGGGGCAGAGAGAGAGAGGGAGACACCGTGTCTGAAATAGGCTGGAGGCTCTGAGCTGTCAGCACAAAGCCCGACAGAGGGCTCAAACTCCGGAACGATGAGACCATGACCTAGGCCAAAGTCAGAGGCTTAACGGACTGAGCCACGCAGGTGCCCCAGAACTAGATTATTTTCAGAGATTTCTGTACAAATTCTAATACTGCAACAATTGGAGACTGGATACTTAGATTAAAAGCTACGTTTTTGCTGGTTTCACAAAAAGCAGAAGTCAACTGTCTTTACAAAAGACTCCAAGGTAGCTATAAAAACTTCACATTTGCTCATGAAACGGAGGGTGTTGGTAAAGTGACAGGAAATGAAAATAAATTGACTCACCTTACCCAGTTTTTGAGGTTGGGTGGGGAGAGTGTAGTAGCAATTCTATATACACATTTAAGGTTGAAGGAGAACATTTGATTTATTTAAGCCTTGGCTTGCTGCAAATTCAAACCCAGCAAAGATGTTGGGATATGACATGAAATTATTACAGTTCTATGCTAATTGTTTCAACTTTAGTGCTGTACTGTGTTCTGGGTTTAGTTCAACACCATGGGACAGGACCAAGCTGGAAGTCCAGGGCCAGCCATGAAAAACCACAGCTAAGAAGGGGTCTCTGGTCTCCTCTCTTTACCTAATATCCACGTGGGGAACAAGCATAGAGATAAAAAAGGAAACAAGCAATTTCTTAGGTTAAACTTGTTCTCAAGACATCATCTTTATCTCTGTCTTTCGAGCTGGTAAATATAAAGTGTACAAATAGAAACAACAGTATACACCGCTTCATAAATATCCTGGTCCTTGACATTCACAGAAAAACTGCCCTCTTCAGAGATTCACTGTAGGAGGCTACATGCCTATTTCTGGAGAAGCAGTGTGATTTAAAATAAATAAACAAACAAACAAACGCTGTTTAGTAAGCTGCATTTAGCAGATTGTATACTTTATTACTTTCAGATTTCTAAGGACGTGGTGAAGTAGTTGTTAAAACTATTTACATATGAAAGAACTTGGTTCACAACTTTTTTGCAGTTAGTAAGTGGTGGACCCAAAGTCTAACTAGATTCAGCCTTGTATGTACCTGAATCCTGTTTTTTTCCTAGCAACAAAGCCCCTGTAGTGTTAGAATGGACTTTGAGAACGTAGAAAATCTATTTTCCAGCTATTTCTTTACTACTTATTAGATGTATAGCCTCTGAAGCAATTCAAATAAATGATCTTAATTGCTTCATCTGTAAAATGGGATAACACCATACTTACCCCAAGGAAAAGATTAGATTAGCCAATTTATTGAGGTATATTCTGTTTCTAAAAGTAATTGAATATACCTAGTCTCAGAGAAATAAGAAGCCTTAAAAATAGAAGCTTTTTCAAAAAATTTTCCACATGTAACCTTTTTAAAATTACTACTTCTAGAACTTTTACCTGAATATCCTAATTCCTACATTAAACAAAAGATTCTCAAATCAACATAATAATTTCATCTATATATGAAGATTTACTATCGTAAGATTACCTTCAGGATATGTTTATAAGAAGCATAAAACCTTTGTCTTACAATTTTTAATTCTAAACATCTGCATAATTGACCTAAAATTACATTAGGCAGGAAATAAAACTGTGTGGCCATGGAAGTCTAGAGATATGTCTTTTCTTAATTAGAGCCTACAAAACTTGAATGTTCAAGTTAAGAGCTAAATACCAGGGAGACGGCTAAAAGATGTGTTGTGCTGATTTGAAACCCCAAAGTCAATGATAGCTCAAACAGCTAAACTCTCAACTCATTAAATGAACAACCCCCGAATTCCAAAAACTCTAGAAGTTAAAAAATAATGGCAACAATAAACTTTGAATAAAACATTTTAAGTTAGTTCTTAGATGTGAAGGAGCTGTAAATGGTAAGAAGTTCAAAGAATGGAATGGCATTTCTATTCTGAAAGAGAATATATGAAGTGATAGTCCAGAACAATAGACTCTAGATTCCATTAGATTCTAGATTAAAAACAAATTGATAACTAGAAAAGACCAAAGGGGGTGGATATAAAAAAGATCCTTGCCATAAGTAAGAACCAACCACTTAACCCTGATAAAATTATCGTTTCTTAAGATGACCCTGATACAATCTTATAAAATCCTAAATTAATGATTTATTCAGAGAATTCAAAAGATGATTTAAGAAAACATGTATTTGAGAAAAAAAAGAATAGCCATCAAATTATAGGAGGAATGTGTAGTTAAATCATACTAAAGTTTTCATTAGAGAAAACAACTAGCATTAGATATTTGGGTGACAGTTCAATAAAATTTTATTTAAAAAAAACTGATACTGTTTTACCTGGGTTTGAAAAAGACTCTCATGTCATCCATGAAATGATAATAATGGATAGGATAACAGCCGAAAAAGTGAGGCAAAAACATGGGTGAGTTGTTTTCTCAGCTTCTACTCTTTGATCCTTCACTTGTCTAACATGAATAGCAACTAATTTTCACTGTCAAAAAGAATATGATCAAGATTAATTTCTTAGAAGTAATTCCTTAGAATAGGCAAATTTCTTTGGAGGACTCCAGGCAGGGATTGTAATGGTCAGTTTTGGGCTCCCTGATAGGAAACTTAATTGAAAAGCCCCACCTTCAATTTGAAACTAAAATTCATTTGGAATTACGTACAGCAGCAAGTGAACTTTTACTGTGTTCCTCAGTGCTATCGTTGTGTTTCTGCCATAGAGTCCCCTAGCGTTGTAATCACCTCTTTAGTTATAGTTTAAAGAAGTGTCATTTTTGAAAAGAAACTGATTTTATTATAATCACTTTCATATCCTTGATACAGAGAGAATCAGAAAATAATCATGTCATAATTCACTTTAACAGACTTTAATGTAGTCTACGTAGTGCCATCTACCACATGTGGATTTCTCATTTTGCTAATAATCCTGACATGAACTAAAATATCAATATAATGAAATCATTTGAATGCTAATTATATTGAGAATGGTAAATTTGGTTGTCAGAGGTTGGTGGGAAGCAGACCTTTTTCTAGTTGACTACAAATCACAGTCTTATTGTCAATACCCTGGAGGCAGCCCCAAGTGAAGCCACGGTTTCATCTCTACAATCCAGCAAATCTCAACAATTGCTGTTGAGTTTCTATAGTACTGTTTTAGGAGGCGTGTGGGATAAAAAGAAGTAGAAGAAGGGTCCCTGTCTGTCAAACCCCAGTTCATAACTCTACCTCAGCACTGTACATGGATTTAAAGTCTGTTTTGTTGTTGTTAACTCCACGTCACTGGAAGCTTTCCAACCTTCAGTTCATAGTACTTAGTACATCTCCTGGCATATATGGGGTTCGAAGCAAATGTTTGTTGAACTGAACTCTTGAAGAACCCAAGTCAGTCTCCTTTGTCTACACAGCATTCTTTCACTAAAAATCCTCTTTGCCAATTTGGTGGTACAGTTGAATCGCGGAGGTGCACTTACTTGGCGGCCACACTTAATGCCAGGTATGCTTTTTGGTTTTTCTGTGTACTTGATTTTGGCAGGGTCTGGCTATTATATAAGGCACAAACATTTTAAATAATCTCCTATGACATCTTTTATTCAGATCTATTTTCATAAAGGCTTACATGAAGCTTACATAATTAGATTCGTGATCCTCATGGAAAGGAAAAGAGGTACAGAAGACATTCTGCCATGTATGGGCAAACATTCTAGACATTCCCCATGTCAGAAATGTCTGACTACATAATATTATATCTTATTCTATACCACCATTGTTTCTCTCTCCCAGGTAGATAATTGCTACCCCTCAAATCTAAGCCTCTTTCCCATTAGGCACCCATTTACTTTTCTTATAGGTTCTATGAAAAAAAAAGGCAGAGTTAATTGTGTGATGTGTTTAGTATGGAAGTTACATGATAGGTTACTAATAAGGACTGTCACCTTAACAGGAAGTTAAAACCCATTTGACTTGGTGAATTGGGGATATTCAAACCCAAAATTAAAAATTCTCCTGAATTTTCTTAATTTTCTTATGTTAAACTTGTTCTCAAGACATCTTTATCTCTGTATTTCTAGCTGGTAAATATAGAGTGTACAAATATATACAACAGTACACATTGGTTCATAGATATCCTGGACCTTGACATTCACATGAAAACTGCCCTCAGAGTTTGTTTCTATGTAATGGTCTTCATGTTCCTTTATTAAAAAGAAGCAAATGCCATGAAAATAAGTTAACATGGAAGACCCAATCAATGCATCAGGCATAATCTATAATCTCAAATTTTACCTGATTTAAAATTGATCAATAGTATTTGCAAGAGGTACATAATAACATTTACATACCATTTTAACTAAGGAAATTGTTCTTATAGACTTGTTAAAATACACTTTAATATGGGAAGAATGAAACAATTGTGTCATTAATAGTTAATTTCATCACAAATGATACTATTTGATGATTATTTGAATCTCAATTTTATTGAGGAAGCTGGTTTTGGTGGATTTTAGGTAAATCTTAAATTTTAGGTGTTTATTCTGTACCTAACTATGCATGTTTTATTCTTTCTGGTGGGTGCGTTTATGGGTACATAAATATACATACAGAATATGTATACATACACACCCATAAATATACACACAGAATATATACATGTACATGCACACACCATGTAGACTTTCAGAATGAATATATATATATATATATATATATATATATATATATTCCATATATTGGATGGATGGATGGGTAGATAAATAGAATAAAGAAAGAGAAATGAAGGGAGAGAGGGAAGAAGAAAGGGAGGGAAGAAGAGAGGAAGAAAGAGACGGAGAAAGAAAGAGAAAGAGAAAGGAAGAGAGAGCGAGAGAAAGAGAAAGAAAGGAAGAAAGAAAGAAAGAAAAAGAAAGAAAAAGAAAAAAGAAAGAAAGAAAGAAAGAAAGAAAGAAAGAAAGAAAGAAAGAAAGTCAGTTGTGGAGGTAAGTGTGCATTGGAGGTAATAATTGAGGCAACACCACTGGAGACAACATGCACCAGAGGAAAATTCAACCTGCCTCGTCTAAATCTAGTCATTATTTAAATAAAGTGTAGGTACTTCTAAGACAATATAGAGTTGATAGTATCACATTACTTCACGTAATTTAAACATAAAGCTGTTTAAACAACTAAATTCTTGTGGTTCTTTTATTTGTGAAAGCCTCACCAAAGCAATTGATGCAGTTCCTTCATAATATATAATCAATCTATTTTCCTGGTGGAATACTTTGAGAAAAGTACTTGCCAAACACTGTTCCACACACAAAAATGAGAAACTGCAAGGGATTTCTGTTCTCAGTAATTTTTAGTCCAGAAGATATGGTGGAGAAGGGATAGTTGAATCCACTCGTAACTCTTGAATGAGAAAAGCTGATGAGTTCTCTATGTATATAAACTAAAACCCAGTGCAATAGCCAAAGCCCTAATAGCGTGTGGTATTTGTAGGATGACCATTCTTTGCCTGAGTTTTGATATAAAGAAGTATCTCAGTTGGAGGTACCAGTCACGGAGGAACAAATTTGTGCAAGGGAAAAAAGCACTGGGCATGTTTGGATTCTTGACACTAAGTTAGTATGACAGGAGAATAAGGTTAAGTATGGAAGGAGAGAGAAATGAGGCTGGAAAAGTAGACTGGGACATACTGTAGATAACCTGAGGATGAGATTACGAAGGCGACAAGGAGCAAATGCAGGTTTCTGAAGAGATCAATTGATTTTCTGAGATGATCGATATATCAAAGGAATTTGGTAGTATTCTTTTGAGTCATATTTTATTTAAATTTGTGCGATAAACTTTTTTAATTAAAATAGTACACAATATTGTATGGCAAATTTTAAAGGGTGTGTTAAGTATATAAAGTATAACATTTCTGTTTCTTTCATGAAAGTGTTAACAGTGAATTGCACTGTTAAGAAAGAAAGACACTGAAGAGAAAGACGTTGTCTGATTTAAAGTCGCAGAATTTCCTGTAGTTTATTCTATATGGCATTGATAATCTGCACCCAAGAGAGAAAAAGAAAATGAAGAAGAGACAGCGAAGAAAGTCAGATATATAAACTAAACACCATGGCACTTAAATGTATTGGAATTGATACTGTGCTGTGGTTAGAAAATATTGTAACATTCAGTTAAGGTAACTGTTCTATATACATGGTTGTGTAAAAAGAAGAACATTATCTTGGTAACATAGTTGGCTATAAAATTATCTTTACTTGCAAAATGTTACCATACAATGTCTTAAAGGAACATTTATTACTGCTATAATCAATTAACTTGCAATTACCATGTAACCTCCTATGTTCACACTTAACACATCTATATAAATAAAACTTCATTTGAGGATCGTTAGCTAGAGAATAACATTACATGCATGGAAAATAATTTAATTTCCCTAATTTCACAAGTGATGCTAAATTAATCACCAAGTCAGAAATCACAAATGTTTCTGAATCTGGATGGTTGGAAGAGGGAGGAGTGTATGTTTGGTTTCATATTCTATTGTATTTATCTTTTCTGGTATTTAGTTTTGAGAAGTGTTCAAAAGTGTATTTACTCCTGCCCTACAACTTTCCAGAACCAATGTTAGTCACTTAACTTTTTTTTCTTTACTGGTTTGTACAATGTAGTGCAATAGTACAGTATATAGATTAAAAAACAATTTGCACTGTTGATGCTGATGTACGGAGTAATTTTCTCAGGCTCTTTCAGTGCAATCTGCAAATGCATTAACAAAGGCTGGAAAACAAAAACAATCTACACTACCCACAACACACATGGGTGAAATATTGAAAAGTTTGAAAGCGTAATTGATACCTGCATTAGTGGAAATTACCTAGGAATGAGAAAGTACTCCTACTACCATGCAGAACTTGAAAAGCCAAGTATCCCTTGTGCAGCTTCCTGAATAAGAGAGTAATGACCCAACCACTGAATAGAGGAAGAAGAAATATTTGTGACTATTGTTAACTTAAGAGATTTTGCAATAACGCTTTTAGAAAATCTATAACTGCTATTATTCCCTGCTGAATGGAAGGAACCCCTACATATATTTTCCGTTTCTCATTCCATTTCATCTACCCTGTTGCTCTTGACAGAAGGTCAGTGTTAGAATGTAGTTTTTACATGAGGAAAAGCATAAAATCTTCATCCAATTACATAATTATCATGCTGATATACTTCATTGTTTTGCAATACCATGTTCAAAAAAACCGGCAAATTTTAGACCAAAAATAAGGCTGTATAATTAGCCATTTATCATTCATACCTAAATGGTGAACAGTGTGTTATACGTCTTTTTGGGGGAACAGGGAGGTCACTGATACAAACTCAACTTTTTTTTTGTTTTTGATCTAACAAAGATATACTGAATGGGTACCGTGTGACAGATGTAGTGCTAACATGCTGTGGACACAGAGGATCACAGGCTACACATGGGGTATACTCCCATAATGCTTATAGTCTCTGCAATGAACATGTACGCTCTAATTTTCTTTATGGGGGAAAAAAAAAACCTGAGTAGCATTTTAGCTCTATCCAGGGTCATCTATCTTCATGTTTTTGGATTTGGAACCTCTAAAGCATTAAGCTGGCCAGGAACATGCATTATATTGCCACATTTACACTTAAAATTTCAGAAGAAGAATATGAGAAGATAATGTTTAAAAGTATGTTTTTCTCAGGGCGCCTGGGTGGCTCAGTGGGTTAAGCATCCGACTTTGGCTCAGATCATGATTTCATGGTTTGTGGGTTCAAGCCCTGTGTCTGGTTCTGTGCTGACAGCACAGACCCTGGAACTTGCTTGGGGTTTTGTGTCTCCCTCTCCTTCTGCCCCTTCCCTGCTCACAGTATGTCCCTCTCTCTCAAAAAATAAATAAATATTAAATTTTTTTAAAAAACAGTATGTTTTTCTATTGGAGTAAAGAAACATCTGATAAGTTCTGACAAGGCTAGCAGAAGACAGCTCTACAGAAAGGAAATTTTAAATGGCTTGTCAACAAACAGTGCACGATTTTTCTGACGTTTTCTAACACGTGTTTTTATGGAGATATCTTTGAGATGATAAAAGTGACCATGTATTTCTACAATATTGCTTGAATAAGTAAACAGTTATCTCATCTTAGAGATTTGGTGATATTCAATATAGCTCTTTTGATCCTTTATCCTAATGAAATCTTTTATCAATTCATACTATGCCTACACTAAGAAATGGGTAAGCTTAAATGCTCAGGAATGTATTAGGAGATATATCTACCCATAGGCAGGCGAATAACCATTAACACTTGGCCAGTGGTTGATGCAAATTCATGGTTAAACTGGTTTCTATTTATTTAAAGCAAATTCAAAACAATTAGTGTGATGGTAAACCTTTAACTGTTGCAATAGAAGTTATCTTAATAAAGCTTATTAATGTTTTTAAATAACTCATTTCTATCATTCCAAGTTAAAATTATCTATAGCATATTGTGTTTACTACTTCTGACAAAAAAAGAATCCATTCTTTCAGACATTTTGGGTGTGATGTTATTTAATCATAAATTGGCTTCAAATGTGTGTGGTTTTTACCTAAATCTCTTGGTTTTCAACTTTCCTTCTACATTCATTCAACAGGGGTTTGATACACACACACACACACACACATTTTTTTTATTCTTTGAGAACCTGTGATATGATAGGCACTGTTCAGAGAGGTGAATATAGCACACAATTTCCTTATTCTCATGTAATCAATGAGAAAGTGATTCAGTGTAACTCCAGGTTGTAACAGTGGCTATAAGGAAAAATATAGACAGGTAAGTCTTGAAAGAATTAGACAAGAAGCAGACAGAAGATGCTATTTTAGGTAGAATGGTCAAGAAAGTCAGCTCTGAAAGGAGATTTGAGCAGAGACCAGAGTAAAGTGAGAAAATCAGCTGTGTAAGGATGCAGGTAAGAACTTCAGAGCACAATGGCCTGAAGCAGGGAAAGATTGTTTATGTTTAGGGTAGAGCAGAGTAGCAAAGACATAAGTTTCTTTAATACAGCAAAGCATCTTCCAAATATTAAGGTTAGATTGCTGTGTGAATAATTTCAAGGTGTATGTTAAAATCTATTAAAAGAATACATCAATATCTAATGCTGTGTGGATTTTCAAAGAGTTTTAAATACAGTCTAATAGCTAAAAACAAACAGGCAAATCAAGTTATTCCAAGTGTGTTATATAATATGTCTTTTTTTCTTATCAGGTTAAAACATGGGTGAGAATGGGCAATTTTGTCTGGTGATCAATAGACAAATGAATTACACATCCACAAAATGCAATTACTTCTTTGAGTCTTCACTTCCTCATTTCTATAATCAGTACACTAATTCCCTTGATCAGGAAAAGATAATAACTCTGTGTACTTAGAATATGTTTACACAACAGATAGACTACGTATTCTCAATGGGTTAATAACTTCCTTCTTTCTTAAAACAGAAGCATAAATTGCTTACAGTTAATCTGTTAGAAAAGGAAATGATTCTAAACACTTTTATAAGTAGTATTTTCTTGGGGCACCTGGGTGGCTCAGTCGGTTAGGCATCCAACTTTCAGCTCAGGTCATGATCTCATGGTTTGTGGGTTCACACCTGCATCAGGCTCTGTGCTGACAGCTCAGAGCCTGGAACCCGCTTTGGATTCGGTCTCTCTCTCTCTCTCTCAAAAATGAGTAAACATTAAAAAATTAAAAAAAATATTTTCTCAAAAATCATAAGAAACTAAAATAAACGATGAATAAAGTGAACAAATCAAGCTTTAATATATAATTCTTTAATATTATGCCAAATGCATTTATATTTCAAGGCTTCTTTATTTATTAAAGTTTTATTTGAGAGAGAGAGAAAGAGAGAGAGATTGATTGAGCAGGGGAGGGGTAGAGACAGCGGGAAAGAGAGAATCCCAAGCAGGCTCCGTGCTCAGCACGGAGCCTGGTGTGGAGCTCAGTCTCACAACTGTGAGATCATAACCTGAGCCAAAATCAAGGAGGATGCTTTACCGACTTTTACCCAGGTGCCCCTCAAGGGGCTTTTTAAATATTTCAGATATTTTATATCTACACTGAGAAGGAGGACTCATTTTGAAGCAGCCGCACCCTCGTATATAGACATAAGCGACTTCTCTTTAGCAAAATCAAAATAAGATTTCCAACAGTGTATGTGTGCATTAACATGACCAACCTTCTCAAAAAGTCACTTATACGGGTAGTATATAGTATTAAAAAAAACCAAACACCTCTAGGTTCAGTTTTTTTAAATCACTTTTTACCACTTCAAAGCTATCATGTAGACGTGCATATGCATACGCTGCAGACTAAAACACAGAACATATGCATTTAGTACATATATGCGCACAAATACATGAACTTATCCATGTTATAAGTGTGTTTTGTATATGTGCATAATGTGTGTATATATATTTATGACTGAGAAATAAAATTACATTTTTATTCTATAATGTAAAATTATAGCCAGAAGTCTGCCACAAAGTGTACCTCTCTGATTCCTCTCTCTAGATTTGTGAACCAAATGACATTCCAAAAGCAAGCTATTAAACTTAGTTTGTAATGATTTTTAAAATGGCTATTAGAAACTCTAAGTTTCAGTAGAATTTCAACTTCATTTCCAGGCTTCCTAGTGCTTCTATAACATTTAACAAGCAAATATCATTATATTTTGGCTTTGAGTTTACGAGTTTTTAAAGTCAACTCAGAGAAAATGGAATCATGATGATTAGACTCATGATTCTCATTGAAGTAAAAGTAATGATGTCTCAGATCACTTTTTTTTTTTTTGGCCTCCAAAGGAAAATTATCCTGAATTGAGACCTGAGTGTTTAATACATGTATCATGTCAAAATACTTCCAGACAAATCAGTACCGTCTAAATGGTAAAACCACGCATAGAAACTTGGATAGAAAAATCAACACTCATACTTGGTGTTCACAAAAATTAGTGTATACACATGTGTGCTTTAGCTTTTGAATATGACTTCTATATGGCTAAGGAAATAGTTTATAAGTGCATTAGAAATAAGTTTATTCTGCCTTGCAACTGACTGTAAAGAGGTCACAATAAATGCAGGATTAAGTATCTATTATCTTGGAGCTATTACTAAGGAAAATATGTAGCTAACAAGCAGGACTTCAAGAAGACAATACATCATTACAAAGGAACAAAGCTGGACTAAATTCGGTTAGCTTCATTCTCTGATCCAAATCCTTCCTTAATCACTACAGCATAAAAACTATATAGCATGCGACAGAACAACACATCACTGTAACATCTCTTTGCAGAGATGATTGTCAAGATCAACAAGAACAACAGAATGTACCCCAGAAAATAACTTGCAGGAAAGCAGGGATCTTTCCTGTTTTAGTCAAATATTGTTTTCTTAGCACCTAGAAAGTATGGTGCATTACATTTCTCAATAAATATTTGTTGAATGAATACATGAATGAATAAATAACTAAAGGAATGAATATTGAAGACAACGCTGAGGAATTTATTCCTTGTGCAGACTTTACAATGTAGACATGTAGCTAACATTAATTATTAGTGGCGCCTGGGTGGCTCAGTTGGTTAAGTGTCCGACTCTTGGTTTTGGCTCAGGTCATGATCTCATGGTTCATGAGTTAGACCCTGCATTGGGCTCTGTGCTGACAGCGTGGAGCCTGCTTGGGATTTTCTCTCTTCCTCTCACTCTTCCCCTTCCCTGTGCATTCTCTCTCTCTCTCTCTCTCTCTCTCTCTCTCTCTCTCTGAACAAACTTTAAAAATATATGATCATTAAATGAATAAATGCCTCCAGAGCTCTAGAATGGTGGAGACAGTACAGGTTACATTAACAAACCGTCAAGCAAAATTCTGGTTTTGTATGATAATACAACACCTAATCTTGGCTACTGAGTATGAATTGTCTCCCCTTGCTGAAAGGAATAACCCTCGTTCTGCAGTGGATTCTGACATCAGACAGAAGGATGGGGGAGCCTGGGGAAAGTGCTCTCCCATCCATCCTTGATTTTGCCTTGCTATTTACTAGTCAGTTACCTCTTTGAAGCCCCTTACCCAGAAAATGAGCCTTTGAATTGTTCTTCGGTGAGTAAGTCCTTTCTGTTCCCATCCCCAACTTCCTAGTGTCCTTGCTAATCACTCAAGACTGGGTTGGAGACCTGTGAATTTTCATCCGTTTGTCCTTCATCCTTCCTGTCTCAGTCTCTGGGAAATCATCAGTCCTTACCCTATGTGCGGTCAGGATGCCCTCCCAGGTAATCTTCTTGGGGGAATTTGAAACAACTGTAGCTATAGATTAGGTAATACTCTAGCATCAATAAGAAATTTCCTGGTAACTAATACTGTTGTCGTATAAGATCATATAAGAAAATATATCTATTCTTAGGAAATACACACTGAAATATTTAGGAGTAAAGAGGCCTGATGTCTCCAACCTATAGGCAAATGGTTAAAAAACAAAAAACAAAAAAACCTCGGGCACCTGGGTGGCTAAGTTTGTTAAGCATCTGACTCTTGGTTTTGGTTCAGGTCATGATCTTACCATTCGTGAGCTGGAGCCTCTGACAGTGCAGAGCCTGCTTGGGATTCGCTCTCTCCTTCTCTCTGCCCCTCCCCTGCTCATGCTCTCTCTCTCAAAGTAAATAAACTTTAAAACAACAACAACAACAACAAAATAAACCCAAACCTCTGTGTATGCATGAGCATGGAGAGAGACTGATAGGAACAGAGAAAGAGAAAGGGAATAATAAATCAAATGGCACAACTTAATATAAACTATTGCAGAATTGGGGCACCTAGGTAGCTCAGTTGGTTAAGCATCTGACCTTGGCTCAGGTCATGATCTTGCAGTCTGTGAGTTCGAGCTCCACATCAGGCTCTGTGCTGACAGCTCAGAGCCTGGAGCCTGCTTTGGATTCTGTCTTCCTCTCTCTCTGCCCCTCCCCCATTCATACTTGCTTGCTAGCTCTCTCTCAAAAATAAATAAACATTAAAAGTAAATTAAATTAAACTGTTGCAGAATTTTGGCAGAGCATATGGAAGTTTTTCACACTATTGTTACTTTTCTGTAGGAATGAAATAATATAAGTGATAATTAATTGTTATGAATTATAAAATATACACTCATAAAAATTTTTAGAAGTTACTAACAACAACTACTGAAAGCTGCTGCATTAATATCTGGTCCCAGAGGACGTGCTCACCATACTTGGTCCTGTCAACTTCTGTTAGTCCAGACTGCTTTCATGAAGTCTCCTTTTCAAGCTCCTCCATTTGAGGGCTGAGCCCATCACAATATCCTGCTTTTTGGCTTTTCCTGCTATAGGTCAGGCATCAGCTGTGGGGCCCCAGAGGCTCCATATGTCACAGATGTGGATCTCCAGATGGCCTCCCTAAGGTGCCATTCTCTGGTTTTCGTGTGAGAGGGAAGATTTCTTTATCTCTCCCCTATAAAGACTCCAAGCATACTGAGAAGTATGTTCAGGGGCATCTTGGTGGACCAGTCCATTGAGCATCCAGCTCTTGATTTCTGCTCAGGTCATGATCTCATGGTTCATGGATTGAGCCCCACATTGGGCTCTGTGCTACAGTGCAGAGCCTGCTTGGGATTCTCTCCCTCCCTCTCTTTCCACCCCTCCCCAGCTCGTGCACTCTCTCTCTCTCTCTCTCTCCCTCTCAATAAATAAATAAATAAATAAATAAATAAATAAATAAATATTTTAAGTATGTTTAAAGAAATTCTTCTGTTTCCAAGAACCTTGCTTCTCTTTGACCCTTTTACATCATCCAGGTAGGAGAGAGGTTGTCAAACCAACTTTAAAAACTGCCTTTAAAAGTTCTATGTAGATTGCAGTCTCTCACTCTGGAATGTACAGGTTCTATCACCTATCATTTCCTTCTTGGCCTTTGAGACCTTTGCTGAACCTAAGTCAAAAATTAGATTTAATTTCCTGGTTATAGTGATAATTCATCACTCATGACCTCCAAGAAAAGAACTAATTATGGACTTCTTTCTAGGATAAGTCAAATTTAAAAACGACATGGCAGCAAGGTTTATCTAAAAGTCATTTCTAGTACTAAGATTGATGCCCACATAGATTTTCTATCTTTAGAAAGATAGGTCCTGGGCTGTTTTGCTGTATATTGTAGCTTCCAACTCTACTCTGTGAAGAAGCTTCATCTGGCATAGTGGTTCTCAAATGTTTTGGTGTTACACCTCCTTTACACTCTTAAAAATTATTGAGGATTCCAACTTGTTCCTATGCTAAGTTCCACTACAGATACATCACCTATTAGAAACTGAAAATAATAAATGTGGAATATTATTAATTGATTAAAACAACAGCAATGAACAATAAATCTATAACATGTTATTAAAAAAAAACCCTATATTCCAAAACAAAATAGTAAGAAGAGGGTCACTGTTTTACACATTTGTATATCTTTTTAAATATCTAATTAATACAAGATGGCTGGACTCTCATGTCTGCATCTTTAGTCAATTTGTTGTGTTATATCCTGTAACCTGTGGAAAATTCCCTTGTGAAACTGTCAGATGATGTGATGAGATTTAATTAAGAAGTTACTAGGAAACTAGTTTTGATCTCACAGACCTCTTGAAATGGTCATTGGGCCTGTAAGGTCCTCAGACCACACTTTGAGAACAAGTAATTTACAAAATCAAGCATTTGTTTAGGACTGACAATCCTGAGTTTGAGTCCCAGTTTGCTTCCAGATGGTTTTAAGGCCTCCGTTGAATTAAACCCTGTAAGGGACTCAAGAAATCGAGATAATGCTACTTTACTGAGAACTAAATGAAATAACATGTAAAGTTCCTCTCAATAGTTTAGCACAAATCACTCATATTTGGTAAAAGTAAGTTTCCTCTTTTCTTCCTTCCGCAAATCCATTGGCTCTCATGATTATACTGTTAATGTTAATTGGTTTTTGAACTTGGTAAGATTGTGTCCCTTGTTTTCCATGTCCTCAGTGGGGGAGAATAAACAAAACAAAGAACAAAACAGAAATAAGAATAGCTACCTTACAGGACTGCAACAGTGACAAAGGAAAATGAGCTGAAGATGTTTTGAAAAAGTAAAAGGGACATTGAAATATAAGAAATGCACTTATTTTGGCAGCAGAATAAAAATGTGAAATGAATAACTGTGCTACTTAGACAAAATTCAGCTCTTTGAAACATAGAATAAACACATGAGTTATGTTAAATTATTTCCTTAAGAATCCTAGGTTTGAGCACTATACATGTTCTCGGTCCCTGATTCTTGTTGTCAAGTTACATGGCACACTGAAAGGTTAAATGCTTTCCAGGGGTCAGGTGATGGCCTGCTGTGCTTCCATCACTAGCTGACTTTCTGATTTGGAGAAAATCCACCTCTTGGAACAGCAGTTTTCATCTTTAAAATGATTTTTTGGAAGGCTAGGTACTCGTTCTTTCAGTTCCCAAATCTCTAAAATAATCCTCGGAATTTTTGCAGAAGGGAAGTGTTTGCCATATGTTAGGCTCATCTCATCACTACATACATATAAACAGTTTTCCTTGAGGGCCACTGCATGGAGGACAAGTGAGAGGTATCTGGATAGTGACTGTTCTCCATTTAAGGGAAAATCAGCCAGTTATTTAGAGAAGCTCGCCATAAGAAGAAAAAGTTCCTATTTTACACCTCATCATAGAATCTCTACTCTGGAGCTGCATTTTTGTTTCTCAGTAGCCCAAGACCAATTTTATAACTCAGTTGTCTCCCAGCTAAATGTGCAGCCTGCTGCAGAGATGGGTTTTGAAGCTTAACCAGAGAAAACGGTCTATCTAAAGAGTGCCTGCATACATTTGCAGGGATGTTTTTCGAGTTGAAAGAAGCTTTGCTTCAGTTTGTTTTCTTTTTGAGGTAAGCTTACAAAAACTATTAGCAAAAAGAGATATATCAAGATTAGACCATAGAGAAATTGAGCCAGAATAGAAAAGCTGTGGTCTACATGTGCAATTATATTAAATGTCCAGCATGCACCGATGTTGACTAAGTCTGAGATGATGTCAGAATTTCTAATCTCATTAAAATATTATTGAAAAGCTGCACCAATTCTTCATGAAGCTATTTAGAGTTGTCATCACAGTACGTTTTTACTTTCACCACCCATTAAGTAGCCTTGCTCAGCACTGGCCTAAGAATTAAACACCACAAGTTTCTTCAAAGGATTCATATAACGGTGCCCGGGTGGCTCAGTCAGTTAAACATCTGACTCTTGATTTTGGCTCAGGTCATGATCTCAAGGTCTGTGAAATTGAACCTCTGCATCAGGGTCTGTTCTGAGTGTGGAGCCTGCTTAGGATTCTCTCCCTCTCCCTCTCCCTCTCCCTCTCCCTCTCTCTGTCTCTCTCTCTCTCTCTGTCTCTCTCCATCTCTGCCCCTCACACACACACACTCTCTTTCAAAATAAATAAATAAACTTAAAAAAACACAAAGTATTCATGTAGCAAACAATATTTAAACATTAGAATGATGCATTTTCTTCGAAGTGTTTCCTTTTCAAAGCACAGAAAACCCAGATCCATTGCTATGGCAAGATCAGCAATATAAATTCATGGTTTTGTCCATCTATTTTTCTACAGGAGTGACAGAGTTAGGAAAGGAATGCCTAGCGCACACGCTGTAATGTGGAGAAAAAAGAAATCATGCTTCTCTACGTTCCAGCATACTGAATTGTTTTCCTTTATTTATATTCACTTCCTGCTAAGACTTTGTGTTCTGAAAACAGAAAAAGGGAGGTTGACTTCCTATTAACAGTGCACGATATTTTCTTCTCTTTCAAGAGAGGAGGCAAATGAGCACTTTTATTATCCTGACAGGGAAATGTCCTGAGTGTCCTGTTAATTGAAATGGACAACTTCTAGGCTGAAAGATCTGTCAGGTGGTCTCTTCGCAGCAACATAATGCTAACCACAGGCTCAGATGAAATGAGTCACATTCACAACATGCTGCTGGTTAAATTGATTTAGGGAGATAGAAATTACACTTTGGGAAATAAATGGATGATCACAGAAACATACATTAAAAAACTGCTAATTCATACTGATGAAAAACATCCTTGGTGTTTTACTTCATTTGCATACAAGGTCACAAATGCTGTTAATACCAAGGTCAGGGGGAAAAAAGATAGTGGGCCTTCCAAATAATTTATTTTAGATTTGAAGTGTCAGATCCTGTATCAACTTGGAATGTAGTATTCATTCTCTTGCCATATAAATTGACACTGCTTTTGTTTCTCAGAATGAGGTTTTGCATCAACTCTCTGGGTGAGTAGCCTATGGTGCAGTATATTACCCAAAAGCAATTTGTAGCGATGTTGAAAGAAAAATAAATGTATCTTTGCATCACAGGAAACCCCTACTTCTTGAATGGGTTATGAAAATGAAAGCATTTTAATACATATAACAATTGGTTAGTGTTTTGTTTGATTTCACTTGCAAATTTTGCTTCTGGTTTCTCTAGCCAACAATTTTCTCTTTCTCTGGCATGACGGATTTTAATAGGAAAAATTGCTGTAGGTTCTTTCCTCACTTCTAGAAAACAAAAATTAAAAACAAAACAAAATCCCAAATGGCATTTTGCCTAACAAAGTTAAAAGCAGCGAACAGAGTACCAACAGGACAGATGAATCATTGATAAAAAGCTCTCATGATGGCTACTGTTGACCATTACATCTATACAGGTGCAAATTGTGTGTTAGGTAGACACCTGAATTATGTTTGCATATAGCATAATTATGATATTAATCATCACTGTATACATTGATTTATGTAACTTATATCCTCTGTGACTTTTGCAGTATAAATCTGGGATTGCTGATGGTAATTCAAACTGGTTATCTTTTGGCCAACTCAATTGGGACTCAAATTTCTGCAATAGTATTCAATAATCACCCTCAAATTAAATTATTTTACGAAGGATATTAACAGAATTCACATTAACGAAATATTATGCCTATATATTTATGAACCATGAGATCATGCTGTGCTGCCTTTATTTTGACTGCATTTCTCTCCCCATTCAACAGTTAGACCGTAGGCAGCAATCTGTATCTCCAGATACAGTTTGATAAAGGACAGGGGCTCAAAAACTACTTGCTGAATGAATAAAGAAGTGAACAAGATACAAAGGAATATAAATTTGGGGTATGGCAACTCAATTTAACTGATACATATCCTCATTTCAATAAAAATTTGCAAATAGTAACCATTTACAAAGTGCTTATTATATGCTGAGAGGGACATAAAGCACCTTACCTTTGTGGTTTCATTTCATCTCCAAAACAATTCTATGAGGAGGTACTCTCCCGTCTTAAGGATAATAAAACTGAGCCTCAGAGAGTGGAAGGGATTCTCACAAGGTCATAATCCTACTAATTCGTGGAACTGGGATTAACATGCATCGTTTCTAAATTATTCTTAAGAAATGTTTTAACTATTAAAGAACTCAGGCTTGTGTCTTGCTTATTGAAGCTAAATAATGAAAGCTATAAGGAGCATCTTCTTCCAGGAAAGTTCTAGACTCCCCGACCTTCAAATGGCAGGTGTTTTTCTCTAGGTCTTCATACGATTTACATCGGCCCTATCCAACCAAATGACACCCGTTTCCAGCACTTTTTTCCTCTCCAGCACTTGGCTTTCACTCAAAATCTGTAACACTTGAAATAAAGGATTTAATGGCTATAAAAACTTTGAAAACCGTATCTTTTGTCTAAAACCAAGAGGTCCTCCTACTAATAGAATAAACCTGGTCTTCTCCTCCTCCATTATCCATAGCCATCCATGCTACATTACCCTTCTAATAAGCACTAGCAATTTTCTTTCAAATAGATTCCTTTTTAACCATCCCCACTGACCTCTTCCCCTTCTTCCTGGACCATCGCCATGGCTTCCTATAGACTCCCTGCCACGAGTTGCCAATTTCAAATGTGTCTCCTTCTATCCATTTATTACCATGTTGACAGAGTTATTTTATCAAAGTACAGTCTAGTCATGTCAATTTTCTGGTTAAAAATTTTCAACAGCTGCTTCCTGAAATTCCTTAGCAGAGTGTGTAGGGTCTTTATCAACCTAATCTCTCTTTACATTTTTGACCTCTTCTTCTGACATTGGCTATAAACTGAATGTGTTCTGACCATGTTGAAGTCTCCTACTCACAGTGTCATGCTCTTTTATATTTCCCAATGTTGTGTCACACCTCCCCATCTATCAGTTCTGTGGTTAATACACACACACACACACACACACACACACACACACACACACACTTTGCAAAACAATTAAACCATTATCTTTCCAGTGAGACTTTTACTAGTTTTTCAAACTACCCTATTGGATATTTGCTGGTTTATTTACATGCCTCAGAGACTACTCCATTGTGATTATTTGCTTACATGCCTGATTATTTTATTAGATTGTGAGATCTTTGAGGATAGAGCTATGCTTAGTTATTTCTGTATTCTTAACATGTAGCATAGTGCCTGGCACAAAACAAGTGACTAATACAAAGAAGCGTGAAATGTGCATACTATTATTTCTAATATTCTTTTCTCCTGATCTGAAATCGTACTTTCCTTAAATGTGAATATCTGCATTTGATAAAATAGAGTAGTTCCCAGGTTTCAGTTAGCTGTCCTGAGGTTGTCTTCTTTAACATCACTTTTGGAGGTCTTGTGAAATATTACAGAATCATCCTCTTCCTCTATTCCCATCAGGGATTTTAAACAAGTCAACAAATCCTCACAGCAGGTATCTTCAAAAGTGGGTTATGGAAGTAAGAGAATTAACAGGAACACAATAAGCTCTTTGTCCATATCTGGGAGTAGATAATTGGGGGAGATCAGTTTTTTGTCTCTTCAAATGTCCAAAGTGATTTTAGCTAGTGGGTGGTAAAATTTGGATCTATGGTGGCTTCTATCCAACATACTGCCCTCCTTTTAATAAAAGTTAATAATTCTATCAAATTATGACTAATCGGGAGTTATTTATTAAGTTGTTACCAAGTGAATACACCAAATGCAGATACTTAAATCCTAAACATATAGAGGAACTTAACATAATCACTGCCTCCTCCATGACATCATTAAAATCAACTTTTACTCAGTTTACAAATCCATTTCAAATTAAGTTGTAGAAAGCACTGCTCCCCACTTAGTGATCATAGATTTTGTAATTGAGTTTTTCCCCTTTAAAATTATAAATATACCATGGGATAATATTTCTGACACCAGTGCACTTAGCAAATAATTTAATTGTTCTCAGTTCTGAAAAACTGACCTCTATGTAGTTTAAGTTGCTCTCCTTTGCCAAGTTATAAATAAAAAATGCAACAATGGTTTGCAGTTGAAATATAATTACAACCAATATGACAGCAATAGAACTGAGGACAGCTGTTTAAATAGGAACAATTTGACTCCAACGGAAAACATAATGCTTATGGAAACACTCGAGGCAGCTTTAATTCTAGAAACAACAAGTATGAGATTAGAGCATTGAAGAGCCATGAGCCCATTCTTTTAAGCTTTTATCTGGACAAAATGTATCAGAAAATTCATTATAATGCCCTACCTCACAGAGATGTCATAGTGAAAGGATATAAAATTTTTGATCTAATTAGAGGAAAACAACTTCTGTCTTTAACTTTGTGGGGTTTTTGTTTTCATTACACACTCTGTTTAGAATGGTAACACACAAATAACAAATCTCAGCTATATTAGTTGAATGTGCTTTGGTGAAAGAAGAGGTATCATCTGACCCAATTAATCTTGATTTGGGATAGCTGCTTGATAAATGATTTCCTGGGAAGGGAGGCATCATGGCTCACTGCACTTTGTTTTCATCTTAGATCTGGTGTGAACTCACTATGTGACCTTGGCAAAGTCATTTAACTTCTCCTTACCTCTTTTCATTTGTAAAGTATAGCTAATCCTGGCCAGCCTCACTTTGGCAGAAATAAACACTAATATTATATATTCAGTAAGTATGAACATGATATTAACTATGTAGTTTGAATTTATTTAAATAGATGCTATGGTATTTATTTTGGTCCATTAGATATAGGTCTGCTGGCTGTATGAAACTAGAATGATATTAATATAATCTATATTGCCTAAGTCTCTGTAATACACACAGTTTTATAATTTTGACTATTTGGTTATTGATATAAAGAATAAACATGGTGGATAAGAATATAACTATATCACTGATCTAAGCCTCTGAACAAACTGCCTTCATATAGAACTGAGTATTTCTGAAAACTACGTACTTTGAATTTATTTAAATAGATTTATTTTGGTCCCATTAGATACAGGTCTGCTGACTGTATAAAACTAGAATAATATAATCTATGTTGCCTAAGTCTCTGTAATACATACAGTTTTATCATTTTAATTTAAATATTCTGAATCATTAGCAAGGTAGTAAGTGATAGAGGTAGAAACAATATTAATCAGATAGAGAAACTCCCAAAGAGACAATATGTGTTGTGAGTTGATGTACATAGTTAAATGAAAAAGAGGAAAAGCAAATAAAATGTTGGTTACTTATTCAAAATGAAGGGACAATATTATAAACATTTAAAATGGACTTGGCTCTATGAAGAATAAGCTTAGAGTACAGCTTTATGTTTAATTTTTTTTAGCTTAAATTTCATATGAAGATTTTGGAAAAAGTTTTCGGAGAGAAGAAGTATTTACACCAGATATAGGCATGATATAGAATGGTTAAAGGGAAGAAGAACTCTAAACACTATTCTAAATGGTATCAAGTATTTGAAAAGAATTGTAATCACATTTGAATGTAGATTTTAGGTTAGACTTAAGAAAAAATGTATTTATTATGAGAGTTGTTTTTGATGAAACTATTTGAATTGCTTTTTTCCCTAGAAATTGTCAAAAATATACTAGATTTATTTTTAAACAAAATTGATATGATAAAATCTTATTTTTTAATTATTTTTAAAAAAAATAATGTTTATTTCTTCTAGAGAGAGACAGAACATGAGCAGGGGAAGGGAAGAAAGAGGGAGACACAGAACCTGAAGCAGGCTCTCTGCTTCAGCACAGAGCTGTCAGCGCAGAGCTCGATGCAGGGCTTGAACTCACGAACCGTGAGATCATGAGCTGAGCCAAAGTTGGACGCTTAACCAACTGAGCTACCCAGGTGCCCCAAATCTTATTTTTACATAAAGAGAAAAAGATACAGGCTACTTAGCCTCCTATAGGCTACTTAGCCCTTACTATCTAGAAGGAAGTGCTTTTTCACATACTAAATCAAGAATTAATCTGAAGTTTTGGTTTGTTTTCTAGAAGTGGGTTTGATTGGATGCCTTATTCAGGCCCCTTGGGAATGAACTAGATGTTATATGGGAAACACAGAAGGAATATAATGGAATGTGTCTAAATTGATTGCAGATAAGCAGGCGAGATGACTTAATGAGAGAGGGCTATCACGTTTACAAACCGGTGATACAGCAGCATTCAGTGGCAAAAAAAAAAGTTGGCTAAAACCGAAAGTGCATATTGTGGTATAGCTCACAAACAGTGAATTCATCTCGGCATTCCTGGTGCTTATTACTGGGTCCAGCACATGCCAAATATGAAATATATGGTGGCCCAGTATAGTGAACTGAAATCACAAATCTGACTGTCTTAGAATATTGTAAACTCTTCATTTACTTCTTCAACAAATGTTTATTAAACACCTACTATGTGTAGTCCATATGGTGAATAAAAAGATAAAACACCCAGTTTCTACTATCAGTCTAGTTATGGAGACATTAAGCAAATAACCTCATGAAAGAGTATGTAATAACACTTTGGGAAACACTCCATGAGATAGAAATAGTGTTAAAAATAAGTAGATATAAAATAAAGAAAATAAATAATGAATAAAAATAATGTTAAACAAAAACTAAGCTTGACTGTCTTCTCTAAGTAAGTGACTCCTGAGCTGACAAGTGAAGGACGAGTATTGAGTTGGGCTGACATGAAAGTAAGCAGACGTGGCTATCTCCAGGTAGAGGAGACTGTGGGAAGAAAGGGCCCTATTACATGGAGGTGTGTGGCATATTTAATAAAGCAAAGAAAGATGAGATACGCAGTTGAAGGAGGGTTGGCACACATCCTATAGAGCATGGCGAGCCTCATTTAAAAAATGACTTCATCATAGAGATGAGAAACCACAGGAGGAAAATCACATTCTGGCTGCAGGGCAAGGATAGTCTGGGAAGAGGTATGGGAAGCAGCTACAAAGTACGCTGTGCTTTTCTCAGAAGGATTGAATGTGTGTCTATAGAAAGCTGTCAGGAGTTAGTATAATTTTTTTTTTCTCAGCTCTTTTTGAAAGCAAGAGCTATAGAATGGTGACGACCCCATAGATCTCAGAAGTGTTACAAAAACGAATAAGAGAATTGGGAAAGCCCAATTGCCTGCCTTACATATTGACAATTCTGCATACACTTGTATTTTTATTAAAAAAGAGATGTGGCTTGCCATTTGTATATCAAGTATTAAGTGGTCAGTTAGGCTTGAGTGGGAGATGGCTTGAACTAGATACGGCCAGAAAGTAAGACACCATCCAGTAGATTAGATCCAAACTTCTAAAACTTAAATCAGTATCTAGTCTATAGTCATTTTGCTAACATAAGCTGTTGTAAAACTTTAGAGCTGTTTGTCCATGTGTAGTCTGCCTACTCTTGAACCAGAATCAACTGGACTGATTTTTAAAAATGAAGAGTCTGGGCCTCTTAGCTCTTGACCCTCCAGGCTCTTAGGTACATGGAGGATTTTCAGGAAAACCTGTGTTTCAGTCTTAGGCAATGATTCCCAAGCATTATTATACAAGTACTGGAAAGTTTATAAAATGGAAATTCCCAGGATCCATACCCAGAAATTTTAATTCAAGAGATTTGGGGTGACTAGGCATAGATTTTTGTTGTTGTTTAAATGAAGCTTAGGTGAACTTTAAGTGCAAAGTTAAGAGTCATTGGTCTAAAAGTTTTTCTTAGTTTATTCGAACTGTTTCTAGTAAGATCTCTCATAAATCATATATACTGCTGTATGATAAGTTCTTCAAGGTCAGGGGTACTGTCCTTCTCAACTTTCTCTCCTCAGCATTAGGATAGGGTTAAATCTTACCATTCTTTGAATCCCAGATAAAATGTCATTGCCTCTTGACTAAATGGAATGCTTCTCTGCAGATTCAATACCTCTGTGTAATTTCCCAAATCACTCATCACACTTCTTTATAATAAAACAGATTATTTTTCTTCTGTAAACTCTGGGAAACTGTCTATTTTGTGCTCAGTAGAATTGGTAATATCTCGTGGAGTACCTGGCACTTAAGAGGCACTTAATAAATACTTACTGAATGAAAAAATATGCAGGAAATATTAAATGTTTTGATTACTTGAAGACTGTGATCTCTTTTAACCTCTAGTGAAAAGATATTATTTCATTTAAGGTTTATATTAGACCCTAAAGTAACTTTTTAGGCTACTACTAAGAAATAGCCCCATCAAATTCTGGTAGAACTTCTCAACAGTGATTGGCATAATGGCCCAAATCTGGCCACCTCTCACTATATTTGCAGCCATAATCCTTGTCCAAATGCCTTCATCTTTCCCTTAAAGGAAAGTTGAATAGGCTTGAAAAATGAACACATCCTCATAGGAGCAAGATGGCTCAGGAATTAGATGGGTATTCAATAAAAAGTAGATTTAGAAGATCTAACTTTAGAAGAAAATGGTCTTCAGAGACTGAAATAAATAATTAAAATATAGATAAAAAGATAAAGTGGTTAGAATGGGATCCTGGCGGGGCAGGGGGAGTATCCACAAGATTAATATAAAAGCCGGCAGCAGAACAGGACTCTATTAGCCTAAAGTATAGGAATACAGAAAGTATAGGTAAGACTAGAAAAGTCAGGATCTGGGTGTCTTGGAGGCATTATAAGAGACACTGAAGTTGGTAAGAATCCAGATTGAATAAAGACTATAGTTCAGTGGGCTTTGATAAGTGGGGGGTTCAACTATGGTTTCAAGTCGAGAGGAACAGCAAAAAGTATGAGCTTGATGAGAGAAAGCATTGGGAAAAGTTATTATGGACCACTTGGTCCCTGTTAAGAACACATGACGAGACACGATTTTGGGAGGAGAACGTGTTCAGAATGAAATGGAGGAGTCTGTGGAAGGGCAGCCACAGTGAAGACAGGACGTGATATGGATACATGTGAGATACTCCTCACCTTTTATTTTCTGAGAGAAGCAAGAGACATCTAGTCTAATCTTGAACTTAGACTGAAAAGAAAAAAAAACATTCAATTTGTTTCTGTCCAATTTTCATCTTGTCACGGTCCCTTTTCAATTCTAATTCTATTGATTTTTCCAACCTCTTTTTCTATTGTACTAGAAAAATATTGAAAGAACAGGATAAAAAAACGTTAACCTACGGTAATAGGAATGCCGTAGGATTCATCTAGCAATAAAAAGAAACCCGTAACACCTCTGGTACCAGACCTTAAAGTCCACGGAGCTCACAGTATTCCATTCAGTGACACTGGAAAGCAAGTTAAGAAAACATGAATATTATCAGAGCTTAGTATTGTGAATCCAAGAGAGCATAATTGTGACAATGAGGGAAGTGTCATGAAATATATAGAGAATGCCTTTTCTGAGCTGAGGCTTAAGTAGCTATGGAGTAAGGCACCAAATCTGGTTTAGGAAGAAAATATGAAAATGAAAGAAAGGTAGAAAAAGGAGTTAATGAAATAGAATTGATATGGATAGAAAAACAAAGAAGAGATACAGGTTAAAGCACACAGAATTTCAGGGCCCTTGGGTGGCTCAGTCCATTAAGTGTCCGACTTAATTTCAGGTCAAGATTTCATGATTCACAAGTTCAAGCCCTGCATCGGACTCTGTGCTAACAGCTCAGAATCTGGAGCCTGCTTCAGGTTCTGTGTCTCCCTCTCTCTCTGCCCCTCCTTTGCTTGCTCTCTCTCAAAAATAATCATTAAAAAAATAAATAAACATTAAAAAAAGTATGTGGAATTTCAAAATTTCAGAACATATATTTATAGTTCACAAATTATAAAATAACCAAAATAACAACTGGATTCACTTTTCCTAAATTTTATTATTTATTTATTTATTTATTTATTTAATTTTTGAGAGAGAGAGAGATTGAGAATGAATGAATGAATGAGTGAATGAATCCCAAGAATGCTCCACATTGCCAGCACAGAGTCCGATGTGGGGCTCAAACTCAAGAAATGTGAGGTCATGACCTGAGCTGGAATCAAGAGTCAGATGTTTAACTGACTGAGGCACCCAGGCTCCCCCCTCTCTTATGTCAGTAAGCAGTGTACCATACAGTTAAGAGTTTGAGTTCTACGTTTGTATTTATTTTAGTTTTGATTGACAGCAGGTGATCTTAGACACAGCCATTAATCTTTCTAAGTCTCAGTCTTTATCAGCAAAACAGGGATAATTATGCTACTTACTTCATAACATATGTACATTCAATAAGTGAAATAAAACACGTAAGTGTTTGTTATGATGCCAGGAAACAAGTAAGAACGTAAAGCATGAATTTCGTATTAATAGCTATGATTTGCTTTGTTGCCTTTGCTAGTGCTCATCAATAATGAAATGTGCAGACGTATTCTGGGTGTCAGGAGAAAACTGAAAGTAGGGTTGCCTCCTGTTTTCGACAATCCAGAGAGTGACTGGCCTTGCATAAGTAATTGGAAGCCCGAAACAAACAGAAGAAAATCAGAGGGATCTTTATCTAAATGGTAAAGATAAAGCCACTAGCGTTTAAAATATTGATACAGGAATACATGCTACACAAATGTTGAATAGAGTTTTGTTTTCTCATGGAAAGTCCTAAAAATCCATAAAGCCTTTAAAATACCATCTTATATTTCACAACAGCTACCACAGAAATTGTTACAAGCAACAAAAAGAGGTATCGTCTTGAAAGTTAAACGTTTAATGAAAGTGAACAACTCAGATTTAAAATTTGATGCAAGGCTTCTAAATGGAGTAATAATGCTCTCGGAGCACCTGGGTGGTTCAGTCAGTTAAGCGTCTGACTCCTGATTTCAGCTCAGGTCATGATCTCCTGGTTTGTGAGTTCGAGCCCCAAGTCAAGCTCCACACTGGGAATGCAGACCCTGCTTGGGATTCTCTCTCTCTCTCTCTCTCTCTCTCTCTCTCTCTCTCTCTGCTGTTCCCCACCCTCCTAAAATAAGTAAAGAAACTTAATAATAATTTAAATGGAGTAATAATGTTCAAAGTAACCTTGGAAGCATGAATATAGGGAGAGCAAAGCGAAAAGTTACTACAAATTTTACAATGTTTTTCCTATTTAAGAGGATTGTTCTTGAATGCTTTCTTGTTCAAGTAGCAGAGAAATTAATGGAGTTTTTATTAAACCCTTTTGGGATAGACACAATGGGCACAGAAGACGTTAGGGCACTTGTCCATGAGGGCATTTGTTAGGGAAGAAAATGAACGAGAAACAGAGTGAATAGTAGAGGATGACACAGGAATCGTTTGGAGTACCTAATGCATCCATCCAACCTAGTTCTGAGCCCGGGATCCTGGGAATCATCTGTGACTTTTTTCCTTCCCTTAATGTCTATATTATGAAAACTTACCTGTCACACCTCCACAAAATGGTCCAGATTCAACCACCTCTTACCATTCCCATTGCCACTATCGTTGTCCGAAACACCTTCATCTTTTCCTTCGATAACATGCTTTACTATCTTTACTCTTTTCTACCTACGTTCAGTATTCTACCCATAGCCTGCATTTTCTTGTCAAATATAAATTTGGTCAGATTGTCTCTCTGCTTAAAACATTTCAGTGATTCCCCATCATGGTTGGAATTAAATTTAACCACTTCTCATGGTTTCTAGGATCGCACATGTTTTGCCCCTATTATTTTGCAGTCTCCTTCTCTGTGCACTAAACTCCTCATACTGTCTGCTAGAACAAATCAAGGTCAGTTCCATCTCAGCACCCTTGCATAGCCTGAGCCATCTGCTTGGAACCCTCTCTCTCCAGTTATTTCAGGATGGTTGTTACTCTTTAAGTCTCAACTCAGAGACTTCCTCTGACCATCCTATATAAACAGCCCTTCTATTCTCAACTCACTACTCATTATTCCTCATATATCTTTGTGGGGTTTTTTTCCCTCACTACAGTAATAACTCTTTACATATGTGTGGGTTTATTTATTTTTGGAACTATAAATTCTCTGTTTATAGTTTGTTTGTTTATTTATTGTATTGTGTAAATTCCCTGAAGGCAGGGATCCTGGTTGACAAATTTATTGCAGTATCCCCAAGTACCTGCTAAAACCAGTGCCTGATGTCTAGTAAGCATTTGTTAGTTGAATCCTGAATGAATGAAGGTGGTCACTACTTAGACCTGTCATCCAGATATAGTCCCTATCTCTGAAGCCATCTACTCCCAGAATTATTTTCTGTCTTTTTTGAGCTTTTGCATGGAAAATCTTTCATTACTTTTCTAACAAGAACGGAACCCTTAAATCTTCTATTCACCTTCTGCTCCTCAAGCCTTTTTGTGACACCTCCTAGGAGAAGAAAGTTGACATACAATAACAAAAAGAAGCATAAATATTATCTAGTTTCTTCCCTCTATTATCAACTTGAACTTTCACTACCTTCTGAGTTCAGATTATCTGTTAACTTAAGAGAAAGATAACTCTAGATGTTGGGACAGAGTTTCTTATGACTTCATATTCTCTCAGTACTGTCACAGCTAAAAGGTGGTTAGTGGCTCTGGGGACTGATCCATGCCATTAATTTCCTGTTAGGGTTAATAAAGCTGTTTTTTTTTTTTAAGATTTATTTATTTATTTATTTATTTATGAGAGAGAGAGAGAGAGCAAGAGAGAGAGAGAGAACACATGTGAGCATGCAGGTGGGGGAAGGTCAGAGAGAGATAGGGAATGAATCCCAAGCATCCAGCGTGCAGAGTCCGATGTGGGGCTCAAACTCACGGACAAGGAGATCATGACCTGAGCTGAAGTCGAAAGCTTAACTGACTGAGGAATCCATGTGCCCCAATAAAGATGGTTTAAAAAAAAATACAACAATCGCATAAAACATGCCCCCCAATAGTTTCATGTGTCAAATGACTAACTTACACATAAACTTATAAAGCACATCTTAATTTTAATTTCATAACTACCTGAGTAAATTGTGAGCTGTAGAAATCCAGAGGACAGGGAGGTCATCATGGCCTGAAGTAATTAAAGAAGCATTTGGAGGAGGAGGGACTTGAGATGGGCCTTGAATTACTGTTGGATTTAAATAGCGGCTATACTTAGTCACATAATTTCCCCTCACCTAATTTTGAGGGGAAATTTGCATCTCCTCTCTGCCCAGTTTCTCCTGGCTGGCTGCCACGACTGTCAACAGCAGCAGCCCTTTTGCTGAAAAATGGCCAACAAGGTAACTGTGAATAATTTCAGACTGAACACATTTGAAACTCCACAAACTGAAATGTTAATGGGAAGGAGCACCTTAAGAGTATACTGTATGGATGCAAATCTTTTTGGTTTTTTGAATTTCTCCCAGAGGCTTTAAAAATGTAAAAAGCAACAAAATAGCAGGAGCTGCATAGTAACTGAAGTCAATAAGTACTGCAAAATATCTTAAGCATTTGAAACTAAACTGTGATTCAGAGGCATTAATCACGATGGTAACGTGTTTTGCCATATGCTTTCACGTGGCTCATCATGGAGAAAATGGGAACTTTGTTGAAGGATCCTCCTCTTATCCTGCACTAGGATCAAACTTAGGAAGTAAATCTCTTAAGCTTTCTGAGAATATCTCTTTGTGAATATCCGATGACCCTACGAAGCACATTTTAGAGAAATAACAAAACAAAGGAAAAAATGCAACTGAGACAGGTTGGGCAGATGTCATTTCAGGGACTCTCAGAAGATGGCACTAAATATTCATCCCTGCTGACTGCCAAAAGACCAGAAAAGCCAAACATCCTAGCCTGCAATGTCATCATTCTTAGTAACATGACTAGTTTTCCAAAAAGAGCATCTGTTGCCTGGAGCTCATTCATGGTCATTGCCACTTCTGCCTTTCCTGTTTGCCTCATAATACACTCCAATTACAATTTATTATGGAAATCACTCCGTGCATAATAGCCACCCTTTGGCCTTGGCAACTTTGGCCAGCTGTTGGCAAATTACTGCACTGGCCAGACCTAACCAAGTATTCTCTTGATGATACAGAACCTAATACTTTAACTCTCATGCCTTATATAAGTGATCTTCATACATGGTCACAAGTAGACCTGCCTGAGATAGAAAATCTGAAAGTAATAGATGCCATCACTTCTTCTCCAAGCTGACATGGAAATCAGTGTTTCCAGACAATTTCAAAATTCTGGTTTTCCCTAGAAGAGGACCTTGAGTAAAAAACCCTTCTGGTTTTTTATTTGTTTGGTTTCAGTTTTTTTGTTTTGTTTTCACTCAGTCACATCTTTTTGTTAGAAACTAAGATGTATCTTTTGGCATCCCCAAAGGCATACGCCATCACCCATCAAAGCAAACCAATTAGAGAGAAGAAAAAGTAGGCAAACTGAACACCCTCCAAATGGCAGTACTCCTGTAGGTACCATGAGTGCTAAGGTATTTCCATGGTGATAAGGACAATTTTAGGATGTGAGAATGGATTGAGAGCCTCATGAAGTATACACTGTTAGTGAGACTAGTTCTCAATTTGGGATTTTTTAAAAAAAACTTTCTTTCTTTCTTTCTTCCTTCCTTCCTTCCTTCCTTCCTTCCTTCCTTCCTTCCTTCCTTTCGGAGGCGGGGCAGAGAGAGGGAGAATCCTAAGGAGGCTCTGCACTGACCTTCCAGATGTGGGATCTGAGCCCTTTAACCCACGAACCGTGAGATCATGACCACAGCTGAAACCAAGAGTCGGACACTTAACTGAGTCATCCAGGCACCCCCTCAATTTGGAATATTTTTTTAAACTAAGTAAAAACATTTGGAACTCTTGAAGATTTTAATCCTCTTTCAGCATAGTAATTATAAACTGCATGGTCAGTGCTTATTTAACTATGCATCTTTTTAGTCCATTACTTCTCTGTCAGTGTAGGGCACATGTCTATTTGCTCTTAAGGATCTTATATGCTATCTGGTATATATTAATGATGCTAGTATAGGAACAAAATAATCATCATTTCTGAAGTGCTTCCCATGTGTCAAATACCCTGTACTTTACATATATTATTGGATTCAATATGTATTGTACAACAGCCCAATGAGAGAGACACTATTATGAGCCTTATTTTTTCTATAAAGAAACTGCAGATCATTGGGTTGAAATGATTTGTCTTACATCCAGGGCTAGTAAAAGGGAAACTAAGATGGTAATCTCAGTTTGTGTGATTTTACAGTCGATGTTTTTTATTTCTTTGGGGTATTTTTTCTTATTAATAAATACTTGTTTAATTAATTTCATAATCTGAATATTGTCATATTAAAAGATTATTAAATGGGTTCAGATATACTGTGAGTTGACTCATGCTCCCTTCCTAAAGTCTACAGTTGGCTTCTAACACCTGATGTTGGCTGTGACCTTTGACACAGGGTGTTCTGCTAACCTCACCTTGTATTATGGGAGTGAACAAAATTAGCATAGTTATATAGGAGGCTTATTATCTGGAGGATGCAGAGAGCTACTCACTGCAAGGATACCAGACTCTTTGTGAGATGCCGCCTCTCAGGGTTTTCAAGTTATGTTCCAGGGCACCTTTCTTTTCATGGAAGTATTATACATGCAGAGTTAAGCTTCATGTTTTTGTGTAAGTTCTCCTTTGAAAGTCTGACATTATATGAGCATGTTACCTGCCAAACCAGTGTCGTTGTTGAGGGGAAAGAGTTCTAGAGTCTATCACTTTATACCTGTGTGGCTTAGAGTAAGTTACTCAATGCTTTTCTGCTCAATTGTTTTAATCTAAATATGGAAATAATGTTTTCCTCATAATGTTGTAAAATTAAATAAGACAAGGTACTTACAGGAGATGGGGACATATTAGATACTCAAAAAATTCCCATGTCTCTATCTAGATTATGTTCATTTTCACCCTGTAGGTATTAACAATTGCTACTATACTATTGAAAAACCCCAAACCAAGAGCAACATAACTTTCTAAATCTTTAGCCCCATATCAACAAAACAAAACAGCTTAAACATAAGATATAACTGGAAGTTTTCTGAAATACAATTGGTTATGCTAACCAATGAAAACAATCCTACAATAAAATGCCAAATTTGTATAGAGCTCAATATTTTCCAATAATGTTCTAAGTGCTTTCTATCCAAATCATGGAATTGATTAAACACAAAGGAAAAGTCAGTAAGAATTAACTGAGTTAATTACATGCTATAATTTTTTAAGACAAATTACAGTTGTCACCACATTTATAATCTAATTTATTTTCAATAAAAGCTTACTTTTAAATGTTCAAATATATTACTTTAAGAAATTTAGATAACTAGTAACTTTTGCCACTAACAACTGTAGATCAAACAAAAATTCAGTGGATGTAAGTATGTTTTCTTCATTATCATTTGGCATATGTATAAAATACATGTGATTGCCCTTTCTTGATTAGAATATTAGGTAAAAAAAAAAAAGGGAGATAAATGAAAGGATAGAAAATTGAATTCTTGGTGGCATCATTACCCTAAAGATGAAGGTTAATTCTTTTATTATGGTTTCTGTTCATGGCAGTTTTTACACACAGTTGATGCTTTTCAAGATGCTGGCAATTGTTAATTTAAAATTGGAACAAAAGAAAGTAATTCTTTTAGAGGGAGTGATGATTCACATCCTGCAGATAAAAAAAATACCTCTACTCTGACTTCCTAATCTGACTTCAAAGCCTACATTCTTCTTTATAGAAGAGTTTCTATAGCATTACAAAAAATGAAAAGGGATTGCCCAACACACTTACAAATGGAGAAGTTAAGCTACATCACCAAAACTTAAAATATGAGTAGGTCATAGAAATTATGAAAACTAATGTTTCTCCACAGGGGAAAATGAAATACACATACATATTTTTAAAATAAATTGACCTGTAGAACTATCACTATCATTTAGGAGTTTGGGAAGATCTATAACATAATGTAAATTAAAATAGAACTTTCTTGTAATCAGAAACAAGGATGCAACAACCCCGCAATGACACATATTAGATCTATTTTACCAGCATGTTTTATACTTCCCTGAATCTCTCAAAATCTTTCAAATTTTGCAATGATGTCTTGAGCATGACTTTTATTATTTACATGAAGTTAGAAAAATCTTATAACCTGCAACTTTGCCATCTTGGGTTTTAAATAACATAGCCATTGTAGTATTTTTAACACTGCCTGGGACTGGTGGCATTTGGCAAGGTCACATGAAGGCCGGAACCCAGGTGCATTAGAAGAGTGAAAATTTAAAAGTCATCGATTGGAATTGTTCTTTCAGGGTCAGTTCTGGACCAGTAATTATTAAGGAACTAGATCTCAGGAGACGTCATGTGATAGAAACACTAAAATGTCAGGACCCCAGTCATGGAGTCAAAGGCACTAGAATTTTTAAGGAAAAAATTGCCATGGAGTGGAGTGTTTGGCTTGAATTTCCTGGCCAGATTCCAGGCTGAGAGATTGTAGTCTGCTTTTCTTAAATCCCCCCTGCAGTTTCTTTTGGAGGCTGTCCTCTCATTCAGTTCCTTTCTTAAATGATTTTGCAGTATTGTGTTCAGATAAACAACCGCTGGGTTCCACTTCAGTGGTGGGTAAAGTGATTTCTGTGCTCTGTCTATAGTTTGTAAGACACTCCTCGGGAGGTAAAAGGTGCAGCAGAAATTTAATATCCTGATACTCATTTTAAAAGAAAGTTACATACCGATCTTCATATTACTGATATATATATTTCTAAAGCCCCATACTTTAGGTTTCATGAAATCATTTTCCAAACAAAGAAAGAGTTCAATCATTTTGGGGTGGCTATTTTTTTTTTCTCATTTTGCCTCACTTTACCCTTCTTGCCTACTTTAACAACAATAGAAGGATCCCCAAAGAGTGACTCAATGAATTTGAGATTTAAGGAATAGACAGTCATTAAGCAAATGTAATGTGTTTAGTCATGCTAAACTAAATTCACAGTTTGAATAGACATGGAATATAAATGAAATGTGCTCAGGGCAGGAGTTCAGGACATCTCACTTGCTACCTGGATACCAAACCTGAGCTTCAAAAGCCAAATACCATTCATTTGAAAAAAGAAATGCAAAACTCTGAAATGGTGTGACAACATCATCCTAAGCAAGATTTCCCTCATAATAAAAAACACGATAATGATAGTAAAAGCCAAAGGAGGAATGTTTCATCTTGCAGTCACAAATAGCATTGCTATTCCTCCTGCCAGAGAAGTTTTAGCTAAAAGCACATAAGTAGTTCAGAAAGGAAAACGGTAAAAATGAGCAGTAAGCACATGCCATGGTGACTTTTTCTGACAGGGAGGGGGGTACACCACACTGAGGCGCTTCATCCTCCCGGAAGTGTACTTTATCCGTGCCATTCTGCCATTCTTCTTAATCAGCAAAAGATTATAGTAAAACTTACTGTACAATTGTTTTAATCTTTTTGAAGATTATAAGGAGAAACAAAAGGTATATTTCTGTCCATTAAAAAACTCTGCAAGGGACACCTGTGTAACTTAGTCGGTTAAGTGTCCAACTTCGGCTCAGGTCATGATCTCAG
Organism: Panthera uncia; assembly: GCF_023721935.1. Taxonomy (NCBI): domain Eukaryota; kingdom Metazoa; phylum Chordata; class Mammalia; order Carnivora; family Felidae; genus Panthera; species Panthera uncia. Next base: position 99,711,668 of record NC_064809.1, on the reverse strand, counting down.
GGTTCCTGAGTTCCAGTCCCTCATAGGTCTCTCTGCTATCAGTGGGGAGCCTGCTTGGGATCCTCTGTCCCCCTCTCTATCTGCCCCTCCCACGCGTGCTTGTGCGCGCTCTCTCTCTCTCCCTCTCTCTCTCCCTCTCTCCCTCCCTCTCTCTCATAAATAAATAAACGTTAAAAATTTAAAAAAATGCAAACACATCTATGCACTGTACAAGTTTTTCCTTAAATACTTTAGTTATTTTACCATGAAGATGACTGGAGATCACTCCTAAAATAAGATTATAAAACTTGAAATTAACCTAAGCAAAATCTCTCAGTTAATCCAACTCCTAAAATCAATCTGTGTACTCTGTTAACATTTTATTTCATTTTAATACTTTATTTTTTTAACGTTTATTCATTTTGAGAGACAGAGAGGGAGTGGGAGTGGGAAAGAGGCAGAGAGAGAGGGAGACACAGAATCTGAAACAAGATCCAGGCTCTTACGACGTGGGGCTTGAACCCACAAACCATGAGATCATGACCCGAGCCGAATAGGAGGCTTGACTGAGCCACCCAGGTGCCCCTCTGTTCATCTTTTAAGTCTGAAGTGCCAAAAACAAAAACAAAAACAAAAGTTGATTTGGATGAAGAAAGTTGAAGTGAAGGTGAAAGTCCATCACGTGAGTGTTCATGAAAAGCAGATGATCACTTGGCACCTTTCAGTAAGAGTATTTTAAAATCTGAATCACTTTGTCAAAAATATTATCATCTGCAAAACAGACTTAACAATGTGCTGCTCTCTTGGGCATCACTGACACTAAGAATAGACCATAAATTGGTACTATGGAGTGCCTCTCAGTTCCAGCTTTTCTAAAAGCACTTCACAAGGCAATTAGTCAGATAATGGTGCTGTGCTCACTCCTTGCAGCCTCTCTATAGTCACTAATAGCACAGACTCTTTCCAACCAAGCGAATGCCTCATAGGGGAAGCAGACTAACATTTTGACTCTTCTCCATCCTAGTCACATTCCCTCTTGAAGTAACGTATTTTTCTGTCTTCTTATTTATAAAATGTCTTAGAGTTAAAATTTGCACTTAAAACATCCCAGTCATTTATTTTGATGTAATTAATCAGGATCTGCAGTAGATGTCTTCTAAATCATGAGTGAATGATGAATTTCCAGAATGTTCTACTGTCACCCTACCAATGGCTTTATTAGTGAGGATTTTTTTTTTTTTGCTGAAATGAACGTTAGAATGTGTAAAGGATCACTAAAATGTCACCATTTTAGTCTATTATATAACATGTGAAATAGAAGAACTGAGTATCATACTGACAGCTTTTAGCTATTACAAAGGTTAAATGGGAAGTGTTTATCCTAGAGCCTCTTAAACTTGCTGTGATTTTTCACCAGGACAGTACATGAATTAAGGTGTAGACGATGGTGGTACTTTGCCTATAGAAAAAGGATCCCATGAGTAACTACATCAGAGGTCTGACTTTTTGGAATTCTTTGAAAGATACTGTTCAGTTAACTTATTTGAAATAATTTCTGTTGGCAATTTAAGGTGATTTTCTACTTATTGACTATTTTCAAGTAAAGATATATTTGGGAATTTAAACTAGCATTTCTTGGACCGTATATGGGCCTTTGACCAACTGACATTGATATAAAGGGTAAATCACTTAGGCCGACAACAATATTGGTTTCATGAAAAGATGATGATAAAATATTTTAAAAATAAAATGCTGATTAGACTCTTTTGACCCCAGAAGAGTTTTGTAACTAAGGAATTATTAGGCAATTCAGCTTTAGCCTTGATAGCTTCAAATGTATGGACAAAGTATGCTTTTCCTTTAAGGAAAGAGAGTTTTATATACTCAAAATGAAGAAGAGGTTAAGGCAGTTCAAAAAAGTGATTTTTTAAAATATCATTTATGTTCAAAAGCAAGAGAGAGATTTTGTTTCCATGGAGTAAGTTTACAATTTTTTAATCTCCCCACTGCTTACCTGAAAAAGAAAAAATAGCACTCAACTTTCCACTTTGCTTGCATCTGAATCCCAGTTTAGTAATGGTGAATTAGTTTTGAATTGCTTTTGAAATATACCCTGCCCTATATTTTAGCATACCCCAATCCAATTTAATATAATCTGATCTAATATCAGTAATGCTTGTATTTATTTTACATTCCAGTCATCATTTTGTATGCTTCTACTAACCTCAAGGACAACTTTTAAAATAGATCAGCATTTCTCAGTATGAAATACCCAGTTGTATAATCAAAACCCCGGCACCTGTGTAGTGTAAGTGCTTATTTAAAATGTGTGGTGATTAGAACCTTTTCTCTCAAATCACATCTTGTTGAAGTTAATGAATCCTTTGTAGGAATGTTAACCAGATTCTACATTTCTCTGATGATACCATCCCCCCTTCTCACTAACATATTGAAAACATTAACTACTGACAGTGAACGATTGCTGAAAAATCTCTAATATAGTGGACAAAGTGTTGCACTGGACCCTGCACAACATACACCTTTCATCTCTGTAATGCACAATTTCAAAGTTTCAGTATTGGATTTTCTTAAATCCAGTTGCTGTCAAACACATGTGTCCAACAAACACTAATTTGGTCTAAACTATTTTTGCCAGGCTGGAGTGATGAGAAGAAGAATGGCAATACATAAAAGAGCTATACTTGTCACTGGAACGGTTGTCACCAATGGGGTATACCATGGTCATTCTGCTTTTGATCATCCCCATTAATCTCCCATTTTTAGCCAAAACCCCAAAACATGGGGTTTTGGCTAAAACAAAGATCTAGACTCTTTAAAAATAATTCCTAGAGGGGCTCCTGGGTGGCTCAGTTGGTTAAGTGCCCACTCTAGATTGAGGCTCAGGTCATGATCTCATGGTTTGTGGGATCAAACCCCGTGTCAGGCTCTGTGCTGACAGCGCAGAGGCTGCTTGGAATTCTCTCTCTCTCCCTCTCTGTCTCCCCTCCCCTGCTCATACTAACTCTGTCTTTCAAAATAAATAAATAAACTTAAAAAAATAATTCCCAGGAAGTGAAGCTATACATACACAAAAGACTCTGCCTTTAGCAATCACACCATTGTGTTGCCTCCAAATTACTTGCTGCCCTTCTAGGGAGGTGTTACAAATGAAGGTTCCAAAACACAGGCAATCACAGCCAAGAGCATGCTAATGCTTTTGAATCATGCTGATGTTGGAAGAAAAACAGCAGGTATGAATTTCCAAAAATACTTGGTGGCTCAGACCTTCCTCTTTGAATATTTTATAGCTTATGTATTGATTAGTTGATAGAATGGAGAACAATAATACCCCATGTTCTGCCGTGTAGTCACCGAGTATTGCCAGCTGTGGAACTTCAATGTTAATAGCCAAAAATAGGACCTTTTTAAAAACCCCCTCTCTTCACTGTATCCATCCCTTGATAAGTAATGAGTGTAACAGAGTAAAAATTTCTAGCAATGCTAAAATTCAAGGTATGTACAAAATTTGATTGGATTTTGCATATACCTCTGCATGACAAGTTGCTATACTTCATGTTTCTGAGCAGGCAATGTGGCAGGCAATGTACTAAATGCTTTCTGTCCAAGAGGTGATTTATATTTATGTAACATGAGAAAATTCATGTTATTGCTCCAGTTTTGCAGAGAAGGACATGGAGTTCAGAGAGATTAAACAAATCAGCATAGATCACAAAGCAAGAAAATGGCAGTGAGAGCCATGAGATCATGACCTGAGCCAAAACCAAGAGTTGGATGCTTAACCCACTGACCACCCAGGCGCCCCTCAACATTTTTGATCAAAGCTTTGATATAAGTCCATTTGTAAGTTGTTTTAAATTTAAATCAACTAGATCCTTTCTTACTAAATGTAGACTGAAGGTTTTGAGCTCTTGTAAAGTCACTTTGGGCAGTAGGGGTACTGGGAATGGGACAGAGGTGTGACAATAAGGGCCAGCCTCAATTGTCTAAAACTGCCCCTTGAGGCACTTGCTCCCCCTAACTTTCCATTAGGTTACTGAATGAGGAAATACATGTTTTGAACACAGTGTTCTCTGGAAGACTCTCTTCACTATGTGTTTCTTCTTCCTCATTCTCTCTTCTGTCCTCACTGTCTTTCTCTTTTTCTTTGTTCCCACCCATCCACTCACCCCAATTCCACTCTCTTCTCCATCTCTTTTTCCAAAACAGGGAAAGAGAAAGAGAGAGAAAAAAGTGGAAAGAGACAGTAGAGTTCAAGTCAGCCTCTGTGAAAGAAGAGGTTTATCTCAGTGCCCCACTCCTCTCTTGGTCTCTCAGACACTCAAGAGAAAAGGAACAGATGTCCGTTCTCAATATTGTTCATGGTCCGGTTTTTGTTTTTGTTTTTTTCAAGGCTACCACCTTCTCTCAGTGTTCAATTACATAATATTTAGCAGTCAAGACTATGAGGTAATTTAGGCAAAATAGAAAGGCTTGAGACTTTGAGAATAACATAATACATAAATGTTCCTGTATTTTGATTATCTCTCCTTTTTATTTTCAGGCTCTCTGAAAACAGTCATAACAGAATCCTATTGAGTTATCTGTCTGGATGTTTCTGGTTGAGAACTTCCCACACCGTCCGTAGGAATGACTCCCAAGGGCCATGTTTTTGTTCCACGAACAGCTTTCCTTGCTGTGGTAATTAATATGGGAATGGCCCTTCACCTCAAGTAGGAAAATCAAATTACTTTCCTGCCAATTTGGAATTTGTATTGAGATATATAAGGAATTAAGCTCTTGGGCCTGTAGGAGACTTCTAGAAGCCTGTAGAGCATATTCCTGCTACAGAAATCTTTGCAGTTGCATTGTGTCCTACTCTCTTTGGGGTGTGAACGTTTAATGCTTCCTTGGATTGTGTGTATACCCCAGTGTCTTTCTGATAAAATCACTGAGATTTATGCAAGCTCAAATGGTTTATAGGACTTGCCGTTTGTACTTAATACTGTGACCAGGCCTATATCTATTTTGTGAGTAATCCAATCCTTGTTTCTCTCAGTTTCTTTTAAGCATTGTTATTCCAAGGCCACTTGTATGAGTTTATCTTTGTTTTTTATGTTTCTGATTTAGTTGACTCCTTTTCTGTATTTTGCCTCACTGGACATGGGTGGATGGAGTAAAGCAGGTAGATGGGATTGTTGCATATGATGTAGGACTCTATAGAATCCTCAGATCATACTGTGCTTTGGGGTCATTTTTACATATGCTGTTTGATGTAGTATTTAGAAACGTATCTCTTGACCAGATAACCGTGCCTTTGCAGTCTTTCTGAATTTTCAGGACCTTTAAGAACACCCTTTACTAATAGCATCAAAAGTAACCATCAAGGGAAGTTTAAACTCTTCCCCACAGCATTAGCAAAGTTCAATAAAACCCCAGACTTTCAGAAACCTAGCAGAGTTCCCATTTCATGCTCAATTCGTCTTAAATTGGTATCGATATAGTATATCTTGTAGACAAAGAGAAAAATTATCTCTGAGAGATTCTCTTATAAAATCTGGGAGCCAACCCTTGCCTGACGCAAAAATTAGTGTTTAGTAACATTTTCCTAATCCAGAATCATAATTGCAGAAATGATCAAGGGGTTTTCTTGAGAGCAGCTGGGCTTTGATATGGAACAGAAATGTTATATTCATTAAAAATTACTACGAATGCTTATTTTTATAGTTTAATTAATTCACTGAAGCACTAAAACATAAAAGTTACAGCAAAATCTGGCAAAGATCTTTCAGTTCTATTAAAATGATATGAATGTGGAAAGAAAGAGGTAAAATTATGAAGACCTTCCCGTAACAATAGTGGATGGGGATAGACCTGGATTATTATGAAAGTGACATATGGGCAATAGTAAATTCCATTTAGAAACTTCAGACAATTTTTTGACCTTAAAAGTGTATAATGTTACACAGTAAATCTCTCTTTCAGAAGGAAAAGATGTCATTGTCAGTGTAAATTAAAACTGAATCAAAATAACAAAACAGTTCATTCAAACAGCAATTAATGTAGGGATTAGTTACATGTTTGGAGCTATTTCCTACTCTCTTTTTTCTCTTCTGGTGAGCCTCAGCAGCCACTGGAGGAATTGTGCACAGGGGCAAAGGAGATCAGGTAAAATCCTCCATTATTCTTTCCCAGCCTAATCTACTTTGGAGAACCAAAAGATGTAGATATTTAATAGATATTTAATAGAAATTAATCTCTCTCTGTTACTCAGTCTTACAATGCTTCATTCTAATACTGATTACACTGATGTTCTAAGATATGCTGGCAAAATGCTGCTGTAATACAATTTCTTTGCCTCCAGAAACGAAAGCTCTTGAGATTGCTCTGGCTTACATAGCTGCTCCAGGTGATTACATCTTTACACAGATGTTAATTACTCTCGGGAGAAAGCTGCCCAAATCGTCATGTGAGTAGAATAATCTTGCAGTGGATACCAAAGAGTGACTTGAGTGCTATTATGAGTATTGTTTCTCACCTTTCTTGAGATCTAAACTCCACTTTGATGAATTTGATGGCAAAATCTTTATAAACAGTAGCCAGCTCATCACCAAAATGCGTTACTAAAAGTGGATACAGACCTTAGCTTTTTCACCTATTCCAGAATTTGGGCCAAGCTTCAATGAGACCAAAGACACAGCTATGCCTGGGAATTCTTTTTACAGCTTCAGTCAGTGGTTCTCAGACTTCACTGTGCATTAGACTTCCTCTGGGAGATTTAAAAAATATTGATGCCCTCCTCGCCTCAGTTTGGACCAATTTAATTAGAATCTCAGGGGCAGAACCTGGGGGTCAGTATTTTTTAAACCCCACAGGTGATTCCAGTGTGCAGCCAAGGGTTGAGAATCCCTGGCTTAGCTGTGCTGCCTGATGAACTCAGTCTACCGTCTGGGGTTCCTCGGTGTAGCAGTCACAGAGGGGATGGCCAATCCGAAGACAAGATGAGGGTTCTCCGTAGAACAAAAAAGCCCTACAGCATTGTATATTGATGGGTGGAAGTGACAGTTTCAAAAATGGTAACACAGAACAAAGGATTCCCTCCACTCAAAACCAAACACACAAAAGGATGCAACTTTGAAAGTAAATGTGGAAGACTAGAAATAACGACAGATAGAACATTCAATGAATATCTTAGAAAGGGGCAAACTACACAGCCATCCACTCATTAGTCTCTCCTCAAAAAACAAAGGAACAATAGCATGTGAACAACTGTAATATTTTATTGATCATAGCTGGTGCAATTAAACATTAAACACTTGCTTTGGTGCTTTGTTAATGCTTCAGGACAGAAGGAGACTTCTTTAGGTGGTTGGATTCTTAGAAAAGATCATTAATAGTAAAGATTGGGGAACAATACCTGCGAAAGACTACATTACACTGGCAGGTAGATCGTAGAGTAAATCTACTCAGGAGGAAATAAATATAGGGGCAATATAGGAAGCCATTTGATGACAGTAATACTAAACTGAGGCAATATTTAAGAAAATCCACACATTTGGATGGATTATCAAGTTTTGTGTCACTTTATGGGTGAAAAAAACCCACTTAACTTCCTTTGTTTTGCCACCAGCCTACTATCAGAAAAACATACTATATGATTCTTAAGAGTCTGTTGGCTTTATCTTTTGTCTTTGCCACATGCCTGGTGCTCTGAATATAGTAGGAATTTAGGAAAATCTTTGCTAAATACAAGAATAAAGAAAAGCATCAGACTATCTAACCTGGCAGAACTCAGAAAGTCTGGATATTTAAAAAGAATTGTATATTTAAAAGGACACAGGATATTGTCTTCTCCAAGAGCAGTATCAGATTGAAAAAAAAGGAGTACCAGATTGAGCTATTTGAAATTGCCATTTTTACAGGTCAAAATGAGTCAAATAGCAATTTTATATGGTTCAACAAATGTGCTTTTTTCTTGTGTTTGCTTTTTAAAGAATTAGTTTATCATCATAAATGAGCACAGTCCATTTAGTTTGAAAGTTTTTCTTTCCAGAAGCTCAATGTTATGGGTGTGCAACTGCTTCTAGAAAAACAAAAATGGGGTCCCAGTGGAATAGCTGAATTTCTGACTGGGCACTCACATCAGCAAGCAATATGCAAATTAGCATTACAGGGCCTAATGTCAAAGGCTTAAAATATTCAAGGATGGCAGACTGGATGCATCAACCCGATTTCACCAAGAATGTGGAAAATGATTACTCTGAAGGGAAAATACCAAACCCACAGAAAATAAAAACACAAGCATTTGAATATTACTGTGCTTCCTTGCAAGATATACTCTGCCCAAGTGATTATGCAGCTCAGTCAATATTTGAGCACAGCTGCTTGTTCTGATAAGGAATATATTTTTTCCTATGATTATGTGTCCTTTCACAGATTGGGGTCTAGGATAATTTAGGTCCGACAGTTTCATATGCTGTTATGGGAAATAGAGAAATCTAAGGCAGGCTCTAAGTCATTAGATATATAGCTATGGAAATGGATGAGTTGGGGTTGATGCATGAGGATTTTATTAGCATAGAGTAGCCATCTTGTTGCTCACCAAAAAAAATGTCAAAGAACAAAGATCACAGTATATAGAGGAAACAGATAATTTTCTCTGCAGTAATATTAGCATGGTGAATTTTGAGGAAAGGCACCTAAAAACAGTTCCTGAATTAAATAAGGATGCACTAATCTATTTGCTTTCTTCCCCAAGTGTCCAACTAGATAGATGAACATAGTGAGTTGCTATATATCCCTTGCGCATAGACATCTACAGCTCAGCTACTTTACTTAATGCAATGACAAGACTCCCTAGGAGACCCAAGGCAGTCACAGACATTGGAGATATCACTGCACTGCTTCTTTCCAGTATTCCTGAATAGCTGGTCTATGCTCTGTATTTTGAATAAGTTTTTAGGTTTTCCTTTTGCATTGTAACGGATGGCCCAGTTCCTTCACCAGTAAGAAACAGATTTATACCACCACTCACTGCAGATATATAAGTAAAATGTTTCTTAAAGCAGAATTAACTTTCACTGATTTGATGTAACGTATTTTCTATTTATATTCCATTTAAAGCACTGGGTTTGTAACCAGGACCCATGATTCCAGGACCCATGAATATGTCACCACCTACTGTTTAACAAGCATTATTTTAAATAATGGTTTCAGCTCAGGTCATGATCTCATGATTCATAAGATTGAGCCCTGCATTGGGCTCTCTGCTGACGGCGAGAAGCCTGCTTAGGATTCTCCCTCTCCCTTTCTCTCTCTGCCCACCTCCCTGCCACCACTCATGCTCTCTCTCAAAATAAATAAATAAACTTTAAAAAATAAATTATTGCATATAAAAGACAGTATGATGGAGAGATCAGTCACCTTGCTTAACCACACACAGTTAGGTGGTAGAGTTAAGATTCAGGTCCATGCAGGGGTGCCTGAGAGGCTCAGTCGCTTGGGCATCCGACTTTGGCTCAGGTCATGATCTTACGGTTCATGAGTTTCAGCCCGCATCAGGCTCTGTGCTGACAGCTCAGAGCCTGGAGCCCGCTTCAGATTCTGTGTCTCCCTCTATCTGCCCCTCCGCTGCTTGCACTCTGTCTCTCGCATTGTCTCAAAAATAAATAAACATTAAAAAAATTAAAAAAAAAAGATTCAAGTCCACCTCTAAAACCCTTAAATATTCCAACCCTTCACAATGATTTCCATGTGACAGGTGCTGTTTGTGGCTCTTCGGGCATAGGTAAAGAAAGAGCTACCCCTTTCTTTCTTCTATAAATTAATCTTCCTCCCAGGATGATACTGAGTTGAGAAAAGGAAATAGTATGAGCAGGACAGTGACCTTGGTGAGAAGCCTGGCTCTCAACTTGCCCATGGCCCGCAGTCTACATGCGAGGCCCCAAAATAAATGTTTCAAGAAATAATGGCTCTTCATGTAATAACCCTCACTACAAAAAAATCAGCTTTTTTTTCTCAAAGAGTAATCCACACACAACCACATCAACTTGGCACAAACATATTTACCCATTAAACAATTCAGCATGATTTTATAAAATCTATAAATAAATTCAGTGCTTACATGGAATTGTTAATTTTATAAACAGCCCCAAAATGATGAGATCAAGAAAACTTGTTAACCTAGGAAAGAGTTCACAGAAAAGGCAAAACCGAATGTCTGAGTTTTTCTAATAACATTTGGGAATCAAAATTATTTCTCTAGAATTTTCTTGCATGAAAATGTCTGATATATGATTTTAGATAAAGGATGAAAAATCTTACTTAAAATGATTCCAAAGGATTTATTCCTCTCTTATTTTAATTATAAATCTAAGTTTATTTTCATCTGTGAAATCCAAAGGAAACAGAATTAATTAGCTAGGAATCCACAATTTTTAAATGTCTACATTAATTGTAATGCTTTTGGCATTGGCTATAGGCCAAAGAGACATGATATTCTACTACAAATTTTCTTTTTTTTAAGTGTTTATTTATGCATTTTGAGAGAGAGAGCACACATGCAGGTGAGGGGTAGAGAGAGAGGGAGAGAGAGAACCTAAGCAGGCTCTGTGCTGTCAGCACAGATTCCGATGTGGGGCTTGAACTCATGAACCACAAGATCGTGACCTGAGCCAAAGTCAAGAGTCAAATGCTTAACTGACTGTGCTGCCCAGGCACCCCTTTAATACAAACTTTCTAAGAAAAAAGAACACATATTGTTAATATAGAGTATAAAGGATTTGAGTTAGATATAAGGAAGTTTCTATAAGATGTTGTGAGATTCGTCTTTTAGAAAGCCTTTACAAATTACAAGTCTGCCCAGAGTCAGGCAAGGATTATGTAACTTCCTAGGACACCTTTCAAAATTATATTTTCCCTCAAATTATTTAATTTTGGTAATTATTTGAGATCTACTCAAATGGACCAAATACAGTTAAAATTAAAACAGAGCAAAAAGTAAAATCTCTCCTAATTCTCACATATCTACTCATAGATTATTGAGTAAAAATAAAAGCATCATTATTCTGAAGTAAAAAAAGAAGATAGTATGAGAGATCACGTTCATGAAATTAAGATACCTTGAAAGTAAAGAAAGGATTTACATAAGACCATTTTAGCTTATTTTGTTTCAGTAATTTTTTTCCTTCAAAGGAATTACTTGTCAGAGAAGTGCTATCCCTTGCCACTAGTGTCTGTCTTTGACAGCAGTGAGACTGTGTTGCAGCATATACACCATATTCTCCCAACGTGGACACAGAAGTCGGAGGCATGCTTGAATAACTAGTACATCTGGCTGTTACTTTGTATTTCCCCCCTTTATTACATTTTCAGAGTCAAAAGTAGATAAGCTCTTACATCAGCCACTGTTATCAATATCAAGGAGACACCCACCAAAGATATGTGAACAAAATGAAATGTGACATGTCAATAGGAGACAGACTGTTGTAGGAAAGGACCAGATAATTAAATTTAAGAAGGAACCTGAATTTCGGACTTCTCACAATACAGTGTGATATGGAAGACCCAGATAAGAGTTTGTACTTAAAAACACATGTAGGTATCAACTAATAATGTTTTTTTTTTCTATAATAGAACAAACAGAACAAATGGAAGGACAGTATCAACTAGAGAGTCGTGATTTAAATGCCAACGGGTTAGTTGGATTCGTTTTTAAAATCAGAAAAAAACTGCGATAATAGGAACATTGTGGCAAATATATTTTATCACATTGCCTATTATCTCTGTGTCAGAGATTATGACCATTTGAGGACAAAGGCCTCCATCTTTGATTTGTTCCTGCCATAGTGCTTGGCATACGGGAGGGTCTCAGTAAACGAATGAACAGGTAATACCTATTAACCCTCCTCAGAGGCAGCAGGTGAATGGCAAAATTCATAGGCCACAACATATTCACATACATAAGCTCATGTTCAAATAGTATCCAGTGACCCCTCTACCAAATGTGCACAAACCTGAAAACTGATTTTCTGGAATTCAGCTTATTCTCCTATGAATTTCCCAAACTTTCCTTCTAATAGTTCTGATTGTCCCATTTCTGATACTTCAATAGGTCTGTCTATTCCCCATTTTTGGATGATTTAATCCTCCTCCCCCCCCCCTTTTTTTTCCCCTTATTTCATTAACTTTCCAGCACAGTAAACATCAAATATGTTTACATCTGAACTCTTCTTCCTCAGAGATCTTTCTTTCTCTGGGTCTCATTTATCCTAGACACGTCCTGTTCCTCTGTTTATTGTACTTAACACACTGTATGCAGTCTCCAGCTAGGCTGTGAAACACTCAAACACATTGATCACATTTTATTCATGAAAAATTCTAATGTCTAATTTAGCTCCTGTCACTTAGCAAATGCATTTCAAATAACTTCATCTAGTGCCTTCCCCAGCTGGGTCACTCGATAGGTCAAATGATGGTTGTGAGCTTTTAAAAAAGAGTATTGGAGTTAGTAAACAAGAAAACTGTGTCTTGTAGACAGGCAAACTAAGGAGCCAGTAGACGTAATCCTTGTGATATTATCTAATTTTCCTGTCCATGTTCCAATTTATAACATTTAGAACCCATAAGCCCAGAAATATATGTACATTTTTCACAAGAAAGTTTTTATTTCTATCTTGGCTGATAGGCAAATGATTAATTTTAACATTGTAAAAACATAGGACAAATTGCAGGCCATTGTTCGCATTCCATTTTTAAATTAAGAGACAGAGGAAAGCCTAGGTTAATAGCCTACAAGTATAAAAATGTATGTGCACATGAAATCATTATACTCATATGAAGGAGTTTCATAATTAACTTGCTTGTATTTAGTGCCCATCCTTAGACCAATTACCACGGCCAGGAAGACATAGTCATGTACATTAACTCATTCTATATTTTGAAGTCAAAAATGTGAATCAAAAAGAAAAAAAATCTCCTGCATGAACAGTGAGGGCAAAAGCTGTGAGGTATTTCAAAGATGAGAAAATCATGGTTAATGAAGATAAAATGGCTATTAGGCAGATCTGCTGAATTTAAGTCTGCAATAAATATACCTAAGATCATAATACCTAGACCTTTTCCCCCCTACTATAAAAACTGGAAGTAACTGGGAATCATGCTGTGAGTGTGTGTATGTCTGTGTGTATGTGTGTTATTCTCATCTATAATAAGAAATAATCCTCATAACTGCCAGCTTAAGTTCTTGGTTTTGATTTTCCTTCACTTTTAAAAGCAATTAATTGGTAGGTGATACTCTAGGTGAATGTATGATTTTGTTATATTACAGAGAGAAGGTAAAGATACTTTGAACAGTGGATATATTTTTTGGTGTCACCATCCTGTCCTGATTTTGAGTACCATCTACAAGCCAGTGCCTCGTGCAGCAGACATGGATGATTAGCTTCCCAATACAGTCTAGCTTTGTCATTAATGTTGGAACCTCAGCCAGAGGAAATGACTCATACTTGTCCTATCAAGTTTCCTTTTGCAAGGAATGGTTTAGGGATGGGCATTTGATATTGCTCTGGACAGGAGGACATTGAGGGAAGTCTGTTGGTAATTTTCTAGGAAAGATTTGCTCTCCAATTACAATAGAGAGCTATGTTTTTCAAAAAGTCCTTTTCCACCACACTTCTTCTTTCAGCTACTGTGCTCTCTGTGTTGCTGTGTGGGGACATGATACTTGGATCGCTGCACCAGAACTGCCAACCTGGGGCATATGCTAGGAGACTCTCATAGAGGCTGACCCAGGTGTTTTAGCAATTATCTGCAGAATCAACCCTGGTACTCTCTAAAGCTAGAATTAATAAGTTGACATAAGGTGACATAATAAATGCCACTCATAGTTAAGCAACTTTTAGTAAGTTGGTTTTAATTTGCGATTGAGTTTACTTAATACAAATCTCATCTTGGTGTCTTCGTCCCAGCCTTTTCCTCTGGGAAAGGCTTTTCCCCAGCCTTTTCCCCTTTGCCCCTGCCTCCTGTATCTCACTGCCTATTTGACGTCTCTTGGAAGTCCCATTCGAATGTCAAAACTTTTGTGTAAAGAATAAGATGTGTTTTCTCCTCCCTTACCTGTTCCTGTTTGAGTCTTTCCCCTCACAATAAATGGCTTCACCAAGTTGTTCAAAGAAAAATGAAGGCTAATTCTTGATTTATTTTTTTCTCTCTTGTTCCCCATAACTAATCCATCAACAGCTTCAACTTACAAACTAGGTCTCAAATCTTTTTACTTCTCACCATTATCCTCCCACAAGCCTAATTAAAGCTACTAACCTCTGGTAGTTTGTTTGCCTGGAATACTGCAGTAACTTCCTGCTGCTCTTTGCCTGTACTCTTGGCACCTAAATAGACCTTCTGCACTGAAACTAAGATGAACTACTTACTTACTGATTGATTTTTGAAAGAGAGAGCATGAGTGAGCGAGGGGCAGAGAGAGAGGTGGAGAAAGTGCGGGTTCCAAGTGGAGCTTCAACTTCATCTGAAGTGGGGCTCAAGCTTACCACAATGCAGAGACTGAACTCCTGAGCCATGAGATTATGACCTGAGCCGAAGTCAGATGCTTAACTGATTGAGCCACCCAGGAGCCCCTAGAATGACCTATTTATTTATTTATTTATATATGTATTTATTTATTTATTTATTGAACTTTTAAAAAGTTTTTTTATGTTTATTTATTTTTGTGAGGGAGAGAGCACGTTGAGTGGGGAGGGGCAGGGAGAGAGGGAGACACAGAATCTGAAGCAGGCTCCAGTCTCCAATCTGTCAGCCCAGACCCCGATGGGGGTTCGAATTCATGAACCATGAGATCATGACCTGAGCTTAAGTAGGACGCTCAACTGACTGAGCCACCCAGGTGCCCCTAGAAAGGGCTTTTTAAATTGTCATTTTGTGGCATTCTCCTGTTGAAGACCCTCTAGAGGCTTCCCATCAGCTAAGGTAGAAGATCCAAGTTCCTTACCACTTCCCACAAGGCCCTGCATGATTTGGTAACCACCCAGATCCTCACCTTCATCTCTAAGCACATCCCTTCTCTCATCCTTCACTAGTTACTGTGTCGTGTCTATCCAGCTTCTCTTTTGCAGGAGACAACGTCAAGATTCCTTCCTTCACATCCGTTAGGAATTTACATGAAGTCACCTTCTCAAAGAGGTTCTGAACAACCTGTGTAAATACCACCCTCCTATACATGTTAAATTCTCATCTCCTCTGTGCATATCATTAACATGTTTCACATTTTACATGTATATCTTTATACAAGTCTACGTTTTACATGTAGATCTTGTTTATTTTCTGTGTCCCCAAAAGAATGTACGTTCTATGAAGGCAGTAATTGGGCCTATTTTGCTCCCTGCTATATTTCCCAATCCCAAGTATACTGCTTGATACATTGAAAAGTATTTGTGGGATGACTGAATTAATAAGTGACTGAATGAGGATGGTAACAAGTTTGATCTCATGGCCATGTCGAATAGTGCTCTGAACAGTTAATGTTGGTTGAATAAATGAACAGTTTCTAATAGGAGGCAGAACATCCCTCCAAGCTCCATTACTGTTTTCATCTGGCAGGATCGTTTACAGGCTGGCTCCTGTTGAGGATTTTTGCATCTCTGCCAAAGCTTTCTTGTGTGTGTCTAGTTTTGTTATTTGAATACTGGTGGTCTCATAGAATGAGGAAGTATTCCCTCTACTTCTATCTTCTAGAAGAAATTGTAGAAGATTGGTACAATTTCTTCCTCAAGTATCTGGCAAAGTTCATTAGTGAACCCATCTGGGCCTGGTATAGGCTGGCTTCTTAGGGTCCATTTTATACATCCCTATGGAAACTGAATATCAACTAGGTATGCAGAGTACTAAAGGCTCCAGTAAATTTTATAGCCCAATAAAAAGAGGCAGCAGGGGCAGGTTTTATATACCCTTAGGGTTCTAGTAGGGACCTTATACACCTGTCTGGAATAAGTATCTAACTAAACGATATAACAAGGAGTAAAACAATGAGCCCATACTCAAGGATCCAGGCTGAAACTTTCTGTTTCCTGTGTTTTTGTTTTTAATATCTGGAAAGAGTTTAATACTTTCTTTACCCAACATATGACCTCATGGGCCCATCAGCCTCAGAACCCTTCTCCTATATGACATATATGTTTTTTTGTCTAGGGAAAAAACAGGACTATTTAGAATAAAAATATACTTGAGGTCAGAAACTCATTGAAAGAAAACAGCTCAGAAAGGCTGCCTCCACATGTGCACTGATGATAATTAACACAATGCCTTCCCAGTGTTTGTTGAGAAATGCTTCCTTGAGCATAACTGGCTCTAAAAAATAGTTCCAGAATATTTTCAACAGTGGAAGCATTTCTAAAATCTAAGATGACTGCAGTGAAGGAAAACACTCATTTGGATATAAATTCCAATACATGAACTTTCTTTAAGACAGCAGTTTTGTTATTTCATGGTCATGCTTCATAAAACTTCAGTGTTTCTCTATTCTGCATTGTGGCTACTTTCTAATAAGAAATACTAGCCCTATTAAGGCAATTTTCCACCTATATTCAGAGACTGACAATATGGATGGCGTTCTGGGAAAAAAGAAGGATGTGTATTTAATCCTTCATGCGTATATGGAAAGCCACTCACCACAGTCCAGGATCTTATTAGACAAAGACAAACAGAAAATCAAACAAAATTTATAAACTAAATTTCAGCATCCGTATCAAATAAATGTATAATTAATTTCTACAAGGTAACAAATGTGATTTTAGGACATGAATGGAAAAGCTTAATGTAGAAGAGTTATTTTTCCCCTGTTAGGAGAAATCTGAATTTCATTATATATAAACAAGAAGTTTCACCAAAGGATACAAAAATACAGATTTGGAGAGGCACATGTACCCGGATGTTTACAGCAGCATTATCAATAATAGCCAAACTATGGAGGGAGCCCAAATGTTCATTAACTGATGAATGGATAAAGACGATATGGTGTGTGTTTGTGTGTGTGTGTGTGTGTGTGTGTGTGTGTGTGTGTATGTAGGTATGTGTGTGTGTATATATATATATATTACCCAGCCATCAAAAAGAATGAAACCTTGCCATTTGCAACCATGTGGATGGAGCTGGAGTGTGTGGTGCTAAGTGAAATAAGTCAGAGAAAGACAAATACCATATGATTTCACTCATGTGGAATTTAAGAAACAAAACAGATGAACATATGCTGGGGGCAGGGAAGTGGGAAGGGAAAAAAACTAAAGAGAGTCTTAGAAAACAAACTGAGGATTGATGGAGGGAAGTGGGTAGGGGATGGGATAGATGGGTGAGGGGTACTGAGGAGAGCACTTGTGATGAGCACTGGGTGCTGTATTTAAGTGATGAATCACTGAATTCTACTCCTGAAACCAATATTGCACTGTGTGTTAACTTACTAGAATTTAAATAAAAATTAAGAAAAACTTTCAGTATAAGAAACCCAATAACTTTTACTCTACCTTATAGATACATAATAAATATATTTAACATTTACTTTCTACATAATAAATAAAAGGAAAGGGAATTTTCAGTCACTACAGTGTTTTAGCTAAAACTCTGCAAACAGTTTTTTATGTTTCATTAAAAAAAGAAGAAAAACTATCAACTAAAAAAAAATTGGGAGGGGAGCACAATAGATTTCCCTAAACTCCCAAGTGTTCTAATGTATCAAAGATGTATAAAGTAAATGGTATATTGGAGATACACAAAAGGAAACTGGAGCAAATATTTGATAGCAATATAAATTCATCTTTATGATGAACACAAAGATTATTTTTTATAAGGTCAGGTACATGCACATAAATCATCTTCCCTACTCCCCAGAGACATTTCTTTCAGTAGTAAAACACAACCTGTTAGATATTTGTATGAATGCTTTTATCTGTATAGAAGAAACAGGTGGGAAAACACTGCGACTTCTGTCCATACCATAATGGAAGCAGAGAGAACCAGAAAAGTATTGGACACTGGGCTACATGAAAATCAGGCAAAATTGCATATAATTTTTCAAACTGTATAGAAATTTCCCTCCTTTTTGTTTTCTTTTAATTTCTCTTACTCTCCAAAGTGCTTTTGTAAAGAAAAACACAAGGACGTTGGGAAAGAAAACTAGATTAGTGTAAAATTTCCTGACTACATACAATTGTTTTTGGATGAATACTTTTTGAAATGCTTTCCTTTGTTGATTTTGATAGAATCTGTAAGGAGAAATTCGGCATCCAAATAAACTTGAAGTGTGCTGACCGTAAATCAGTTTAAAAAAGTATTCAAGCAACCAAATTATAAAACTAACCTATAAAACCAAGTATCCTTACATTTATACTCAAAAGTTAAATAGCAGTAGATTAAAAATCTCCAATATATTTAGAATTAAAAGTTCTAAAGCAATATAAAGAATACATTATCAAGTCCTCTACCTAGAATGTGCCTATTAATATGAAGGAGATGTGAGGAATGTGAACAGATCACTCCATCCCTGGATGAGTGCTTTCTTGGATACCAAGATAGAGTCATCATTTCTCCTTCTATGTAACATCAAAACAACTAGTAAACCAGAAGGATTAATCTAGTCAGTCTCTATACTCAGCCACCACTTTGACAGGGAGCCATTTGGGGAAGATATTATTTTCCTAAATAATTTTTTTTCATGTTTTCCATTGCCCATTTGGAGCATAATAACAAAATCATAAAATAACTTATCACTGCAAAAAGTGTCATGTTGTGCCCATATTTCAGAAAACCTTCAGATTTATTACAATAAGCTTTCCAAGTGCAGCTTCAATATTTATCTGTAAATATGTGAGAGTTAGGGAAATACTAAAAAATGTGTCTTTCCAATGTCGGCCAGAATTGTATTAAAAGTTTCATAAAAGATAAATGTCTGTCTTTTTAAAAAAATTCAAGAGCAGATTTTAACATTCTCTTCCACAGAACATTACATCATCTCATCCACTACTCTTTTCTATAATTTAAACATGTTTCTCTTCTTTTGAACCTCAGTGTACAATGTTTCTTGGAATGGCATATATTTACTTTAAATTCTTAATCGATGCTTTTATTTCTTATTTTAACATCTTGAAATTTGTTTATTCTTTATTTACAAGGTTATTTCACAAACTTTAAATGACTAATTTTGTTGCTCCTTCTATATTTTTACTTTTGATATTCTTCCTCAATTATGGACTTAAATTTGAACTCAGGTCTCCAATACAGTGATCATGCCCAGGATTATTCTTGTTATGTTTCCACTTGGATATCTTAGAATAATGCTCATTTTTAACAGCATTTCATTATTGCCTACCAATAAGGTATTGTGAACTTAAAACTTCATCTAACTTTCTACATATTTGATAAAGAATTTTAATTCACTATTATACAGTGTCTTTCTTTCATGAATATGTTTAGTGTTTTTTTCTACTAACTTCATTCCTTTATTGTTTCCTAATTTATGCTCATCTTAATATTAGCTTCAAGAATTAAATAGAACAGAAATAATATAATAGTCATATATCACTGTCTTGCTCGGAAGCTCTGAATTTTTAATTATCTTGACACATCTGTCCAGGACATAAGAAAACATCACAGGTATATAAAGGACTACAATTGATTTGTAAATTTCTATCTAATTTAAGAGGTAGAAAAATTATTTATGCACATTTGTCTTGATAGTTGCTCTTTTTCTAGGAGCTCGTAAGTTTTTGTGCTGGGTAAAGGCACAGTCTTGCTAAACTACTTACTATTCCATGTTCTTCTGTCTTCTTCACGGAATCACTTGTTTCAATATGGAGATGTTGTAAATGATCATAAGTAGTTTGGTAAGAACTTACTTCAATTATCCCAACAATCTTTTCTACTACTTCTATCTCAGGTTTCCTGTATTTATTAAGCGTGCTGGGCACAGAGATGGCATAAAGTCTAGCCACTAATTTATAAAATTTTCACATTATTCTGGAATATTTGAACAAATTTGGCATTTACATATGTATATATCTAAATGGCTGTGCATTTAAAAAAATGTTTATTTATTTTGAGAGTGTGAGTGGGGGAGGGGCAGAGAGTGAGGGAAAGAGAGAATCCCAAGCAGTCTCCTTGCTGTCAGCACAGAGCCCGATGCGCGTCTCGATCTCATGAACCGTGAGATTATGACAAGAGTCGAGTCCCAACCGACTGAGCCACCCAGGTGCCCCTGGATGTATATTTTGGAATGTACCAGGCTGCATCTAATGACAGTTCAAGAACTAGAAGGATAAACCTAGGAGAACATACAGATTTCACATGTGAAGTTGGTGTTAAGAGAAATGGCAATGCTGTTGCTCACAAAACAAAAAAGGGTAAATGATCAGGACGGTGCCCAGTTTCTACATTTCAGGCCATTTAACTCGCTGTCAAAAGGGCACCTCTCTGGTGCCATTAAATTTTCAAGCCTTTGATATATAAGGATATGCTAGCAATGAATTTGGTCTTTAACAATATTCCATTGATGATGTCTTCTGGTTTAGTGACTTCTAGAATAAACGAGTTTTCATAGCTAAAACATGTACAGCCAGGGTTTCACCAAAATGCAGGGAATATGTACTTTGTTACTCAAAATATTTTATGAGTGCTGACCTTAAGCCATTTCCTGGGAATGCATTTATTTTACTCTTGAAATAATAGTTTATGTAAGTATGGAATTTGAGTTTGCTAGTTATTTTCCTTCAACACTTGAAATTATTTTTTCATTGTTTTTGATTTTCGTTGCTTTTTTATATGCTGTCTGTTCTTATTGATTTTTAAGGTTTTGCATTATTTTTGGTATTCTGTAGCTTTGTTACAATATCTGTGTATGAATTTATCTGGTTTGTGGCTGGGGATGATTCTTTATACGGTATTCATATCTTTCCTCAAATACAGAAAATTCTCGGCTATTATCTTACAGTTAACCATCTATAATTCCTAGTAGAACAGTGGTGTACTTCTTCATTTTATTCCTTCATGTCTCTTAACCTTTCCATACCTTAACACTCTGTGCTCATTCATGAAAATTTCTTCACATATAATTTATAGCCATTAATATTCTCTAAGGCCATTTCTCTTTTCTTCCTAAAAGTTTTTGTTAAGTTTTTAAATTTGAAAGCTATATTTTTCTTTTTTAGTTCTTTTTCAAATTTGCTAATTTATTTTTATAAAGTCCTCCTGTTGGTTTCCATTTCTTCCTTTTTTTCTTCACAATCATTTTCCAAAATTTTAGGATTCTAGCTTGTGGTGCCTGCTTATTCTTTGTTAGGTTAAACAGTTCTCATGGGGGGGGGGGTGCTTATCATTATTTGTTTAATTGTAAATCATTTTCAGAGTTTTTTTTAAATTTGTTTTTAATGTCTGTTTATTTTTGAGAGAGAAAGAGGGAGACACAGAGTGTGAAAGGGGGAGGGGCAGAGAGAGAGGGAGACACAGAATCCAAAGCAGACTCCAGGCTCTGAGCTGTCAGCACAGAGCTGGATGCGGGGCTCGAACTCATGAACTGTGAGACCTGAGCCAAAGTTGACCGCTTAACTGACTGAGCCACCCAGGTGCCCTAGGGTTTTTTTTTGTTTTTGTTTTTTTTAAATTAAGGGCTATGTTAATATGTTAATAATTATATGTTAATGTAATATAATATGTTAATATGTTAATATGTTAATTTTTAACATATCTGGCTCAGATATGTTTCTATACAAAATTGTTGGTTTCCATTAGTTTATGTACAATTTTGAGGGACTCCTGCACTGTGAATAATATAAATTTAAATCCCATACTGGTATATGCCACAGCCGGGTGTTTTGATTTGTCACAGCTGAGCTACTTCCCCCCCCCCCCCCCACCTGTCATCTAGATTCCTAGGCAGACAAACTCTACTCACTTCCCTGGATCAGTGGGTGCAGTTTTCTTGCTGCTTCATCAAAGAGTAGGACACTCTTCTTGCATCTTGAATGTATGTGAGATTTTCAGTTCCAGATCTTTAATCAATCATTAGAGTCTTGATAAGGCACCCACCTCTCCCTGTTCAGTCATGACATCGGCTCTTAGTATTTCTGCTTTGTATTCTGCTTTTGAGTTTCCCTTTTTTGACTCTTGAGGATTTTTAAATTTTTATTTGTGCTGATCTATATGTTTAGAAATATTTACAATAAGTTATGTATATATGAATAGGAGTGGTGAGTGTTTCATCTCAGTTCACCAGAATTGTTGATACAAATTGTGATCAGTGATTAATCTAGATGCATGTAGTAAAATTAGACAATGCTTCAGGTAGTTATGTGTGAATTTTACAGTGTTGGGAAATGGACAGCTTTCCAGAGTTCATTACTATAGCATCTGAAATAATTTTCTAGCCCTCAACATATCCCTGTGTTGTTTCACATTCTTACTGGGTTTTTGAAAATATTCTTCCATCTATTTTAGACATTTCTTACTTTGGTTCTGTTTCTCTATAGGATTATATCAAGTTCTGTCCCATGTTCATGTGAACTAGATAGTGTTCTTCTGGGTATATGTTCAAAATATGCTTAGCTGCACATAAGTGGTTAAATGTAGGGCAAAATGATTCTTTAAATGCCTAACAATTGGGAAAAATATATTCAAATAAAAATGAATCAACACTAAATAAAGCAATGAATGACACAAAAATTTTATTAAATTACAATACAAAGTATTTAACTTCTCCATGAAATATTTTATTAGGTGGAAATAAGTATCAGCATAAGCAAATGTAAAAATAATTTGTATTATTAAAGTGGCTCTCTATGTTGTTTTTAAATGTTACTTATTTTTTTAATGTTAATTTTTTTTTGAGAGACAGGGTGTGTGTACAAATGGAGGAGGGACAGAGAGAAAATCCCAAGCAGGCTCCACACTGTCAGTGCAGAGCCCGACATGGGGATTGATCCCATGGATCACAGATCATGACCTGATCAGAAATCAAGAGTCAGGCACTGAACCAACTGTGCCACCCAGGTGCCCCAATGTTATTAGTTTATTTTTAAGTGATAATTAATTTAAGGGAAATTATTAACTAATATCCAGTTTCTAAAATGTTTTCAGGATATTGGTTTAATTTCTTATATTAAAAATATATACATTCTTAAAGTTACCATGTATTTTCTTATCTATTTTCTGCTTTAGATCCAGTATCTTTGATTAAATCATTTTCTTTTCTATTACCACAGTGAATTCTCTGGAGTCTATTGTTGTTTTTATATGCATATAATCCTTATTGAATTCAAAAGTGGCTAGTCTAACTTAATCCATACCAAAGTCACTTTGCCAGGAAGAACAATGGAGCAAAAAGATTTATTCTGATGTGTCCCAGAATAGGACACTCAGTCACTAGAAAATATAATTAAGAAAAATCTCAGAATCAGAAAAGATGTTTTTTTGTGAATTGAGTTGTAGGGTATTTGATTCAATAGTGGCCACACTGTAGCCATCCTGTCACTATTTGGGCCCAGCTATCTGGATTAGATTTCTCAGGCAATACAGCTTGATCTAATATGTAAATTTAGGCATTCCCTTGTTCTTTCCATTTAAGGAAATGTAAAGCCTTAAAAGAGTTAAAATAAATGGATCAGATTTTTTTTTTTTTTTTTTTAGTGCACAGTTGAAAACAGTAAGAATCAGTAAGATTAAAATAAAGAGTAGGATCATTGGAAAAAATCTTGGAGGAAAAAATGTACAGAAAAATATTATTTGAGTTACAGGATAACCAATATTTTAGTGGGTCTGAATATTTGTGTATTTATTCTTTGATAAGGGTCTGCCTCTTCACTAATGTGGAATCACCATGAGAACAGAAACCTGGACCTAGGGCTTAGAAAAGTGATTGGCATAAGAAATGCTTAAAAAAAATCAATCACTGTTGGATAAATAAGTGGATGAACTCGGGCTCTATGGTAGACAAGGTTTTTTGGGCCAAGGGAGAGTAGAAGACAAAGACATATTAATTGAAAAGTGTAGAGACCATCAAACAAGTTTATATATGAAGATAATAGATTATGTTATAGCACTGGTCAAGCAGTTTTGAAGTATCACTTCAAGAGGGAAAGGGGGAGAAAAGCACTTGGGAAATACACACAGGGTTGGGTAGTGATATCATTGGCATCTTATTCAGCTCAGGTTTTCATAACAGTTTTTGAAAGATGTAAAATAGAGATTGAGATAACTCAACACAGGCATAGGCAGTCCTAAGACTGGCCTTTGAATGTTGTCAATGCTCCCTCTTATCCTTTGTTCTTGTTTCTTGAGAATGGAATGGAAAGGGGAGGTTACTTTACATTTAAAAACCCCTTTAATAAACGTTCTTCAACGGAAAAGAAACTATTTCCTTGCCCCGCCTCCCCCAGTGGAATATTCAGAGTGAAGAGAGATTTGAGGAACCTACATGATGAATTCTCTTATGCTTCAATGTAAATAGTAATAATAGTAGAGATTCTGGAAACTTTTCTTTTAGACAGTTTCTGAAAATTTGAATGGATGAAGAATTATAGGCCTTTTTTCCAGGATGGCTTTCTAATTTTTTCTTCTTATACTGCAAATTAGCCTAGTAGTGAGGTTTAGATCAAATAATTTTGAAATTATTATTTTTTCTTTAAATGGAGAATTTTAGCCGTGAGAAAATATTCTGCTTTCCACCTCCAACAGTTGTTCTTTTGGTTAAATGGAAGTAAAGGGGATTCTACATTGGGGGCTGCTGAGATGTCCTTGACATACAAAGAATACAGACAAATACACCCTCATTTGGGCCTTCTTCCCTGGATTATTCATACTCCTGGTCCTCCATCCCCAGGTACAGTAGCTGCCTATTCTCTCAAACCATTCAAATTTAGTGAATAAAAAAATAAAGACAAATAGTAAAATATAAAGTACTAAAATTCAACTAGAACAAAATATTCTTTATAGTCTAATATCTAGGCTAAAGGTAGCTAATACACAGTGAGCATACAATAAATATTTGGTGAATTAAAGAAATAAGTGCAGTACAACAATAAATTGGGTCCACTTGGTGCTGAACTTTTTGAAAGACACAGAGGGTAGAGCTCCTTAGAAAGCGGAGTTCAGTAAAGCCTTGAGTAGTAGATTAATTCAGAGGAAAAGCCATTGGTAGAAGGCTGTGAGCGTCACCAGTTCTCTCTTCCCACTATTTCTTCCAGCCCTCTGAATTGAGGATTCATGCTTTGTCTTTGCTTAAACACTGCCTCTGTTCATCTGTTTTCTAAATGAATGTATATGTCTGTATTCATTTAAAATAATTGAATACACCTGTTCCCCTGAGTTACAAACATAACCATGAATGACTATCCTTTCTATTCAATAGCTGCTTAGGGACCCATACTTGACACCATTTTGCCTCTCATGCTCTAGCTCTACCCAGCATTTCTTCCCTCCATCACCTTTTTCCCTGTTTCAGGAGAATGAGGCTCATGTCGTCACCATTTTTTCTGTGTTTTAGAAAAAACCCTACCTTCTCTTTCAACAGTCAAATCTGCTTTCCTTTGGAGCTGTTACTCAAAGTAAACAAGATTTTCAAAACTATGTTATTGAATTGGTTCAATGTTTTGGAATCATAGCGTATTGTTTTGTTTCCTACTATTTTTCACTTCAAAGCTCTATTTTTACAAATCATGATTTGACTATAATTTTGTGGTGTTCAAAAAAAAATTAAATCTGAACATCTAACAACATTATTGCATTGTTTTTGTGTGAAAATGCTGTTAGAGTCCCAAATATTTAACTCACAAATTAAGGTTTTGAAACACAATCTTATTGATGTTAGTGTCTGCTTAAGTTGTAAATGTGATCTTTAAAACTACCTGAAAACCAGGGTGCTAGGTGGCTCAGTGGGTTAAGCATCCAACTCTTGACTTCAGCTCAGGTCATGATCTCATGGTTGGTGGGTTTGAGCCCTGCATTGGGCTCTGCATTGGGCTTGGCACAGATAGTGTGGCACCTGCTTGGGATTCTCTCCCAGCTCTCTCTCAAAATAAATAAATAAATAAACTTAAAATCTAGCTGAAAACCAAGAATTATTTTATTTATAAAAGGATTCTTATGAATTTGGGAAACAAATTATCCAATCATTTTGGACACATTTGTAAACTAAGTATACCTGAAAGATTTTGAGAGAACTGAAAGCTCACCTAATGTTTATGACTTTTTTTTTTCTTTTAGACCCTTGTCTCAGTGGAATCTATGGTGTAGGAACAAAGAATTAATTTCATTGCTCACTCTCTGTCCTTCTCCTACTGGTTCTACTGTTGCTTTCTGCTCTCATCCAATCGCAGACGTAACCATAAGCTGTCTCTTTTCATGGCTCAGAAGACAATTCTTTGTCCTCAACTCCCACTTAAGTGTATAAAGTTGGCAAACAAGGTGTGCTTTGTTTCCACTAAAAAAAAAAGTATGAGAAAATTCTCTTACTAAAATGAGACATCATAGAAATGTTCACTTATGAATAAATGGGAACCTTCAACCCAAAAGTTTTAGCTTATTTGCATGAATAAATTGTATTTTCAAACTTCAACACCCATAGGAGTTGGCTCAATGGAAACCATAACAAAAGTACATGTTGGAATTCTTAACAAAGTGGTGCTTATTAAACATATCCAATGGTGAAAGAATAACTTGCTACTCAGAAAGCTTTGTGAGACTGAAGATTCAAATGAGAAAATAATGATTGTACAAATTATGAATTTAATACTTTTTACTATTATATACTTATTAGCAACTTTGGAAAGCTTTTAAATTAATAGACATTCATATCCTTGACATCCCTAACACTGATTTTTAAATTTCAATATATTTAATATACATATGAAAGAGGAAATAAACAGTCTAAAATTCCTTGTACAGTCTCAGTAAATATAAATATATAGGAAACAATTTCAGTGTTTTATTTTTGATATCAATTCTATTTTTGACATCAATTTTATAATGGTTTCCTTTTAGCTGTTTCCTTGCTTTCAAATTGTAGAGTAGAGGTTCTTAAACTTTGGAGTTGATTGGAATCATCTGATATATATATTTAAAATGCTGGTTCTAGAGCCTGCTCCCAAAGATTTTTATTTAAGTCTTCCATGGAACCCAGAAATAAATGTTTCTGTAGGTTGGCTTCAGGTTATATTTTGAGATGTTTCTCAAACTAATTGTTCATAGAAGGCATTAAGGAAAATAAAACAACTGTTTTATGAACTGTATGGTAAGAATCATGCTACCAGAAAATCAGCAAATGTCCTTCATTGTAAAGTTATTGAAATAACCATTTTGTGTTCGCACTGTGACAATTATTTCCCAGGAAACTGAAGTACTTGTGATTTTGGATATATACCTTTTCAGAGCCACTTTAAGAGTCCATGTAAAGAAATATGAGAATTAGAAGAAAAGTATGTTTGAACAATAACAGCTGTAATCCTACCCTGAAGTTTCATACTGTATGAGAGACAGGACAAACTTTTAGTATTGACTCAGTTCATTCTGAAAAGGTGAAGGTCTTATGATTTAATAAGTCCATGAGTTTATAAGAGGTGGTTTGCTCCTATGTAATTTTGGTATTGGTGACCTATTGTAACCAACTTCCTGCGGAAAAATGAGTACAGAGGCAATATCTTGAGTGAAATAAAGTCCTGAAGACGCAGTCTCCTACTCTGACATCCATTCTCTTGTATTTGATGATAATAATAGGAAAGACAATTCTTGAGGAATCCAGAACTTCAGTAACACGGGCCTCCAAACAATGACTAGTGAGATAATTTAATCACTCCAATTTACTTCACAGATTTGTGTTTATGCCTAGTGACAGTGTGTTAGAAATGACTTAGACCAAAGAAGCAATGTGATTGGTTAATGAAGAGTCTAAGAATGATAATTGAATTTGATGGAATTCATTAGTTAAGACATTCAAGCATGTATTTTACATCCCCGATTATGTACTCTAACATATGTAATAGTCACAATGTGATACATGTACTTCGTTGTTGAACCAGGCACATATGAAAGAGGAAGACATAATATGGCACAAAGAAATGTCAGCCTGACACAAATCTTGCCTCCACTCTCATCCCCTTCCCCAATACTCTTGCTGAAATATCATCTGTACAGCAAGGCACAAAAGCACAGAGGCAGATGCCACGGCATATTCTTTCAGAATGCAAGGCTGCTCAAGATCATCTACAGATAATGAACCATGACAACTGCAGATTGGATGAGGTACAAAATGAAAGGGAGAGAAAGCACACATGTTATATAAGGGGCCAGTGCCCCCTCAAGTAAACTAGCACTTGAAGGGCATGAGTACTAGTAATAATTCCCACAGATGTGAAAAACACTAATATTTCCTTTAATATCCCGGGACACTTTTTAAGGGAAAAATCCCTCAATCCCCTACACAAATGTGTTTTCCCCCCTCAACTGTCACGAGATATGCACAGGGATAGAGGGATACATCAACAAAACCTATCAAAGTTTCTGTTTTTTCCATATACCTTAATCAGGCAGTTGTAACACAATGCCGAGGAGTGAAGCAAGAGGTAAATGGACAGCCTTCCAATCTCAATCCCGGCGTTTGTCACTCCAGCTCTTGCTGGGTCTCGTTTTTCTGTTTTCCTTTGAGAGAGAAAATAATAGAAATAATCCATGAAAATGCTGGCCTGCAACTCTGCACTTGCCTTTACTCCTGATCGGGGACGTAGACTTGTGCTTATGTAGCTCATTCATTATTCATGCTCTGCTCTGGCTTCCTCAGTTCCTGCTTGTGCTAGGTGCTCCAGGCTAAGAACCAATAAGTATGAATCATGCTGACATAAAGAAAAATCTAGAAGAATAAATGTTTCAAGAAAGCAAGGTTTTTTGTTGTTGTTGTTGTTTTTTTTTTTTTTTTTTTTTTTTTTGCATTTCTTCTGACACATTCTCTTCAGTGGCATTGGTCTATTGAGGAGAAATAGCTTGGGCTGCCACTGAGGAGCCCAGTGGAATTACCAACCGCAGGGAATTATCTCTAAGCAATTCACACTTTGTTTTGCTAACAAGACGCCTTGTTAGGATACTGGAGTGCTATCCTTCTCTGGCAATGTTCCCCCACCTTTCAGAATTATTGAAAAGCTAACTGAATCTATTTTGATTTGTGAATCTCTTTGTAAGCACCAGCAGCTGCAGCAGTGCTAATAAAAAGGGAAAGCATTGCTATTTACCTAGGAAGGACACTGAAATACTGCACATACAAAAGCAACCGGGATGTGGCAGAGCTCTATGTGATATTTTAATAGTTCCCTTCCTTCCTTGCTTTGTTCTTTCCTCCCTCCCTTTCAACCCTCTTTCCCTCCATTCTTTTCTTCCTTTTCCTGTTCTCTTTCATACACTTCTAATGCATTTGTCTATTCTTTGACATAGAGCAACCTATTATATTTCAGGTCATTAAATAATGACTTTAGAATATGAGATCTCAAAATACTTAGCGAAGGAGTATAATCCTTTCACATCCATAGAGACACAAGTAGGGAGACTTTGTTATCAGCTGGATCTTCTGGTACCAATTAAGAAGGGAGCCTTTGCAGATTCCAGTGGCTGTGATAACCAGTCAGACCATTCTGCTCCCTTTACAGTTTGGGTTTTAATTCTCCAGAGGAAGCTAACATGGCAACACCCTGTTATTTGAGGATTCAAGTTTTCCTACTACAAGAGAAATGAATACACAATCCCCTGCAGCTTTCATTATATTCTGAATAGAATTTTATAGTTCCTCAGCAGTTATTAAGGAGTCCTATTTGCCAACTAATGGACCTGAATGGTTCTGGCATAAATCCACGCAAGAAAATCTTCTGAAGGTTTATTGGGCTTGGGAAAACCTTTAGTCCTTGGTTTGAAGGAATAGATGCTGCATCAGAGAGCATTATTTCCTGAGTGGCTTCTGAGCTCCATTTTGCCTGGCCAGGATAGACAACAGAGTGTGTATTCCAGCTCAGGAGGTTTCCAATATAAGTACTTATTTATTATCTGTGATTTACTTAATGAATATTAATTGAGCATTTAATATGAACCTTATTTTTTGGTCAGGTCTTAGGATAAAAAAAAAGATAGTTTCTTGCCTTTGAAAGAGTGAGACAAATTCGGAAATAAAACAATTTATCATTATCTAAATTGATAAGAGCCACAATGGAGATTTAGAATATGCTAGGTGCTAAAGAAGGATTCTTTCCGTTCTCAAGGAGAATTCTAATTTTTCATGTAGGAAATATCCCTAACACTGTGTGTTTATGCTAATATGTGTGTGTGCCCTTTAGAGTGCTAGGCATGAGGTGATCAGTCAAGTCCTGGAATTGTTTAATGATTTACACAACTGTGGCTTTTCATAACTGGATCTTTTTTCAACAATGATTCCAAGAAAAAAAAAATTGCCCACTAGAAAGCATTGAAAACCTTTCTCCCATAGCTACAGATCCCAGAAAGTATCTGATTCCTTAGAGAACATGGCCACCAGAGTCATTTGCTACATGTTGGAGAGCACACATGAGTTAGCAATATACACCCACTCTGGAAGCCAAATAGCAAAGATTAAAAACCATCTGTCATTGAGACTCTGAGCCTGCAAGCAAGCAGACTTCCAGCAGAGTCTGGGGCCAGAACAGTGTGTGACACAGATTTAAAAACACAAGATTTGACCAGAACCATTTTTTCAGTCACAGGGTTTCAAAGGTATTACCAACCCTCACCAGAACCCACTCTGCCACGTGTTGTAAACCAGAGCTATTTCTTACGGCAATTCATTCTTCCTCTCACACTTTTCTAAGTGCTCATTTTGTGGCAAGCAGGGTGCAAAGGCACCGAAAGTAAGTTGGCAAAGGAGAGAAGCAGCTGTGCCTAGGGCCCCCCCCTCACCCCGTGGAGCCCATAGGCTAATCAAGGAGACAGATGATAAATACACAAGGTGCATATGTCATTGCACAATTGGAATTGTAGTAAGTTCCTAAAAGGACAGGTAAAGTTGCTAGGTAAGTGACAGCCAGGAGTCTCATCCGGAATTGGCTTCCATGCAGAAATCACATTTAAGGATTAGCTGGATTTGGAGGTAGAATGGGGTAAAGGGGTAGACTCAAGGTGGAACAATATATGTGTTAAGTCCTGAGGCAGAAAGGAACTTCTAATGTTTGAGAACAGAAAGAGGTCAATGTGGTTGTAATAGAGTGGGCATAGAGAAGCATGGAGGGTGTTAAAGCTGGAGGCAGGTATGGGAACCATGAGAAGCCACTGAAAGATCTAATCCTTTTAGTTCCTGTTCAATAATAGAATGGGGTAGATGGGGATATTTATCATGATTTAAAACAATCTACCTAGCCTCAGAAGTAAAATTTATCATTTTGACTTAGGAATTACTTTTCTGGCTCACTGATGTTAAGTAGGGTGATTTGTTTTCTTTTAAATAATCCTGTATTTTCCTTCCTAGTACTTATTACTATACATATATGCTTGCTTGTTTCCTTCTCTTGCCACCACACCTCGTCAAAAATCTCGGAGAGCTACAGCTTTATTTATTTTTTCACTTTGGTTCACTGATAAGTATCTAAGGCCTGGAACATCATCTGGTATAGAATGTGTAGATGAATGGATAATTCTGAACATTGCCTCCCAGATGCTGGCAATCAGCAATCATTTAGTTACTTTCACGTGAGGTCACTTCGCATGGTAACACCATGTGCTCTTGGTCATCTGTCGTTAAAAACAGTCTTTAGAGTTGTTGTAACTTATGGGAAAAGTCTAAATAAAACCCATTTGGGTAAAGCAAATGTATGAAAAATAAAAGGTGAGGAGGTTAACATGAAAGCATAACACATTGTCCTAACTAATATACATCTCTTAGACTATAGTTTGGTCATTATAGACTAAGATCCAATCATTTTTCAGCAAACTCTCTATTTTCATAGAACTATAGATTCTTTGGTTATTATCGGTTTAGAGATGGATACAGACTCTCTTACACTCTGTATTTGGCAGAGGAACTTAGTGCACTATACCATAAACCAAATATATGTACTTTAAATTTTGTAATATAAAGAGATTTTATATATACATATATATATATATGTTTATTTTTGAGAGAGAGAGAGACAGGGAGCATGTGAAGGGGAGGGGCAGAGAGACAGAATCCCAAGGAGGTCTGTGCTGTCAGTGCAGAGTCCAACATGGGGCTTGAACTCACGAGCCGTGATATCATGACCTGAGTTGAAATCAAGAGTTGGACGCTCAACCGACTGAGACACCTAGATGCCCCAAAGATTATATTCTTATGGCACAGGTATAAATTAATAAAAGTTTGTAGACAGGCAAGTTATGAATTTTAATGGACTGTTTCTGCAGAGTGAGAGGTTTCTTAATGTAGCAATTATTTTCTTCTATTCAACATATATACTATAAATTTTACTGGGTTAGATATAAATTGCCTTAATATACCAAACATCTTAAATAATCTAGAGGAACATGCTTAAGATACGGTTGTCTAAGAAAACCTGCCAAAGTTATTTGCTTATGATGCCTTTAATTTTGACTTAGGTATTTTCATTTTTTTTGTAGTATAATTTTTAAAGGCTAATTTGAGTCTTGCCTTAATATGGAATATTAACTTTATAATAGTAAATGTAGGTTCAAAGGTTCAGTAAACCTTTGTGAAGAAAATATAAAAGATTTGTTTATGATGCATTACCTTGGGTTTTTGACCTTATGTATACGCAAATCACAGACAATATACCAGGAAGTTACCCAAAACCTAAAAATTTAAAAGATAATGACATTCAAATATCCCTTGTGCCAAGACGCCCGAGAGAATATTTGCTAGAAGAATCCTGTCTGCAATGGACAAAGGCAAAAAGTAGGGGATGAAGTATCACAGATAGGCTTTTACTTGGCACCGTTCAAGTGAAAACAATTTTTTCCCCAGTGAAAACAATAATTTAGGTGAAAATGTTTGCAAATTGTGTTTGAAATATAGAATTCAAGCATACTTTAGGGATTATGTGGTTCTTGGTTTCATTACCTATTGGTGGAGACTACAGGCCCAAGAAGTCTGCAAACTCCCTAAAATACTAGGTAAAACTATATGTATGTACTTGTTCATTTATGCCAGATTCTCACAAGAAGTCAGTAATTCTCCCCCTAAAAATATTCGGCACTGGAAATTCACTTGTCCAGGCAAGCTTATTAGTAGCATAGCGGAAGCTGCCACTCATGTCTTGATTCTCAATCCAAGGAGGGAAAAGTGCCTTTTTCATCATAGACTTCATACTTCCTTGTTATAACACATGATCCAAGTCAAGCCAACATGGCACTTGACTTTTCTCTAGGAATATAGAGTTAAAACAGCTTACAAGACTTAAACAAGTATTTGCTCTATTGTTAGAATTTGTTTGTTTGCTTTTTGGTAAAAATGGCAGGGAGAAGTCCTTGTACCATATTCGTCAATCCGAGATGAAAGCCACAAAAATTTTTATGTAATTTTTTTCTTTTGAATCAATCAGAAAAAGTGAGTTTCAACCCCTGGCTGTCTTGTTCGATTTAATCCGCAAAACAATGCCCTCTACTTTCATCTTTTTTTTTTTTTTTTTTCTTGAAGTCTCAACATAGAATACACTATGAATTTTAACAACCTGTTTTTGTTCAACTGATTGCCTTCAGTTTCTCTATGCGACAAATGAAGATATATTTGCAAAAATATATATTTATATATATTCAAGTTTTATTTTAAATTATTCAAGAGGTTTGGACTGCTTTATAAGATAAATTTAGTTACGAAAGGAATCTAAAGATCTGCTAAAACTAGCCAACATGCATATGATCCACTGACAATTGTTAGTGGTATATTAATTTCCAGATACCTAATAAGAGCAAAAATAGTAACAGTTGACCACTGTGGCCATATAGGTGAACTCTGCTCTGAAGTGAAGGTAAAAGTTGGGAGAATAGATTTAGGAAAAAGCACACGGCCTGGAAGGTATATGTTAAAAATGCATTATTAAATACAAATATAGGTGTGTGTGACAGAGAGACAGAGCGAGAGGGAGAGAGGTACATATACGTATAAGGCTGTATGTGTATACACAAAATGCATTTTAGGAGATTAAAGCCAAAGTAATTAATTCTACAGCATTTAGTCACAGTCTCAATTTAGCAATAATTCTTGGATTGAATAAACAGAGAGATTAAAAATGTACTCTGCACAGCAATCACTTGCTCCAGTTCCAACAGACTCTCTGATATGTATGAGTGGAGCGGGGAAAGAGAACAAACCAGAATTTGTATGCAAGGTTGGAAATCTAGAGATACAAAATGTAGAACCAGAAGAACACTGACATATTCTTAAGTTTTCTTTAGTTGCTTGTTTCAAAAGGTACTCTTTTAACAAATTTTTCGATAAGGCATAATCATTAACATTTATGCTGTTTAATAAATTTAAACTTTTAAATAGTTTGAAATAACATTTGCATTGTTATAAATAACTATTACTATTTTACTATGAATTCAGTTCAAGAAAAAATAAATGGAATCTTTTTTTTTAATTTTTTTTAATGTTTAGAAAGACAGAGACAGAATGGGAGTGGGTTAGGGGCAG
Organism: Panthera uncia; assembly: GCF_023721935.1. Taxonomy (NCBI): domain Eukaryota; kingdom Metazoa; phylum Chordata; class Mammalia; order Carnivora; family Felidae; genus Panthera; species Panthera uncia. Next base: position 99,677,026 of record NC_064809.1, on the reverse strand, counting down.
AGAGAGAAGGAGACAGAATCCGAAGGAGGCTCCAGGCTCTGAGCTGTCAGCACAGAGCCCGACACGGGGCTTGAACTCAAGAGCTGTGAGATCATGACCTGAGCTGAAGTCGGACGCTCAGTCGGAACTGACTGAGCCATTCAGGCACCCCCTTTCTTGTTCTTTAAAAAAAATTTTTTTGAATGGAATCTTGTATAAAATTTTTTGAGTAATATTTACCGTAAAGGAGTGAATTGATCTTTCAAAGACTTATTTTTGGTTGTCATCAGGTCTGTCTTCAGACAGCTTGAATTCACATCCAAGCTCTAATACTTCCTAGCCATATTTCTCAATTTCCTCATCTAAAAAAAAAAAAAAAAAAAAGGATGTAGGGACACATGGGTGGCTTCCTCCGTTGAGCATCAACTCTTGATTTCAGCTCAGGTTATGATTCACTGTTAGCCTTGAATTGAGTTGGAGGCCCATGTGGGGCTCAGTGCTGACAGCACGGAGCCTGATTGGGATTCTCTGTCTCCCTCCCTCTCTAACCCTCCCCTGCTCACACTCTATTATCTTTTTCTCTCTCAAAATAAATAAATAAACATTTAAAACATTTTAAAAAGGATATAATAATTCTCCAATATTATTGCTGAGAGGATTGGATAAATAATTCAGTTAACATATTAGCACATACTAAGTCCTATTGGGTTAGCTATTGTTAGTGTTACTATCATTATTGATAAAATAATAATAATAATTGTCATTATTTTGGGAGAGAGAGACAGAGACAGAGAATCTAAAACAGGCTCCACTCTGTCAGTACAGAGTCTGATATAGTACAGAGCTCAAACTCCTGAACCTTGAGATCATGACCTGAGCTGAAACCAAGAGTTGGATGCTTAACCAAATGAGCCAGGTGCCCCTAAAATTATTCTTTTGAATATGAAGTTAACACAAATTCAGATTTGAAAACACAACACCCTACAGGTTCCCATTCTTAAATGCTGAAATATAATTACGGTATATTGAAGTGTACATCATTGTACTAATTTTTATTTCATATTTTTTATGTACCTGCCATATATTCTTATGTTGCATCTAAGTCTCCTGAGGACAAAAATATCATTAACTTTTCCCTATCTCTTCTGTCTCTCCTGTTTTTTTTTTTTTAAAGATTTTATTTATTTGGGAGAGTGAGTGAGTGAGGGAGGGGCAGGGGAGGGGCAGATAGAAGGAGAAAGAGAGAGAGAATCCCAATCCACACTGCCAGTACAGAGCCTGACATGGGGCTCAAACCCACGAACTGTGAGATCATGAGCTGAAATCCAGAGTCATCCAAGCACCTCTCTTTTTTCTTTTATAGCAAGACAAATTTATTGAGCACCTAGCTTGTGGCAGGCACTTTTGTAGGTCTGAAGTGGAAAGGGCAAGCAAGACAGATAAAACCTCTGCCTTCATGTTGCTTAAGTTCTTGTAAAATTCAATTAAAACTCTGTTGCTCTTTGCTAAATTCAGTATCGATGCCAATGTTAGGAGCACCAAATACAAAAGTAAAGACATAATATTTTAGAAAATGTATTTCAATGCAAGTGATTGCAAAAGATGTAAACTTTCATAACAAAGCAACAAAATCATGAACAATTAACTACAGTAATGAAGGTGGGTATACGGTTGGTAGAATGGCTATATATTATCTTCTGGTAAATTTTAGCTTTTTTTCATGTAAGTAAGCACCAAATAAATTAGATTAGAAAATTTTATAGTGGAGCCACAATAAAAGTTTTTTTAAATTTATGGAAAGGGCTGTATACTTTGATGAAAAAAGATCTTAACAATAAATTAAATTTTAAGAATTTTTAAAGTGCATTCTATAGTATAATAGTTTATTCTGAACAAAATAATTAGCACATCCTCCATTTTTATGTCCTATTATCAGTGTCAGAAGGATCCATATATGAGAAAACCCAGACACAGCAAGTATAATGCAATAGAATAAGGAAGTCTCTATTGAAATAGGTTGTTCATGTAATAATAACCACAAACTTTGATTCTAAACTTCGTAAATTGCCTATTTTTAAATGATCTATCTTCTATTCTTTGTAAAAAGATTTTTTAAAAGCTCAATTAATGACTGAACCATTTGTTCATAATACAGATGAAATTTTAGAAAGACTAACACTAAAGAGCTACTTTACTTTCATGATTTTTAAAATATATACATATAAATCAGTGAAATAGGTTTATTATGAAACATCTTAGAACTTTAGGAAATACAATGTAAGAAGATGTGAATAATTACCTAAACTTACTATAGTAGAACATATCTATTTCAGTCTAAAGCTTTGTAATCAATACAGTGTCATGTACAAAGAGATAATATCTCTTGGCTGAGAATCTTGGATAATTAAGTTTATCTAGTGATGTCTTTGATCTTCAAGCCTCAGGTTTCTAACATGTGGTTGAAGGCTAGTGGATTGTTTATGAAGTCCTTACTATCCTACGAGGAAGATAACACTATTGTTCCCATTTTACAGATGAGAAAACTCAGAAATAGAATGATTATATAACTTGATCAAAGTCATACTAGTGAGAGGTGGAGTTGAGATTTAAAATCCATCTATCAGGCTTTTAGGCTAACACTCAATGATATGACACTGTGCTATATTTCTCAATGTATGGCCAAAAGATAGGCGTACCTACCTAAATTGGCTCATTTTTTATGATACAGCTGAAATAGTACAGGATGGGCATAGTATGTGGGTGATTTATTTTAATTTAGGCAGAGTTTTATACTTTATTTTCCAACACAATATGCCCCAAACTAAAACCAGCTCCCTCAGTCTTGTTTCCTCCATTTCTCATTTGGTCACGTGTTCATTCATTTATTCACTTAGGTAGAATTTGTTGACATACAATGGGTTAAACACAAATACCCTTCCCTCTTTCTGTAACCAGCCACAAGTCTATCAATTCTTTCTTCTTCATGTTTCTAGTAGCAACTTGCCTTTTTCTCTCCCTTTTGACCATTAATAGATTGAAACCAACTCAGGTCTTTATCACTGGATTACACCACCACCTCTGGAATAATCTGCTACCTACAATCTATTCCTACACAGCAATATCAGATTAATTTTCCCAAATACTTGAATATACAACAACCATTATCAGCAGAGAAGGTACCAGTTTAAAACGCAAAAGACGTGGAGTCGAGGGAAACTTAGAAGTTTTCTCCCTGAAGACAATCTTGATCCCCTGCCCACATATTCTTCATAAAGTATCCAGTGAAAATGCAAAGCTAAAAATGCAAAACTGATGAATTATGTTACTTCCCCATTCAAAAGCTTCAAGGCTCACTTTTTCTCTGAGGCTCTGTCTTAGTTCCTTATGCTTAAAAGACTATCTCTTGGACCCTGCCAACTTCTCCAACCTCGTTTCCCCATGCTTCCCCTCAGTTGTTATGTCCTGGTCAAATTGAACTTCTAGAACAAGTCAACCTGTTTCCTTTAAGGGACAGCTTCCTTTTCCAATTCTTTACTATGGTCTCGCTGGACTTCCTGGCCTTATCTACCATTCTGTCGTCCTCGGTCTTCTCTAGACACATGGGCCATTTTCTAAATCTTTCCCTGGATATTTGCATGGCTTATTCCCTCAGTTTAGTGTAAGAGCCCCAAACAGACTACTCTTCTGTGGACCTTGACTTAAAAATCCTACTCTTTATCTATTTTCTACCAGTTTACAAACCAGTTTAATGTTCTTAATACTACACCAAAATTTTAATTCCACCTTAACTATCCTTTTAATCATATGCTCAGCTTTCTCCTCTCCACTGTAATGCTTTAATAGTAAACTTTTCTGCATTTACTTCCATACAGCTTTTAAATCTTTAGCAATCTGGCTTCCCCATTCATTCTACTAGTCATGAACCTCATGACTGTCAAATCCAACACCAGTTCTCCATTTTCGACTTCTCCACATCATTGAGATTGGTGAGGACCATTTTCAGGATATTAAAGCTTTGATTCTGAATTAGTGCACACACTGTGTGTGTGTGTGTAGTTCAGTGTTTTATTTACGTCTGTTTCTGCTTACTCTTCCTTTAGCTTATCCATGTTTAATTCCAAGGTTTTCTCTTCAGCTCTCCAGTGCTTCTATATTCTAGCACATACTCCAGTATTTTCAAATATGGCTGCTTTGCAGACTATCCCTAGCATTAAATATTTAGCGTTGGCTTCTTTACTATACCCTAGACCCAAATTTCCTCCTGATGGCTATCTGCTTATAAATGTCCTCCTGGCATTATGAAACCCCCTAGCTGTAAGTGAAATGTTGAGTACTTCCCCACAGCTTTTCTTATTTTGTGTTCCCTAACCCAGTATTTGATAAGAAAATTTAAATTTATATTTGACTCCACCTAATTTCTACTCCTACATCTGATTAAGTGTCACATGTTATGAATTGTTCCCCTGAAACGTCCCTGGTATTCTTTCCCTTCTATTCTATCAGCCCACTAGCTAATACAGGCCCTTATCATGTTATTGCTTATATGTGCTTTAGCTTCATAACTGATGTCTTCCCTTTAATATCCTGCCACTTCAGTACAAGCTCCACATCTCTCTGCCCTCTAGCCTTGCTCTCGCTACACTTATCAGAGCACTTTGTACTGCTATTAAAAGACTTTATTTTTCCAAATACTGCAGTTGATTGCATTCACGTCTGTTTTTGCCATCAGATTATTAATTCCTCAAGGGCAGAAGTGGTATCTTAGCCCCTTTTATATCCTCCATAGTGTCACCTTGCCCACAGTATGCACTTAATAAATGTTTGTTATATTGAGATAAGATATGTGAGAAAAAACAATTCAGTGGATATGTCATCACTATGCAAGGCTTGCTGAAATGCTATTCTCTACTGGGACATAAGAAAATAACACCATATCATTGTTCCTAATAGTCTATGCTCAATATTGGCTAATATTTTATTTATTATCTTTGGTATTTAAGTTTTAGAATAATTGTTCAGTAGCATACTGGAAGAATTAAAGAGAGTAGAAGCATACATTGACTTAGTATTCATGAAATACAAAAATCTATGATTATTTCACTTAAATTTATCTCAATACCTCTGTATAAGACAATGCTTTTAAGAACATTAACCTTCTTGAGTTTTTTATTTGTGTCAAAAGAAAACAGAAGGAATTGTCCTTTTCCAGTATCATATCCAAAAGCTATAAAAAGGAATTAATTCATATGCTTGAATTGTGATCATACCTCTGGTTTCTAGCTAAGGCTCTATAAATAGGTAGGTTCTCTGCCTATAAACGTTGACTTACCTTGTCAATGTTTTTATTCTGACTTATCTGAAACAACTAATATGATGGACGGATTTGCCATATATGTTGTAAAAGCTAAAAATGTGTTGTAAAAGCAAACTATTCTCTATAGATTTCTCAGAAAATAAATCAGCAAGATAATGTAATATAAAGACTGTGGATCCTTAGAATTAGACAGACTTAGAGTTGAATTGTGACTTTAACATGTGCTAGCTCAGAAGTCTCGAGAAAAATTTAAACTCTTGAGTTTTCTCATTTTTAAAATAGTGATAATGGCACCAGTCTTAGAGTTATAGGAATAGAATAGATAAATATGCCAAATAATTAAGATATATAAATGTTTAGTGCTCAGCACATGCTGGTTCCTTTTCAGTATCTTGTCTTTCAACAGAACAGTAAACAGACAAAGTAAAAAAAATATGACCTCTGAATTAATAAAGCGTTCATTATATTAATTTTTTCCAAGAATATTTTTTGATGGTCTACTAGATTCCAGGCAACATGGTGTCTTAAACAATAGAGTATAATGTGGTTAAGACCTAGAGCTGACACTAGAGCCCTTACTATATGTGATCACTGGTTAGTGGCTGATCCCATTTCCCACCTGTGATAATTATTTTAGATGTTAAGTAGCATTAGTACTAGATATAGATTTGAGGGGGAAATGTACTCGATTTCAACTTAAGTAGCCTCTATCTATTTGAAATACCAGCAGGTTAGCCAAGCACAAATATCTAGTAGGAGGCAGGAATAGAGGATTATAGACTATATGCTCTAGGAAAGTAGTGGTCATGTCCGGTTTGCTCACTATTATATTCCCCTGTGCTCAGAGTACTGATCAACCAGTAATAAGAACAATGACCGCAAAAGTAACACAACACTTACCATGTGCCAGAATCTGTTCCAAGGATTTTACATATGTAGTTCATTGAGCTCATATAATCATACTATGGAGTAGGTGCCATCTTTTCTGACAAGAAAATGAGGCACAAACATATTAAATAACTACTTCAAGGTCACACAACCAATAAATAAAGCTGACATTTGCACCCAAGCATTTTGACTACAAAGCCTATGCTCTCAACTATTCTCCCCAATCTGAAAACTAAGGAACAAAGAACAGATTGGGGAGGTAAGGGTAGAGATTTGAGATTGTTCATATATAAGTGAAAACAACAGAATCAGAGGGGATAGCTGAAATCTCCGAAGGATCTATAAAGAGAAAGAAGAGAAAATGGCTGGGTATCCTTAAGGAACACTAACGTTTAATCAAAGGAAGATGACTGTGTTGGAGGACAAAGGAGGAGAAACTTCTGGAAGTAGAGTGTGTGTCAATAAGTTAGAGATTCAAAGTATATCTCTTGGAGAGTTATTTCAGAGGCAGAATGAGAGAGGACACCGAATGGGGAATGGAAGAGAATGTACTGGTATATCATGACACAGAGAACAGGCAGAGCAATACTTTTCTGTGTGTGCTGCTAAATGTTACTCAGAGGACATTAGTAGTGTGGGACATGTAGCATATAGATCAACTAGCATTTTCAGGAACTAAAATAAGACATCTCTTACAGACTTAAAAAAATCCCAGTGTTTAATTCCTAGTTTCTAAGAAGTAAGTCAGACAATATGCTTTTTTCAAGATGGTGGGTAGCTAAAATATAGAAGGAGGTAAAAGTGAATAGTAAATTCTTGAAGGATTTGAAATTACGAACAATATTTTAAAGTTTAGATACAAGATTAGGAAAAATTTGTCTTTTAAGATTGGGTCTCATTTCCTTTTTATCTAGTGCAGGTGAAAGAATTCCCCTCCATAGAATATCAGAATTTATGGGCATTACTAGTAATTAATAATAAAATCCCGTCGTTATGTCAGAAGTGTATAGAATTCTAAATTCTTCATGTTCATTGGGTAACAACGACCCTGTTACATATAAAGTCCAGTGGCTACATCTTTCTTTCTTCCACCTTAAGAACAGAAGAAAATTCATCAGCTTTGGGGCCCAAACGTTTTTTTTCCAAAGGAATTCTTTTTTTTCTCACAGCTCCTCATTGTAAGCAACTTAAGCTGTTGTGAGAGGGGACTCAGGCAATTGCAGAAGATTAATATTGTAAAGCATACATATAGATATGACCATAGTTTCACAACATCATCTTCATAGCACAGTACAGCATGCTTACTGTTGTGAACATTCATATAGATTTGATAAGTGCATGCAGTTTGTTTTTGGATAGCTAAGTTTTGAACCTTATCTCAAAATCTCCCAGAAATTTTAGAGAGGATATATGAACTTCCTATCCTTTTATTGTAAATTAACTCTAAACCTGAAAAAGAACATAGTAGCAGACAAAGGACCTGTTTTTCCTCTCTATTAACCTGGTAAGAATTTTTAAAAATTCATATACATGAATTTGAATTAAAAAGAAATTGAGTTTGTACTTTATTTTAATGCATAACTAATTCATATAGAGAGGAAACTAATGAAAACAGTTCAAATTATCCTTTAGCACAGAGCTTCTGAGAAAATATACATTTAATTAATGATTCATTTTTTTCATTCATACTACATATATTTATGGGCACTTACTATACGTTGGGATCTAAATTATAATTAAAAATTAGTTAGGCAAGGTTTGGAAGGGAAAGTCTTCCAGGGTGATGGTTCAGCATGTGCAAAGGTCCTGAAGTGACTGCGCTTATAACCAAGGTAGTTGAACCACAGAGAGCAAAGGGAGAGAGGGGAGCCATAAAGTACGTATGTCATAGCAATGATTTTAGACTTTTTTCTTGTACTTTATAAAATGATCAAAAAACTTTTGGGGGGGGGGGGAGTAACTTGATCAGAGTTGAATTTTCAAAAGACTGCTATGGCATGGTGAATAGATTTCAGAAAAAAAAAAAACAATAGAGAAGTTATACATTGCTTACTTCCAAACGAACCATATCCACTGTTCTTATAATAAGCTAATTATTATTTTTTAAAGTTTTAAGGACAGCTTGCCTTTAGAATATATTTCCTATATAGATTAGGACTGAGAATATACATAGGCCAGCTTCTCCCCTTCCCCCCCCTTGCCCCCCGCCACTCACATATATCCATTCATTACATTTTTCTAATATCTTTGCAAAGCTGACATATTGGCTCGATGTAGTAGTTAGGTCTTAAACTTTAAGCTAGTTTTCTAGTAGTGACGCTCAATTTTTATCGATCATTTATAGGCTACACAGGATAGGCTTGCATGGAGGAAAGTAAACGTAATTCACCTCTGGGGTGATTATGATACTAATTATAATACCAAAAAAGAATGCTCTTGAGTCATTACTGTGTGCCAAGCAGTGTTCTCAACACTTTACCTTGTATTGTTATTTAATCTTCGTAAAAATTCTCTAATTCCTATGTATGCATGATCTAGTATATAACTAACCTCCTTGAGACTGCCTAAATTATGTGACTCAAATTTTTGCATGGACAATCCATATCAGCACAGTCCAAAAGTATGAAGTAAGCAAAACCAAATTAATAAATCTCAAAATTCCCTCCCGCAAAGGGAGAGAAATCCTATAAAACAACAAAAAAAACACAATCTGATACTTTGATCTCAATAAACTTTTTAAAAATGTCAATAATTTCCTCTAACAAAACTATAGGAATGTAACGATATTACGTTTCGTCTCTGGTTCTGAGGAATATAAGAGTCAAAAGGTTTTACTATGAAGTTACTCAAGTATAGCATCAGGGACTTGGTTGAGGGGATGTGATAATTTACTAAATATGGCATGCCAAGCAGAAAAGATGCATTCATTGCCTCACTATTATTCTCGTTCAATTATAGAACTTACATCTTCTGGAAAAATGACTGTTTTATCTGGTGCTAGGTGTCCTTCTGCCAAAATAGTTTTCAAGTTACCATTAGTGATACATTAAGAAGTGCTCATTAAAGTAATGCAGCCTTCGCCTACCTTCTCATTTTTCTTACATGACATACTGCCTGTGATCCAGAGAGCAGACTACTTTGGGACACATGGTTGTAAAATTAACATCTCCACTTAGGAAAACAAAGGGGATACAATCAACATCTATAAAGACACAAAGGCAGTCGACTGGGTCAACATGAACTTGATCGCAGCAATCTTGAATCACTAGAATTTAAGGGACTGACAATTGTTTAGAGCTTGAAATAGCAACCTTGAGACAACAGCAAATACTGAAATTCCACACAATGGGCATTTCGAGTATAGAAACGCAGAACTCCAGAGAGGTAGAATGAAAACAGAAGAATCTTGGAAGAGAACTTTAGATAATTAGTAGATGACAAATTTATATGGGGCTACAAAAATTAGAATTCCATTGGTTTGTACCGCTATCTGCCTCCACTACCTGTTCCTTAGCCAGTATGTGGACACAGACACAGACCACTGGGCTAACAGAAATTTTTGCAAATCGAGTATAAACTAATATATTTAGTTCTACAGGGAAAGACATAGCAGGTTATTCTTTAAAAATTTTATCTAGCCTACTTTTCCTCATTTGAAATTCTTCAGAAGTGTGCCTCATTCCACATCTCACCGAAACCATCCCTAACCTTACTGATCTAAGTGAGAGTCACTTCTGTATACTTCAGGGCATCCCACGACCCTCTCCTAATGTGATGCTCATGCCACTGTTCCGCCCTGGCATCTTTACTTGCTGGTCTTTTCCAGTAGAGTGCGATGTCCCAGAGGCAGGGAGCATGTTAATACATCTGTTCGTTACACCTAGATCACCAAATGGTTTCATTAACTGTTAAATGATCTCACTTCTTTTTTAAGATAAAGAACTAGGTGACAAAAAAATGATTCAGAAAGGTGTTTTTATTCTCCAAACTATTAAACATATTTATCCATTAAGGGAACAAGCATTAGCTTTGCAGATCACTGTAGTGCCAGATCGTTGTATATATGTGATTTATAGCAGAAGATATTTTTTAAATTCCCTAAAATTTATGCCAGTACTTAAAGTACTTATTAAGAGGAAATCTGGAAAGGCTAAAGGTTAGAAATAAATCTAAAAGATTGGATTAGAACAAGGTTAAAACCCAAAATAGTTAAGATTTCTTTTGCCGCCTTCTTTTATTTTCTTTTCTGACCAGCAAAACTCCCAACACAGCATACAAGCAGTTAAGGTGCCATTTTTTTTTTATGTTCCTTTACTAACGTTTTGACTATTAGACTATAAAATAAACATAAGACTTTATGGTTTCTATGGCTTCCTATGGTTTCTCGAAATCACCAGTAGTGTTTGTTTTTTGAGTCTTGTAGCTCACACTTTTTAGAACTACATTCCTCAGAAACAGAACCACTTCATGTGGCTCCCTGATCATGATAGAACATTCAAATGCACTTACATTTCCAAAGGACATGGAAGCATTTTCAACTGCTACCTCACCTCTCCACCAAGTCCCTCCCAAGCTTAATGCGGTTGCAACACAGCCATCAATTAGTCTGAAACAGGGTAGAACCCAGTGGCATTCTGTGAGGGGCACATGCTTTCTAAGGAAGCCCTGACACATGGGGCACCTGGGTGGCCCGTCGGTTAAATGTCCAACTCTTGATTTTGACTCAGGTCATGATCTCACGGTTCGTGAGTTTGAGCCCCTGCTTGGGATTCTCTCTCCCTCTCTCTCTGCCCCTCCCCTGCTTGCTCTCAAATTAAAAAAATAAAAAAATAAGGCCTTGACATCTGTTGTTCTGTAATAAGAATAGAGCCTGTATGTTTGATTACTTCTTTTTAGGAGCCTCTTGTAACAACTATCCACAGAATTATTGCATCTCTTAACCTCTCTCATTTGTGTTCATGTAAAATAATCTCTTTAGTGGAGTATAGCCTCATTTACATTTTAGGGTAGCAGCATCAATTCATGAGCGGCATGTTTGTAATAACAGATGGGTGCAGAAGGATTAAGGGACATTTGAGACACAACAAAATCGATATTTTTATGTAAGGAAGCTTTTTAATTATAGTCACTCTTTTTTCAATTTTTTTTAACGTTTATTCATTTTTGAGAGACAGAGCATGAGAGGGGGAGGGGCAGAGGGAGAGGGAGACACAGAATCTGAAGCAGGCTCCCAGCCTTCAGCACAGAGCCCAACGCGGGGCTTGAACTCACAAACCGCAAGATCCAGACCTGAGCCAAAGTTGGACACTCAACCGAGTGAGCCACCCAGGTGCCCCAAATTATAGTTACTCTTAAGTAAGATTACTATTTCAATAACTCTAAACATTTAAAAATATTTATTTGCAGTTACATATAATTGTACTATAAATACATTTATAATATATATGTTTAATAAGAAAATCTTTCTTCTGGCTGATTCAATACTTCTAGAACATTCCCTAAAAATTCCAAAAAAAATGGAGCTTCTATTAGATAACACACACAGCTTTCTATCAGCTTGTAAAAAAAATAAATTAACTGAATAATTTGCTGAAAAAAAAACCTGAGAGAATAAAGTTTAAAATTAGCATATTATAAGGATAAATATTTAAATATAAAATAATTTCACATATGTTATGTACAGTGGACCCTTTGGTCCTAAAAATATTTTCCTCAATTGATAATAAATGGATCTTGAATGTTTTCACACTTGCACAAATGACAGAAAATGAGATTATAGCATAGTGTTCTTTCTTTTGTTTAAATGATAGCTGCGAGTAATAAGACTCAATCACTAGAAACAATAATTCATGCTATCCTGAATGATCTTTGCTGTGTGCCTGAACTTGCCCGGTAGGGACTAGGTAAGAATTGTACCATGAGAATATAGAAACAGAACAAATGTCAAGGAAATGACTGACAAACTTCTGCTGTGTTTAGATTGTGAAATAAATTAAAGAAGAATTTGAAGTACCTATTGATTCCTTGGTTTCCAAGTGACAGCTCTTGTGTGCAGTGATTTTGTTGTGGTTTGGAGTTACCTGGGCCTCAGAAGCATAATCCATTTATTGAAGGGTACTTGGAGAAGGGAGATAAACCTTTATCTCTAACTGTAACTTTCTTCCCAAGGAAAGATGAAAGGTACACTCAAAAGTGGCTTTTCTTTTCCTTGGAAATTACAATTTGAACAGAATTCGAAGAGGCTGTGATCTCAAATGAAGCTATGTAAGGATTTAGGGGATAAGAGAGGAAATTGAGGGAAAAGAAATGTCGAAGTTGTTTCTTATGATGTTTGAAAATTATCTGAATGCTAGAATATAAATAAAACACAGGTTGAATAAATTAAAGTATTATATGATTTTGTAACTAAATACGGTATAATGTTACTGCTTTTTTCATATTTTGCAGGATCTCTGTATTTATATATTTGGGGAATATTTTTTAAAATAACATAAGACAAAGATCTTTGTTTTGTTTTGTTTTTAGCATACATACAATCTTGCAAATTCATCTGAGTTAAAGAAAACGTGCAGTACATTCGAGTCAGTTCAGTGTATTTTGACTCCCAAGAAAAGCAAAGAACATAGGCTTTTTATTTAGAAAGATGAGGATCCAATTCTGGCTCTACCCACTTACTGGCTGTGTGACTTAATCATTACATAGTAACAAAATACAATAATAAAATCAACCTCACAACGTTTATATTAACCTCAATGCTTGAAATATAGTAAGTGCTTATATAAATATAAGCTTGAGGTTATATTAACCTCAATGCTTGAAATATAGTAAGTATAAGAAAGTAGGAAATTTTTCATTTAAATAGAAAAGAAAACCCCACAAATACCTGTTATTCTTCCCCATAATCAAGGTTTACTGTCATATTCTCCATTAAGTTGACAAGTGATAGGTAAACTATGCAGAATGTTTGTCCATTGGTTTCCCTCAATCACTGGACACCTGGTAGGACTGAGCATATCTAACCTTTGGCAGTAAATCTTTCAGTGACATTGTGTCCCTGCTCCTCTGATACAATGACCTGAGGGTAGAGTTCATGGCCACTCTGTTGGACATTTTCATTGAAAATCACTGATCTGGGATTCCTACTTGATTTTTCTCTTTTTAGTCAGGAAAGGCTCTGGGGTCCAGATGGGTTTTCATGAGTTTTTAAAAACCAGTTAAGCAAGTGTTCCAAAGAAAGGAGGCCTGTTAACACATTTAAGCAGAAAACCAGCAAAAATGCTGAGAATAGAAGCAGTCCCACAGATAAGAGAAGGAACACAATTATGAAGCGTAAGAATTGATACGCAGAATGAATTCCAAAATAATTTCATAATTCCAGGATTCTTATATCTGAATACCACCAAGTCATCAGCAGAAGATTTTTGCTTATCAGTGAAATATAGTAGTATTTCAATAGAAAATTATCTTATACAGAGCCTGCTACAAAAGGTGAGGGGTTTTTCACCACTTGTTCTACTTATACGTTTGGTTTTCTATTTTAATTATTAATGAAGTAGTAGGTCAGCAGTGTTTTAGTAAGGCAAAGCCCTGATCAGTGATACTGAAATCGTATTTAACATGTGTCAGCCCATGTGGATAATGCATGCAGCTCTATAACAGCTGCCAGTTTCCATAGATCATACGTCCAGGTGATGACTGTCCTCTCGGACCATGTCACTCTTCAACCTCATCTCAACTCCTGGGTTTCCCACAACTGTACCTTCACTGCAAGAGCCTTAATATCAATTTTATTAGTCCTTAAAATTAATCACCATAAAACAGAAATAAAATGGAATGACACATTTCATTCAATACCATTCAACCACCACTTGACAGGAGCCAGGCACTGTGCTTGTTATGTGGGTGCAGCTCTGCAGAGAGATGTGCTGCTGGGCTACATACAGTAGGCAGGTGACACTCAGCAGAGCAAAGGCGGAGTTTGATTAAGGAAACATAATTGATTACAAAGTACAAAACAGACTTACTATTAGCACTAGTGCAATGGCTTCTAATCTTGTTTATCTAGCTTATTTAACCGTTATTAGTATTTAGCAAAAAAAAAAAATATTCAAGAAATTGATTAGCTTTTGACTCTCATGGCCTTTATGATCCTGAACAACAAAATCTTTGAAGGTATCTGTCATTAAAAAAGAGAACCAAAAAAGCCTCCAACTTTCTTAGTAAACTGTGATGCTGAGATAATGTTCTACCTCCATCTTATAGAATCATTATTTTCTCCATGAAAATCTAAAGGGAACCCATCATAATAGGAAATTTGATTAACATGATAATCTGTATATTCTCAGAGTACCATAATTATTCTTTACTAATTAATCTACTGACTCTACAAGGTCACGTCTCAATAAACATCATAATCTTACAACAAACTGCTCTTAACGTATAGAATCTATGGGCAAATGTCATCACCAGTCATTCATTTTAATAATAAACTTTACTTTTGATGAGTATTTTAAATTGAAAATGATTGCCACCATTGTGTCAGATATTTGAGATATGTCCTTTAAAAACATCCAAGTCTCCTGGAGTTTCCCTTCTAGCAAAGGGAGGGAGAGGGAAAGTAGCTCAGTTAATCCTCAAGGCAATTTGATGAGGTAGATTCTATTATTATCCCAGTTTTACAGATAAGAAAATGGAGGCTCAGAGAGGTTAGATTAATTGCCCATCGTAGAAATTACAAGTAGAGGAGCCAGGATTCAAACTCGGTCAGTGTGCCTCCAGTCTCTTTGACTGTATACTTTATATTAATACAGTATGTTGAACTGTTCCAAATATTTCTCAGAATGTTATTTCACTTGTGTGGAAATTTTTATTAAATACACACTACTAGCCACTTCATCAATGTTGGTACTCCATTGTTACTAAGGTACTCCCTCCCAAATATACTCTGTGTTTTCATTCAGAAAAATAAGACCTAAATTGAACACAGAGCAAAGCAACTTCATTTGGTCATAATTGTTCCTAGTATAGAAGTTTCTATGTTTACCCACATGTCCTGGCCTCTTATACTACCCCATTCTACATTTACCCCACATATCAGCCAAAAGAAAATATTACTCTGAAACTATGAATTAGACCTTAAAATTTCAAAATACACAAAAAATGCAATTGATAACCATAGAGCAAAGAGACACTATATTTGAGTGTTTCTCTCATACGTACACATGCACTCCCTGTCTATCTACTTACATATTATATATGTGTGTGTGTGTGTGTGTGTGTGTAGATGTAATACATATGTGTGTATATGTAATACCTTGGCAGAAAATAGAATTCATAGTCCCCTAAAACTGTTAGGTAAAGGACAAGAAAGATTGTATTCTTCCTGGTCATTATAAAGGTGCAATTCAGTGACACTAAGGCTACCATGATACCAACTAAACTTCAACTTATTACAAATAAGCATGTAATGCTCCTTGAGGTCCAACCATTATGATCCCACTCAAAATACTGACAAACCCCGAATGGTGTGTTTGAAAATTAACCAAGTAACATTTTTTCTCGTCTTCTGAATTTTGATCCTACTGATGAGCTAAACACCATCTCCGTATAACATACTGTATAGCATCTGGGCGAGACTAAATGGGACTCGTAAATTGTTAGACCCTTGAATAATTATATTTTCCCCTTTAAGGTATTTCAAAGTATCTCAGAAACTCTGTTTAAATGTCACTTTAAATTGAAACAGCATTTGATGATATCAAAAAATACTGCTTTTATAGGAGAAAGGATGAAAAAACTAGAAATGGAAAATTATAAAATTGAAAAGAAAATCTCAAAGGCATATGAACTCAGCACATGCCTACACACAGTTTTCCCATATTCAAGGCTCAGATAAAGATTTTAATTAGCTCCCTTGAAAACTGTTGTTAACACTAAAATAAAAATTCCATCATCACTGCCTTTTCACATAGTACTCAGGATACCATGCCCCAAAATAGAATTTAAATTCCTGATTAACACTGCAAAAAAAGAGTACAGAAGTACAATGCAGGCAGTGCTGCATTAGTTTAAGCACATGTTCGTAAATAGGCTTTTAACATTTAGCGTTCATTTTTATACCCACATAGATGAGTTACATCTTTCTTTTGTCCTTTACATGCTAATATTTAACAAAATCCTACATGAAACCTATTTGCTACTCATAGCAACAAACATGCCATTATTTTAAAATGTTCTAGTTTAATTATCATGTGTATAGCAAACCGATGAAACTGAATTGGGTTCAATATTAAGAAGATATTTACATATATTTTCTCTATATGTATTTATCTCTATGGATAGGTCTATATATCTTTCCAGGTATGTTCCTGCCATAATGAAAGGTATACAGGGCACCTAGAAGAGCATTTTTAATGCTCTCATTAATGCTGTCATTCATTATCTTTTAATTGCTTTGATAATTTAATTATGGCTTCAAATGTAAAATTTGTTAGTAAGTGAAAAACTTATCAAATGAATGCTCATTTAAGTTGGAGTACACAAATAATGGAAGATGATGTTTGATCGAATTCTGAAACTGTAATTTGCTACAGCCTATTTTCATGGTCAAGGTGACTTCTGGGTATACTGAGTGAATCCTTACACAGAACTGAACCAAAGAGAAAACAACATGTGTCAACCCTGTGGGTGGAGGTGACATGCAATTTAAAATGTCTAATTACACGTTTCACCTTAGCTAAACATCCTGAAAGATGGCATGATCTAATTGCAGATTAATGCATTTATTTCTCTAAGGCTACAAATGAAGTAGCTAGAGAAAACATTTCTCTGATTCTGTATGCAGTCCAAGAATTCTATTAAATGTCTTTGTCATGTAAATCTGAATAATTGTCCTGCAGATCACAGACCCTAAAATGTAACTAAAATATTAGTGGACTTTACAACATCACCAAGGATTGTTTTTGAATTTGAATAGCTTTGATAATCAGCCCGGGCTAGGAGCCCAAAGCAAAGTAGGCTAGACCTAATGAAAAATCTGATACCCTGTCTTCTGTCCCTCCTGTATGTCTCTACTACCTACTCTCCCTCTCCATACCCAAACTTCTTTTCTTCTTGATGTTTTCAATGAAAACTTTCAAAAACCTTTTCACTCTGGCAAAACATATTTGGGTTTTCTTAACTTCATACTGTGGTATGAATTTTCAAATTTCATTGAAATTTGTGTTTGCTGGATGCCTAAATTCTTTCAGGCATTGGTTCTGGTGGATTATGCAGTTTGTATGATCTCTCAACACAACACCTCAACTCTCTTTAAACAGGGCAAGACTTTAGAATTCGATCATGATGATATTGTGTACGTACTGGTTCAGTCCATCCATAAATGCTCCGAGTATTTATTAATGTGCCATATTCTGTGCTGGAAATGAAAAGACAAACGAATGCCATCTAAGTACCTCTAGAGTCAAAACAAATAAATCTACTGGGTGTAATAACAGCACATGAGCAATCTGTGCTTTGAGAAGATGTTCATTCTGAGGTTGCTCTATAGAATCAATGTTTCCCCAAAATTCCTATTTTGAATTCTTAGCCATTAATGTGATAGTAGGATGTAAAGCCTTTGAATAGGTAAGTAGGTCATGGGGGTGGATCCTTCATGAATTGACTTAGTGCCCTTATAAAAGAGACCCCAGAGAGCACTCTGGCCCTTTCCCCCACGTAGGACACAGCAAGAAGGCTGTCCATCCAGTAATTCGTTGTAGTAGCCCAATGGACTAAGATGGAGGTAGAATCTGAGGCTGATTTTATATCTACCTATATCTGTCTATATAAAATACATACGTATCTTTTTCAGCTCTTCTCTATAGTGTTCAACCCCATTTTCATAATTGACTTTTTTCTTTTTAACTTTACTCAGCCTCCCAATGATATAGCCCCATAACCTATCTTTTAGAACCATTCATTCCTGTGATTCCTGACATGTCTTTATTGTGCCCCTTCACTGTAGTTAAAGGCTGAGGGTACAGGGGGTGAGGACAAGACTGTTCTTTCAGGGATCTTATAGGGGGAATTAAATTAATTAACAATTTAATTGCAGTTAGTGCTAAGCATGTCAAGTAAAAAATTCTGTCCTCATGGTTTTGTCATTTAACCTTTCCTTTCCTTTCATTCTAATTTCCTTTGTTTTTGTTATATTATGAAAAAAAAATAGCTCAGGATCTATAATGTGATGTAACAAATCTATGTAGTCTCTGCTTAGGGAATACCACAGATGTTGGTCTTTTCTCATGGAGAAGGGTTGTGTCACCCTGAGCAATCTCGTACAGCAATGGCCATGATGGGAGACCAGAATCTACACAGTGTTCCTTAAGCCATTGATTGAATTTTGCCTTCTTAAAAAAAAAGGACCCAAGGAAATGTAGAATGATTTTATGGGGCCAAAACTTGACAAAACTGTAGTCTAGAAATATTTCAGAGTTACCAATAAATTAATAGTGACAACAGTGCTTTTCAGTATAACTACTATACAGTATTCATCTGAACAAAGTATGAGTCATGGCATCCTGACAGTCCATGCCGAATTTGAAACAAATTGGAGCTGTAATTTATAGTACAATAGAACCCAAGACAGAGGCACATGTAGTCCAGGCTCTTTAAATATTCTATAAATAATAGCTCAGAGAGGCACAATTGACAATGAGCAGAGGCTGGATGATGAATCATCAAGTAGTTTAAGTAAAACCCTGCCTGATTAAATGCTTTGTTTTTAAACCACCTGCATCAGTGTCTGCTGTAGCAGGACAGATCAAATTGTTCTCGGGTTTTTTTCCCCCCAAAAAGCAGACAGGCTTACAAATGATAAGTTTTATTATATTATGAAACTGATGCCAAATTAAAGTGCTGAGCATTGTGTAATTCCAATTATCTACATTTTGGCCCAGGATTTACTGCCAAGCAATGTTAAAGACACGGCTAATGTAAATGATCAAGCTGCTCATGGCTTTGGGTTGTAGGTTCGTAATTTCATTTTGGTCTTCGTGGCCTGGAGAATTTATTTTTCCATCCTTCACTTCAGGAGTCTTTTTTGTTTATCCCACCAACCAGTTACCAGATGCTCTATCAACTAAGCTAATTAGTGGAGTCTCCTTTGAAAGCCGGTGCTTGCTGAGTGTGGTCATGAGAACAGGCACCAGTGCACAGGCTAGAGACGTTCTGAGTGACACAGAAACTCCAGCAAGTGTTCTTGTAGCCAAATCACTAGGAGCTGGTATTGCCTAGACAAAGGCAAAACGTCCACTCGTGTGAACAAAAAATCTGGCCATTTATCTGGCTTTAACATGATGCTGAAGAGCAGGTTGACTAACTTGTTCACTGTGCTAACATAAGACTAAAGAGAGCCTTATTTTAATGTTGACCAGAAATTTTATTTGTTCATATAGTATAAACTGACATCACATGGTAAATGATACAGCTTAAGCTAGGAATCCACCCCTCCCCCTGCGGCCTTGGAGAATCCTAATTACTTTATAATTTATATATTATTAAATCTCGCATTATTGTCCTGAAAACTTCAATGTGTTGTGTATTAGGGCCCAGAATTATCACTGGGCTTTCATTTTACCTTATATTTGTATCAATGCCTTTCTTACATAATTCTATAACATTGGCAGCTCTTTTTATTTCTAATTTATTTTTGTATCGCTAGACTTCAGTAAAAATCCAATAAATAATAATTGTTTAAGAAGTTCTTGATTAACAAGCAAATGAATGAAGCTCCTCGTTCTTCAATAGAATGAAAGATAGATAATGAACGGATGAGAACTTCTATCCAAAAGAAAAAAATCTTTGTTTTGTAAAAAGTTGTGTGAGGCATTATTATGAAAGAAAAAGGAGGAAGGTTATACTGCCCTAGGGCAAAGAGTTAATCCATATTCTGAGAGTCTAGACTTAAATATTATTCTGAAGGGATACGTTGCATATTTACATAAAGGATGACCTCATTTCCCATTCAAACTAACCATCTCCAGAATAAGATAAAAATGTATCGGAGGTAGAACTTTATCTTTTGATGTCCATAGATGATATTGCTTTAGAGTTGAAACATTTTTAATGTAGAAACTCCTCCTTCATCATGAAACTATTTGTAAGTTGGTACTTTGGTGGTAGTGTGATGGATACTCCATTTTGGTTTGAGAAGCCAGCTTTCCCATTATGGATGTTATGAGAAAAACAGAATGGCACACTTTTTGTTCAGTAATTCCTTAAAAATAAAATCAGGGGTGGTTGTTAAGGAAAATAATTTGAGAGTCAAGTCATTTGGCTAAAAAGACATGATTAAATAATGTAGGCACTTGAAGTAACTCTTTCAGTTTATAGGCATGGCAGGAACAAGAACTATTTCAAACCTAACTGGTTTTGAATATTAACTTTGTCATTTACCAGGTATGTGTCTTTCAATAAACCTTTTATACTCTCTGAAGCATATTGCCATGTCCTGTAAAATGATGCTCATGACTTGGACATCCAAGGGTTGTCGTGATTACATGAACTACGATGTGAAAAAGTGCCTGGCACCTTGTATAAAGTCCATTGAACCTAGTCCCTACTGATCACTGGGGCTTAGTAGAAACTGTGTCAAAATGTTAATTTCACTAGTGATATGTGTATTGCATTATTGCTTATATCATCATAATAAGAATATACTTAGAAAGGAATTGCTTTAATGAGTTATGGTACATCCATTTAATGAAATAAAGTAGGTTCATGTGTATTAAGACATATTACACACGTGTGTGGGTATGTGTGTATAAATTAAAAAATCTGAAAGGATTCACACCAAACTGACAACTACTTTTAGGGGGTATAATTCTAAGGAAGCTTTACTCATTTTGGTTTTGAAAGTATTTTTAAGAATTACGATTTAACTGAAAAATGCTAAAACATTTGTAACTTTTGAAAAAAAAAATCGTATTCTGCTGCTCTGTACAAACGTTGCTTATGATATTCATTTACATCTACTCTGTTCCTATTAAATTAGAGGGAAATTCACCTCCCAAAGGTTTTCATAGTTCAGATAGTTCAATGTAATTTACGATGACCTTTGTTCCATTTCTGCTTTCTGGCTAATGAGAGGGAACCACACTACTGCTCTTTCTAGCTCCTCTGTTTTTTTCCTATGCTTCTTTTTCAATGTGAGCCATGTGCCAAAAAGAGATTTCGAAGTGTGTTGTATTTTCTCACTCAGAAATGAATTTTTCTACTTGGCTCCTTTTAGGGAAACTTATTTCTGCTATTTTCCATCTTCAATATGTTCTCGGAAACACCTGCCATTGTCAGTCAATCTATAGAATACAGACACTTACAAGTGAATTATAAATGAAATGGTATTATGACTAAAGTCTCTCAAACCGGGTATCGTTTAAGGTTTTTAAAACTAAAACAAACAAACAAAAAACTATACTATTTTGTAACAATTCATGCCTTCTAAACTCACTTGGAACTATCTTGAAACCAGTGGACACATTTTACTCATTATCATAGCTCTGTAGATATTGGCTATTTTATGAAAATAAACATTTCACATTTATTATTAATGTAAATATCCTGACTATCCATAACATAGAGTTTTCAATATTTCTGCAAGTATTCTGTAGCAATTCCTTATTTCCAAAGTAAAATGATTAAGACATTCTAATTTTTGTAGATCTCTGGTTCTAAAAACGACTGTTTTCTGTATTCACTTGTAGTATGTCTTTCCTATTACTGTAAGTCCTTGATTTGGAGAAAGAAACAGGCGGCTCTACTTAAGAACCTGGAATTTTACAATGGATGTGCTATAATGTAAGGGACTCTGCTTTTTACTACAGGAAAAGGGATTTTAACATAAGCTATGTAAGGAATTTACATTTAAGAAACTAGAACTGGAGATATCATGCATTTAATATCAGTGAATGCTATGGAAGCCTCTCTCTGTGGACACTAGCAAGTATTTATCTCTATTTTGACAGAGTGAGCATGAAGGAAATGGATACTACTTAAAATGCTAAAATGTTCAGTCTAATTTAAGATGCTCATATATCTGTGATAAGATGAAAGGAAAATGAATTCTTGACCAGATTGGAATCTTGAGGAAACTGTCAGTCAAATACCACTTGCCGTGCCTTGGGTTGATTAAATTCATATAATCCTATATACACATGAATATAATGCATGCAAATTTTACCCCATGAAGCCTAAATTAGTAAACAGAATAAATATGGCTTCATTTTATAGAATTGCACCGAAGAAACATGAAATGACCAGCAATTGGTATATATTAAATCTGTAGAATGTATATCATTAATGACAGTATATTTTCATTAAAATACGGGTTATGAACTATGCTAAATACTGCGAACATCATTAATTTTCTGTCACAGTATATTATAAAAAATTAAAAGGCAGTAATTAACCTGACATAAGTGTTTCTTACAAGCCAGCTGTTAATTTCTAGATGAAATAATACATTTTCTAAATTATATTTTGATTAGGAGTAAAGATAGCAATATGACTAAATAAGAAAATTAAATATGTCATTAATTGTACAAAATGTTTTTCCGTGACTAATTCCCTCATTTTGAGAGCCTTTAATATAATGAGTTATAGTAATAGTGACTTAAAAAAAATCATCTGAGAAATAGTGGTGTCTTTCCTCCTAATTAAATGGTTAAAATAATCTACAGGGCGCTTCATGTATTATATGTCATTCTCTTGGACTACTGTTAATTATTTTTTATATACGGTATTTCTATGCTCCCTTAAAAGCTATGAAAAAAAATGAACTTGGCAATTTATAGCTCGCATTTCAAAAACACTACTTGACTACTTTTGTCAGGCACTGTTTCATTTCATTCAATGTGACAACCTGTATGAAGAGTCCATGACTCTAACTAGCGTTGTTTGGCTCGTCTCACAGAAGAGTCCCAACTCACCAGGCACTGGGTTTCCAATTCCTGGTCATGATGTATAATTTGCCCTAAATATGCATGATGTTTCTTGCAAGAAAAGGGCTTACCAATGATAAATTGCCAGTGCAGAAACACCCTCCTCTTTCCTCTCTATCTTTGCACATTGCCAAGTTGTGCCCGAAAGAAAGACTACAGAATTGGGCAGCACACAAGGATGTCATCACCTAAAGCATTTTCTTGGGGGTTAACTCCTAAATCCATAACATCCCCACTACTTGTCAGGGGAAAATAGAAAGAAGCAAGCTGGGCGGGGGGAGGGAGTAGATGCAAATCTTTTAGGAATAGTTTTAAAAAATGAAACAAAACAACAACAGCAACTACCAGAAAACGTGGTACTCTATCAAGAAACCATTGGTAGTTAATGTCATGAAACATTTTGGAAAACAAAACTTGTAAAGCTATTTTTGAGAAGAGTTATAATTATTATATCCTTTATATTAAGAGGCAGACTCATAACAATAGTCAATACTAATTCTGTGCTGCATTTGATCAAAACCAGTGCTTTTGTTTGGTCACTTTGAAGCTCAGATATTTTAGCCAAAAATGTATTTCTCACTAGCCTTCCAATTTGATGAGTTAATATATAACCAAACAAGCACTAATACGCATTCAGTGTAAGATGTTATGAGCACTATAAAGTTACTGAGTGAAGTGGTTTTAAGAGTAGCTCTGGTGGCAGAGCCTGGGCAGCTCAGTTAATTAAGCATCTGACTTTTGATTTTTGCCCAGGTCATGATTTCACGATTCATGGATTTGAGCCCCACGTCAGGCTCTGAGCTGCCAATCCCTGTTTGGGATTCTCAATATTCCTCTCTCAAAATAAATAAATAAGCTTAAAAAAAGAAGAGTAGCTCTGGTTTTATAAATACAAGCTTTTATCCATTAAGTGTTACTAGAAGGTAACTTCCTTGGGGGCACAAACTTTGCTCTTCTTGTGTTCTGCTCTGTGTCCAGTTAAGAGATGGCTAGCCTATACCAGATGCCTCCCAAATTCTTACGAAATGGATCAGTTCCCTTCTTGTAAGAGAGATGATCTTTTGGGAAAAATTTTTCAGGTTTTATTCAGATTTTAAATACTTTTAAAAGAACATTTTACTGAAATAAAGACAAAAGGGCTCTATGTTAAGATGCCTCATACATGAAGTGTTCTCGTATAGGAAGTCTGCTGTAACATTAAGAAAGGTTGAGTCTTTCTTTCAACAATATTAAGCACAGTGGTGACATTAGAGAGGAAACCACATATTTTTAACTGTACCTTTTTTTATTCCTTCCTAAGACTTTTCTCCTAAAAGGATAAGAAACGTTAGAAAAGTAATACAGCCAAGAAGGGCTGCCTTCAGTTTTAGGTAGGACATGGGAAGGATAATGGCTCTGGGGGAGTGGGCAGGAGACTGAATGAGGGCGGACTTAGCACAATTATCTATCTTTTACTCTCTTGATACAAAACAGAAGTGGTTTCTCATTAATATCGTTAGAATTGTGTCTGTGACTAATACAGTCAAAACCCACATTATTAGTGTTGCACAACACTAATATAACCAAATTAACACCAAAGACTGATGATTCCATGAGTGCTTCATAAAAGCACTGCTGATCTCATTTCCTGAACAGAGAACAGAGGTCTGACTTGGTAACATTTTCCCAAGAACATCATTGAATGACCAGAAATTGTGCGATCTTACAGAGAACAAATATATATATATATATATATATATATATATATATATATATATATATATACACACATACACACACACACACACACAATATACATGTGAGATATGTATGCATATACACATATGAATGATATATGCATATTTTATAAGATAGTCCTTTCTTTATTCTCAAATAAATCCAACAGCTCAATTGCTGTATTATTTCTAAATTCCTTTCTGGTCCATACATATCGGTGGCTACTCATTTCTTTAAATTGCTTTACTAAAAAGTTGTCAAAAAATGAGAGCTAATGTAGTGGTCATATGACTTAAATTGTCATTTTTCATGCATGTGTTTCCAACTTTTGTATATAAAAACAGAAAGTGCTCTTAAATTTTTCCTTTTTAATTTTTTTAATGTTCTTTTTCAAGAGAAAGAGAGAGAGACAGAGCATGAGCTGGGGAGGGGAGACTCAGAATCCAAAGTAGGCTACAGGCTCTGAGCTGTCAGCACAGGGGCCAACCCAGGGCTCGGACTCACAAACTGAGATCATGACCTGAGCTGAAGTCAGATGCTCAACCAACAGAGCCACCCAGGTGCCCCTGCTCTGAAAATTGTATTTTGAACTTGAATATAAAGTTTTGAATGCTGAATCATGTTTCAAATCTAAAGGAATACAACACTTTTGCATATTGATATTAATCATCACAAAGTATTATGGAGGATTACACTGTCCACGTGTATGTATTTATTAAACTAAAATTTTAGCCAAAGAAGCACAAGTTTTCCAAAATTACGTTTAAAGGAATAATCAAATACAGAGATAAACAAGGTAAGCTAATTTTAAGTAAGGTACAGTTCTGTTTTAAACTTACTAATTTTATTTCTTTTCTGTTAAATTAATCACAAATTAACCTCATTTCACTCACATTTTGTTCACAGTAATCTTTTATTTATTGCAGTAAAGAAAATAACCTATCTTTTGAACAATTCTTTAAAGGGGTTTAGATCAGCTGAAATTTGTTTTTATACTTGCATTCTAAAGTCAAGTCTCCTAACAAATATTAGATGGCACACAAATCAAATTAAAGTCCTGAGGCTGAGCTAGTAGCTTATTTTCATTTTTTAAATCAAAACTGCTGTTTGTGGGTAACTATTTTGTTAAAAATATTTCTATCTTGTGCTTACTCTTTATCTGTAGGGCAAAGGCAAATGAAATTAATCTCTGTAATAGCTAACAAAATCATCCCTGTACTACACCTAGAAGGTGGGGGTGAGGGGAAGGATGGCATTTGTTGTGATACTGTTATTTAAATATTGTAAAAAGAAAAAGTGTCCTCTGGGCATAGGATATATTTGGGCTACCATGAAAATTAAGCATCTGTTGGCATACATCCCTTTTCCAAGATTATTAAAATTCTGAAGTCTTTGTATAAAAACAATCTAATTTTTTCAATGTTGTTTAGCAGTGCATAAATCCAAAAGGACATGAGCTTCTGGAAGATGTATGTTGCCATGTTTATAAGATATTATCTTTTGAAAAAATCTGTTATGCAAAATTTACAATTATAGGCAACCTATACATGAAGAAGGAGTTATAGCTTAGGATTTATTAGGAGGTTCAAACAAAATAAACCATGTGATGGGCCTTTGTCAATGGTGAACAACAAAGTCAATTTTACACAGTTTTATTAGAGAACTATCCGGGAAAGCATAAGAACCATAACAATGAGGTATAATTGAGAGGTTTTGCAAAGTCTCTTCCCAAAAACTGGTGTCATGGTAGCATTGTACAGCATGTCACTAAAACCTAAAAGTCTTTTTCCAAACCTGGCATGCCATGCATTTATACTAGTTTTAATAGTTGACTGAGAACTATATCCTGAAGTGGATTATTAACTCCTTAACAATTATTGTACTCTGTAAAAAATAATTTAGGAAATACCACCTTCTTATTCAATGAATATCTATTAATTATCAACTATTTCCAAGCTACTACACATAGAATGATATAGAGAAACACACACACACACACACAGAGAAAACCCTGGTCAATTTTTCTGAATTCATAGAATACATGCAAAATTTACAACACTGTTTTCACTGACATCCTTGTATTACATATTATAAAACCATATGGAGGAATGAAGTGATGTCAGAAAGAGCTAATTAGAGGCAGACACTGAAGCCTATTTTACCAAACACAGTAAGCTGGTTCTACCTTTTAAGTAGTTAAATAGTCTTAGATAAATACATAGTTAACCACAAAATGAAGAAATAAATGCTTTCAAATAGTGAGGCACAATTCTGTAGAACTTCTGAGATGGATATAGCCACTTTCCTATAGCAAAGACATAGAAAACCTGGTAATTTGGATGCTAAAGTTTTTTTTTTTTTAATATGGTAGGATGGAGAGAGGCCATGAGAATATCTTGGAGTTTAGAAAGTTAGGCACACTTGGAGAACTGTTGGACTAATTATAATCTTGTACAAGTAAAAACATGTGTAGAGACGAAGACCAAGGGCCAAATCTGATGGTCTTTAAGTAGCAGAATAAGACAACCGAACAGGTGGCAATGGAAACGGGTAACTGCGTGGATTCATGTGTTTGGGCGAATGTTGAATTGGTAGTTACAGGGTTGAAGGACATGGAGCTTAATAGAGTCTAACAAGGACTCAAATGAAAATTATTTTCTTTGGGCCTAAGTTTTGAAGATGTGTGTCGATGGAGTGTTAGTTGAGGTGTTAGAATAAAGGGATGAGGCCTCAATTAAGTCACTGAGGTCGTACAAAAGGGTGGTTGGATTTGTGGCCAAAGAAAGGTAGTGAGCTGGATTCCAGCATCCTCAGTGTAGAGGAAGGGTTTTGAATGAGAGCATAGTGGTGATCATCCCACTTGCAGTCCTCCCCTCCCCCAACTCCAGGTGTAAGGGAATGAACAGCTTCCACCTGGGTTGCCTCTGTTTCTTCCTGAGTGAAGTAACTGTGCGTTTATTATCTCAAGGGGAAAAAAAGGGAACATTCTGTAAAGAAATGTAGGACATAGGTAATAAAATAAAGAGATTGTGAAGGCAGTTAGTTGCAGACATAACAATCAATGGAAAATATTTAATAAAAATCTTGAATTTTGATCAGTAGTCAAAGATGGCAGGATTAAAGGAGATATTATGGGTCTAAATAGGATGCAGGTTCATATATGGCCCAAGTTCAATATTAATTAAAAATTCTCCATTTTTTTCAGAACATGTAGTTAAGATATTAAGTTTCCCTAAAACTATCCGGTGTCTTGGACTAACCCACTAATCGAACTTGACACATTACTTTAGGGATTTTGAATTCTAGTGATTTACAAAAAACTTGAAGAACCATTGCCCTTTTCTTTCAGAGAAAGTGTACCTAAAAAATAAAACTAAATTTCAAAAGACTATCCAAAATCTTTTGTTGTACTCTAACTTTGTCACATTAAATTTAACTTGAAGAGAGTGGAACATTAATGGAACTTGGAAATATTTGTTTTACCTTGATCTTATGATATCTTGCCTCCATAAGATAGGATCCTTAAGAATGGCACAAAGAGAAACACAATGTTGGAATAGAGAATTGAAATCAGCCAAGAAACTCAACATTTTTCATGATTGACCTCATCTGCCCTGAGGACAGACCCTAAGGAGAGCTGGCTTCACCCAGATTTCAAAAAAATATTATGAAGCAGCATTTGCTGGGGAAGAGATCATTGTGATTGGCTCTGGGAACTAGAGGACTTATGATTAAGGTGGAGAGATGGCAAATGCTACTTTATGTGGTTATCTATATTTATGTTTTATATCTATATCTTAAATCCTTATTAAAGAGCCACGAATAAAATAACAAATGGTAGAGATTAGTAAGGTTGCTTGGAGGAATGTGCACTTAATCTGTACTTTTAAGATATCACATAAGGGACATTGAAAATGGCAAAACCATTTAGCAGATGGGACATAGTCAGAAATCCTAAAAATCTCTGTCATTGTCATTATAAAAAAGAGGTATCATTTTGGCCATCACAACCTTCCATGGCTAATTTAGGGACCACAGAAGACTGTGGTATGATACTGACATCACACTTATAAAAACAATCTTTTGCTACTTAGCCATATTTGCATTGTTCTTAGTGCAGAAAGTGACTCGAGGATTCCCATTTCTCTCATACAATCTGAATGCCTATGTGGAAGTTAGTTTAGAGGACAGCTAGTTTCTCCTAGAGGCAAGGGACTGGATTAAGTATCTGGAGATCCTTCTAGCTGTGTAATTATTTTGTATCGATTTTAATTATCCACAAAGCATGAAACTGCTGAGAGCTCTGACTCCAAAGCTATGACCTAAATGTTCCCGGGTCCTACCCTTTCCCCTGTTAATTCAGTTCCCCTGTCTTTATGGGAAAATTAATGCTACAGATAAAGCTTAGGTAGCATTCATCTTTTAATAATGAAAATAAAGAACTTAAATCTAAGCAGTAAGATTTAAGTTCATAAGCTTACTTTGCACGTTCAAAACGTGACTTTGACCCCAAGTGTCTAGAAAAACAAGACTATGAAAGCCACATTCTCTTGACTATCTCATAGTCCACATTTACATTTATATGAAATACCCTTTGAAATGCTTCATTTTACGTTAAACTATTCAACAGGTCATTTTATGAACCAGATTTTAAAATACCGATTAAAAGTTTTAATCTGTGGCGGGAAATTCAGCAGTGCCATAGATTTAAGGTCTTTCCAGATTCACAAAGTGCCCTATATGTCACCTGGCAACTGCACGAGGGATGCTGTCCTGAAGCAGCAGATGGTTACACACAAAACCCTCTTATTCTAAAAATCCGTAGAGGAACAAAGAAGAGGAGTAGCAGAGTACTTTTCATTTTTAGTGATTCTTAAGCGAGGTATCTCTGATTTCTGGCAATCTCTAATCTGCTAATTGGTTTTGGCTTCATTAGGGTCTACAAAAGCGACCGATGCATAAGCCACACAAAGACGGCAGCTGTTCTCAGGATGCTACTGCAGACAGTTACACTTCCTGGACAGTTTAGATTTATGCCTCTGGTCAAATCTGTCAACTTCTAAAACAAATTAAAAAGTAATTTGGAAATGAGTAAATCATGAATGAGGAGCCACAGGACTTTATAATATTTACCTTATTAATGAATTATTCTTTTCTATAATCAGGGAGGCTTGGGCCTGGCATGCTTATGTGTGTGCAAGTCCGTGTGCACATTTGAGTCCCCCCCGCCCCCCGCCCCTGCCTTTTTGCACCTGTGCAAATAGCTGGAGGATCATTATCTTGGGTGATATGTCCACAGAAGTCAAAGGATAAAACAGGTACTATAATAACGATGAAACACTCCAGAAGTAAATCTGGCAAACTGCTGCTAATTCATACTTTATGGTGAGGTTTCCTTATCAGTTGGGCCACATTTCTCAATTTCTATTCCACTACTAGCTTTATCCTATTAAACCCAGAGGAAAGGTTGCATCTTCAGACGTGGCTTACTGAGTACTGACATGATTAGGACTTACTCCCTGATAGCTGTGGGAAGTTATATATTCTTTCAGTGTCCTATTTTCCTAGCAAAGATCAGTGTCAAAGGAAAAAGAAACGGAAAAGATTGGAAAGGAAGAGAGATGAGAAAGACCCTAAGAATTCAGCTCTACAGGGATGGCAGAAGGAAACAAGGAAGAAAAAGGAAAGCAAGAATAAGATGAGGTTTAGCTTCTGCTACAATTCTTTAAAATATAATTCAAAGACTCACAGTTCTAAATTTTTACTTCTGTTAACTGCCTCATACCTTCACATTCCCTCGTATGGTCAGCATCACATTTAACAGCGTAAAAATTATCTCAGGAGTATCAGTCACACTTACTCTTCCCCAAGTAACTGGAAAACCATACCTAATTATCTTAAACAGCATTAAAAAAAAAAACCAATATTGGAGCATTCTAGCTTTCAGAGAATTAAGAATGATCTAGGTAGCTTTTCTTATCAACATTTTTATGAACTATTTTTTTCCAAACACTGTTTCAGCTTTCGAGCCTTATAAAATCTTCCAAACTAAGGCATTTTGTTTAAAAGATTCTGAAGGAATAAGAAAATTTATAATTATTGCTGTCTTCTTAACAAGATAGCATATAAATGCTCTTTAGTTCCAGTTTTAAAATAAGCTGCTGGTGGTATAGGAATATGGCTATTCTCTTTAAATAATTGTTCAGCATGACTTAACCTTAATTTGTTTTTCTTATATTATAACCATATCTCTTTTCCTATGCATCATGATGGTTATGTTGAAATACTGAAAATTGTGAAAGCACTAAAAAATACTACTAATTATATTTCTAGACTAATTCTTTTCTGGGAAATTCTAATAATTTAAGATATGATTTTCAGTTTGTTTGTTACTAATATAAAATCTAATTTCTTCTCAAATTATAACATTTAAAGGTTACAAAGGCAGCCTCGAAAGAAATAAAAAGTGGGTAATAGAGAGTAAAGTACCAAAAGCATCATCACTATTTTTTCCTCCCCTTTTCCATATCCAAAAAAGTCACACCCAGAGGTCTGTAGTCAAAGAACTTTAGAAAGGAAGTCCAAATTGTAACAGAATTACAACATGATATATTGATGCAGATGCCCTCCTTAAGCTTAACTAGACAGTCTTCTTCCTAACTTTAGGCTTTTGAGGTCTCTTTTAGAGCATTTTGGGAAACTTGTAATTGTAAAATCATTCTCTACTCCTTTGAGATGTAAATCTTTTTTAAAGCTTCTTACCAGTTCTACAACCCACAATTTTCTTCCTCAAAAACCTGGAAGCCATCCCTTTGAAATGGACTCATCAAGGAAGCTAATGCCCCTATCTTTGGATGCGTTGCTCCAAGCTGTAAAACTGTTTTTACATTGTCTTGAGAAAGTTTCATTTTCCCATAGGTAAAGCCAATTAGCAAACACGACCCTCCACCTAATCACTTAAAATTCTCTTGCCCTTTGTTTCAGTGGAATAGAGCTCAGATTGAGTTCTGGCCTCTCCTATTATAATAGCCTTGAATCAAGGCTTCCTTACTTGTTTATGCAAAGTTGCAGCACTGGGTTACATTTAGAGAAAATTATTGTTCACGTATACTAATAAATAAAGAATTTAAATTTTTTATTATTTAGTGAACATCAAAGTTTGGCTTCTTTATAGGGAAAAATTGTCATTAAATATATTTCCAAATGCTACCTGTAAATACTCTATTTAAATTTTTTTTGAACATTTATTCATTTTTGAGAGTGAGAGAGATGGAGTATGAGTGGGGGGATGGGCAGAGAGAGTGGGAGACACAGAATCAGAAGCAGGCTCCAGGCTCTGAGCTGTCAGTACAGAGCCACGGACCGCGAGATCATGACCTGAGTTGAAGTCTGATGCTTAACCGACTAAGCCAACCAGGCAACCCTAAATACTCTATTTAAAGAGAGAGAAAGAAAAAAAAACAGGCATATCTGCAAAGCCAATTCATAAGAATTATACTGAAAGCTGTTTTAAATATGTAACATACATGTAATAATTTAAGACACCTTAAAAAGGCAAGGTCTAATTTTCCAATCCTATAATAATGAGCATACAAGTCATCATTTGAACTTGACTCCTTAGGGTTTAAGTTCAAAATCATAGTGTTCAGGTAACTAGCAAACTTAAAGAAGTATGAACAGGATGTTCTCTAAGTAAATATTTCCAAACAGAACATGTTCTATTCATCAGCTCACCTTTCTACATTGAAATTTTCCTTTCAAACTATACATGTTTTGAAGACATAGCTTAAATTTTCTTTACCACTAACTTTACAACTCTACTACTAATTTTGCCATTCTAAAAGAAGTGACTTAAAAAGAAGTGACTTAAATGCAGTGGAATTCAATAATTGATTTTTCTTACAACTTTTTCCTATCTTATATTCAAAGCCTTGCTTAGTTACTATTTATGTCAAAGATAATCTGAGTCTTTATACGTTGAATATTTTTTGAGGCTACCAAAATACAGGTTTTTAGATGCCATGATCAGTATACACCTTACTCCATATAGATAGATAACTAGCAAGCTGACTACAGTATGTCCTTTCAAATGACCTTACAGCAAATTTCTTATGTATGCTCTTAGCTCTAACAATTTATTATACTAAGAAGGATTGCCTCTTTTGTCTTAACTTACACAGATTTCTCTTAACTGGTATCTAAAAAGCTCTTAACGGCAAATGACTAATTGAAACCAATACATAAAAGTATGTTAATCCTAGGAATAACATCATGGGAGATTTCTTCCTCCCAACCACTTTAATGCTCAACATAAGTAAAGAGCAATTAATCTCAAATTATTATTTGCCACCCTGAACCCACACTTCAACTTCCATTCTTGTGTCATTTGCCTCCTTTTATGAATGGGTCCTACTTCTGTTCCTTTATATAATATTTAGCCTCCCTTCCCGTGAGTGATGTTATTTTTACTAACGTAATAAAGTTGAAGTTGCACAGAACTTGAGCCATAACTATGTTGTAGCTGCCAACTGCCTAATGGCAGGAGCTTAAAAATTTATTAATTGAATAAATGAGTCATAAATCAGTTGAGACCCAAATTTTGCCTCTTAGAATCTTTTCAGCAGAGAATCTGCCTCAGACTTTAGACTAACCTTCTTGGGAGATGTAACCTGTGCCACTAGGGATAAGCTGTCCTTGATGTCATCACTAGAAGCCTAATTGCTCACCATGGTTGTCCCTCTGTTCAAAGACAGAATGCAAATTATGTAGGCTTAGAATGTACTATTCTTAGAACCTAATTTTAACTTTTATTAAGCTCCTATCCATCTTTCACTGGAAATGGACACAACCAAATCTAAACTTATGAGGCAAGACATGATTTCTATGGAGTACTAGCTAGAGTATGGTGCTTTGTCCTTTCCAACTTTAGTTAACAACATGTAATATTTTCATATGATCTGTACTAGTCCATCAATTCAAGATACTGTTTACCTTCAGGGAATCTGAGGGTCATGCACCTGCTCCCTGTGCTTCGAGTCTCTAGAGAGAGGGTTGTGTGCTATCTTTATCAGAAAGAGTGTTGGGTTCTTTCTGTAGTAAATTTCAGTATATGTTTCCAAAGAAAAGCTCATATTTATTTTTATCTATATATTTAGATCTTAAGATTGTTCACTTCAACATTTAGTTTGATAGCACATGGGCAATTAATCTGTTTGACTGGTTGACAGGCCTTCTCAATTCTAGAGGTGAGATATAACTAATGGTTTTAATATCTCAGTTCATGCTTCTTTAGATGACTCTTAGGTCTTTCACAATTGGAATGGATTGGCACTGACTCTGGGTCAGGAAGGCAAATTAGCAACACCACCAAAAAAGAAACATATTAATGTTGCTTTTACTCACCCTAGAGGATTGTGGTGAGGATCAAACAAAGTGTTTTATATATTATAAATTTTAATATGTCTTTATTGAGTAAAGAGATTTGAACAAACGTTCTTTCATTAGGGAGACCATGACCAATAAGATATATAAACTGCATTTCTTAAATATAGATTATCCTCAAATTCTTCTAATGAATTTCCCATTTCTAAAAAGAACTAAATACATATACCAGGCATTTTTTTAAATATCTAAATCTGGTGGGATTCCATGTCATTTTTCTTCTTTCTCTTAAAAAGGTAAAATGATATACTATAAAAATTTACCCTGTAGATTTCTTGCTAGGATCTGTATAGAAGCTTATGATAAATATTCAGAAAGCATTAAACTATTCCTAAAATGGATAATCTCCAAGGGGTTCCAACATACGAAGTTGAGGATATTTGACTATTCCCACTTCTCTACTCTTTCAAATGGGATGGATTTAAGAGGCTGTATTAGAAAACATACTAATACTCTATCCCATGGTCTGAACTTGACAAGTAATTTAAGTTAGAAAGAAATGGTACATCAAGAAGCAAGACATTTAAATGCAATATTTTTGTATTGTTAAATTGAAGGACTCAGAAGCCTCAAGAATGGTGTTCTTGGGCTACTTTTGATAATACTTGACAAAATATGTACTGTAGCCTTTTTTCTTCAAGTTAGTGTATCTTAGCAGACCTATACCTCAGCCAACAACAACAATTTTTTTTTAAACAGGTAGGCTCATAGGCTCATAGCCAAGGTAGGTACATTGGCAGGGTCAAGATTGCTCTAATATTAGTTACACAGACTCATCTAAATATATGCATCCCAACACAGAGAGTATACAAGATGGTGTAAGAGAGATGAGTATATTAGCTATGACCTAGATATTTCTTCCAGAGGCATACCTTAGAGGCTTTCCTTAACAATAAACAAGTTCCGAGGATACTAAGAATGATGTTTAATAACCTATAGAACTTTAAAGTGTGTGTGTTTGTGGGGGGGGGTTTACATAAGTCTTTGAGATTTTGTGTTTCAGAAGGCTGTAACAATTTATTAGCCTATAACTGAAGTGATGAAATAAATACTTGTTTTAATATAAGAACCAGTTTAGCTGAATTGAATGAACTGTCTCTTACCCAAGTGAAATAAAATGTTTGTACACTTTCATATAATTTTTTATTTGTGTTTGTAAGAATTGATAGTAGTTAGCTCTAGAAGACTTCTCATATGTTCCCTAAAAGATAGCTGCAAAGAAAGTTGTAAGGATCATTAAATAAATGATGGCTATAAAATTGAACAAAATGAGATTTCTATGATGTTTTTGTGATGTTACTATTCATACAAATTTTTAAAATTTCACATGGCAAACTTAACTTGAAGTGGATTTTGCTTTTTAAATAAAATGAAAAGCAAAATATTTTAAACTGACAGTTTAACTATGAATCTCCTTACCACAGGGATCCCTTTGTAATCAGTATTTTTTGCAAGATTGGATAATTTTGGAGGCACAAATACTTTGTAGGTGATTTCAGACAAACAATTGACAATGAACCCTATGAGATAAGTAAAAACAAAAAATCCTAATCCATACAAGGAAACTGAGGTACAGAAAGCATAAAGGCAGCAAGCATACATTCTCACAGTTGCCACCATCATGCTAGTGTACAAGTTACACTTACTTTCTCATTAGGGAAGCCATTATGGTACTAAATTTAAAAATAAATAAATATAAGATAAAATGAAACCAAAACCTAAATTTGGATCTTCATATTTTGAGGATTCATAGGTTTAGAGGAAACAAATTTAGCCTCACGATTTCATAGAGAAGAGTAGATTTCATAAACTGAGCTACCACTAAGGTTAGGAAGGAAACAAACCTTGCAGTGAGGGAAAGTGGCTGCCCAAACACACGGAAAGACTCACCCAGGTACATACTTAGACGTGATAGTGTCTGTGAGAGTCTTCTCCAAGTGGTTCTTGTACTAAGATAGGAGAGGTGGGTACAGAAAATAGACTCTGTTTCTACCAACACTGCTTCTCCTTCTGACTGCTTGGTTCTTTAAGTCATTTGATTAGGAAAATCTTCTGCATGATAGCCACACTTTGCCCCCAAAGGACCTCTCTTTCCCACAGAAGTGGCATCAAATAAATTGGCCCATCTCTATTTACAAAAAGTAGTTGCCAGCAAGAGGGACAGAATAAATGCAGCTGGTAGGAAAGCTACCTACAGAAAGTCTATTAAAATTCTCTTGTTCAAATAACTCCTAAGAGAAAAATACATACATCTACATCATCCCCACATACCCATTTCTCAGTAATCAATCTTAATTCTAAAGATGTGTGTGGAATGAGATTCACAGTGCCACGGGCAGAAGCAAGCTCTCTGCATACTTAATTTCTTGACCATTTAGTGAGCACCTATTCAGTCTCAAGAATTACAACACATTATTTTTACTCCAGACAACATCATGAGATAGTTATTATTTTTACTTTCTCAAAGAAAACAAGTAATATACACAAGATTACATAGCTATGAAAGTGGTAGAAATGGGATATGAGCTTCAATCTGTCTCACTCTAAAACCTATGCCCTGGCTTCATCTGTTGCTAATTTTACCTTCAGTCTTTGAAGAGACAAAGTGTTTTCAATAAATCAAATTTTAGTGATATCATTCAATTATGTTTAAGCTTTGACCACTGTCAAACCTCTAGCTACATAAAACTAGCCGTACTTTATCAGACAAAATAGACTTTAAAATAAAGACCGTAGCAAGAGCCAAAGGGGCATTACCTAATAAGGGGAATGACCCAACATGAGGATATCTGTGTAAATATTATAAATATTTAAAATTATAAATATGTAAAAATTTAGATATCTATATACACCCAAAGGAGTACCTACATAGTTAAACAAAACAATTATTAACAGACATAAGGGGGAAATTAACAGTAATGCAATAATAGTAGGGGATTTTAACACTGCACTTAATGGTTAGGTCATCCAGATAAAGAATATCAAAAAAGAAACAGTGGCTTTAAACAACACATTAGAGCAGATGGATCTAACAGATATATACAGAACATTACATTCAGAAACAGATAACACATTATTTTCAAGTGTATATGGAACATTCTTCAGGATAGATCAGTGTTAGGCCACAAAACAAATCTCAATAAATTTAAGATTAAAATCCTATCAAGCATCCTTTCTAACAACAATAGTATGAAACTAAAGATCAGTTACAAGAAAAAAATCTGAAAACAACAAAAATATGTGGAGGCTAAAAACCTACTGCTACACAATGAATGAGTCAAGTGAGAAATCAAAGAGGAAATTTAAAAATACA
The DNA here is from genome assembly GCF_023721935.1 of Panthera uncia. Taxonomy (NCBI): domain Eukaryota; kingdom Metazoa; phylum Chordata; class Mammalia; order Carnivora; family Felidae; genus Panthera; species Panthera uncia. The sequence continues at coordinate 99,639,396 of NC_064809.1, read as the reverse complement.
TGGAAACAAGTCCAAAATCTTTGGGATGCAGCAAAAATTGTTGTGAGAGGGAAGTTTACAGCACTACAGGCCTGCCTCAAGAAACAAACAAAAGAATCTCAACCTGACCTTACATCTGAAAGAACTAGAAAAATAAAACAAAACCTACAGTTAATATAAGGAAGGAAATAATAGAAACTAAAAAAAAAAAAAATTAAGGAAACCAGGACCTGGTTTTTTGAAAAGACAAAGAAAATTGATAAACCTTTAGTGAGACTGCCAAGAAAAAGGAGAGAGCACTCAAATAAAATCAGAAACCAATGAAGAGAAATAATAACTGACACTACAGACTTAGAAGGGATTGTAAGATCATTATGAAAAATTATATGCTAACAAATTGTACAACCTAGAAGATATGAATAAATTTGTAAAAACATATAACCTTCCAAAACCAAATCAGGAAAAAACAGAAAATTTGAACAGATGAATTGCCAGTAATGAAATTGAATCCGTAACCAACGAACTCCCAACAAATAACAGATCATGACAGATGGCTTCACAGGTGAATTCTAGCAAAGAAGAGTTAGGGATGCCTGGATGGCTCAGTCCGGTAGGCATCCTACTCTTCATTTTGGTTCAGGTCATGATCTTATGGTTTGTGAGATGAGATTGGGCCCTGCATCAGGCTCTATGCTGACAGCATGGAGGCTATTTGGGATTCTCTCTCTCCCTCTCTCTGCCCCTCCACCCTCAAAATAAATAAATAAACATTTTAAAAAAATAAAGAAGAGTTAATACCTATTTTTCCCAAATAATCACAAAAAAGTAGAAAAGGAGAACTTCCAAATTTATTCTATTAGGCCAGCATTACCCTAATACCAAAACCATATAAAGACACTACAAAGAAAACAAAAAGACAAAGATAGTACAAAACTGCATGGAAACATCTCTTATGAACATAGATACAAAAATCCACAACAGAGTATTCGCAAATCAAATCCAAGAATACATTAAAAGAATAATTCACTATGATCAAGGAGGATTTACTTCAGAGGTATGAGTAGTTCAATAATTGCACATCAATCAATGTGATATATCACATTAACAAGGGAATGGATAAAAACAATATAATCTCATAGATGCAGAAAAGGCATCTGACAAAATACAACATTCATTCATGATAAAAACTCTCAACAAAGTAGGGTTAGAGGGAACATTCCTCAACATAATAAAGGACATATATGAAAAACTCACAGCTAACATCATAGCAGTGAAAAACTGAGAGCTTTTCGTCTAAAATCAGGAATAAGATAAGGATGTCTACTGTCACCACTTTTATTCAAGGTAGTATTAAAGTCCCACCCATAACAGTCAGACAAGAAAAAAAAAACAACACAACCAAATTAGCAAGAAGGAAGTAAACCTTTTACTATTTGCAGATGCCATGATACTATATATAGAAAATTCTAAAGACTCCACCAAAAAAATACTAGAACTGATAAATGAATTCAGTAATGTTGCAGGATACAAAATTCATATACAGAAATCTGTTGCATTTTTATACACTAATAATGAAGTAGCAGAAAGAGAAATAAAACAATTCCATTTGTAATTGTGTGTACACGCGTGTGCACACACACACACACAAACACAAACTAGGAATAAACACAACCAAAGAGGTGAAAGGCATATATTCTGAAAACTATAAAACATTGATGAAAAATTAAAGATGATACAAGCAAATGGAAAGATATTCCATGCTTGTAGATTGGAAGAATTAACATCATTAAAATGTCTCATGTTACCCAAAGTAATCTACAGATTCAATGCAATCTCTATCAAAACACCAGCAACATTTTCAGAGAACTAGAACAAATAATCCTAAAATCTGTATGAAACCACAAAAGACCTAAAAGACAAAGCAATGTTGAGAAAGAAGAACAAAGATGGAGGTATCACAATCTCAGATTTCAACATATACTACAAAGCTATAGTAATAAAAACACTATGGTCCTGGAGCAAAAATAAACACACAGATCAATAGAACAGAAGAGAAAGCCCAGAAATAAACCCAAGATTATATGGTCAATTAATTTATGATAAAGTAGTCAAGAGTATACAATGGGGAAAAGACAAATTTTAATTAAAAAACTTCTGGAAAAACTGGATGGCTACATGCAAAGAACAAAACTAGATCACTTTCTTATACCATAAATGAAAATAAACTCAAAATGGATTAAGACATGAAAGCATCAAACTAGAAAAAAAAAATAGGCAGTAATTTCTTTGACATTGGCCTTAGCAACATTTGTCTACATATGTCTCCTCAGACATGGTAAATAAAAGCAAAAATAAAAAGTTCTGCACAGTGAAGGAAGCCATCAGCAAAATGAAAAGGCAACCTACTGAATGGGAGAGTTTATTTGCAAGTGATATATCCAATAAGGGGCTATTATCTGAAATACATAAGGAACTTACAAAACTCGACTCAAAAAACCAAAGAATCTGATTAAAATGGGCAGAACAGACATTTTTCCAAAGAAGACATACTCATGGCCAACAGACCATGAAAAGATGCTCATCACTAATGTCAAGAAGATGCAAATTCAAACTCCAATATGACCCTACACCTTTCAGAATGGCTAGAATCAAAAAAACAAGAAATAACAAGGGTTGGTGAGGATGTACAGGGGAAAAAAAACACCCTTGGACACTATTGGTAGGAATATAAATTGATACAACCACTGTAGGAAACAGTATGGAGGTTCCTGAAAAAACTAAAAATAGAAATAACATACAATCAGTAATTCCACTATTGGGTATTTACCCAAAGAAAACAAACCCACTAAAGAAAAAAATATCTATGCACCAGTATATTTGTTGCATCATTACTTACAAGAGCCAAAATATGGAAGCAACCCAAGTGTCCATGGATAAATAAATGGATAAAGACATGGTATATATACATAAAATGGAGTATTACTCGGCCATAAAGCATGAGATCTTGCCATTCGCAATCACATGAATGTACTGAGTGCATTATACTAAATGAAATAAGTCAGAGAAATACAAATATTATATGATTTTATGTATATGTGGAATCTAAGAAAGAAAACATATGAAGAAACAAAAAAGAAACCTCTTAATTACAGAGAACAAAGGGGATTAAAAGTACACTTATCTTGGTGAGCACTGAGTAATATACAGAATAGTTGAGTCAATATGTTATACACCTGAAACTAATATAACATTGTTAATTCCAATAAAAAAAGTGTACATATATAAATACCAAATGTATCTTGCTATTTGCAGCTTGTAAAGCATTTATTCACACATTGCAACAGTTTAGCTTGGTAATTTTGTTATCGATCATAAATTTACAGACAAGAATACTGAGGCTCAGAAGAAATACATGACATATATAAAGTCAGGTGGCCACACAGTCCCATGTTTTGACTATAAATTCTATGGTTTTATTCCATTACCTTATATTTCTATACAATTTATCTTTTGACAAATTATCTTTCTTAATCAGATAAGTGATAACTGCTAATTGTTAATAATTCCAACACTACAGAATTATTAAAGAAGAAAGTAAATTACTGAATAAAAATTCTACCTTCCCCCAAATAATTGCTATTAGTAACTTTTTGTGTATTCAGTTTTCCCTTATTATTACTTTAGATATGGAACAAAATATATGTAATTTTGTGCAATGTTTTTGTTTTGTTTTGTTTTTAGTTAACAGCCTTAAGTTCCACCTTAAAACTACCCTGTGATGAGCAGATACTTACTTGAATTATATTTAGAATAGAACTGGATTAGAGACAGGTTGGGATATGGTACCAAATGGTCACTCTCTCATTGGCCCCCTTTGTGGACATAGAAGGTAGTGTCACATTCAAGCTACAATGTTCAGATCATGGAATGATCAACTAGAACTATTATGGTAAAATAACACCAGATTTTTTGACAGAATCCAACTGATAACATTTGGTTTGATTATATTTCCTGAAATACAGGACATAATATCAACTTTCAGCTCTAAGGGTTTCTAATATCTTTAAGTCTTGGTTTTATATTGAGTTCCTCATTATTGCTAGTAGTATCTGACCTTTATTTAGCTTTATCAACATTCTTATACAGGATTTTTATTTTTGAGGGAGAGAAAGAGAACGTGGAAAGAGCAGAGAGAGAGAGAGAGAGAGAGAGAATCCCAAGCAGGCTCTGCACCGTCAGCACAGAGCTGACGTGGAGCTCGAACTCACAAATTGTGAGATCATGACCTGAGCTGAAGTTGGAGGCTTAACTGACTGAGCCACGCAGGCGCCCCTCTTCTTATACAGGAAATTTTAGATTAAAACTATTCACCATATTTCCAGATAATCACAAGAAAAATTAGAAGCCTTTATATTCTTTGTTCTCAAAATGGACACATATGCTAGATTAAGATAATCCTTGTTAGATAACCCAAATAAGAATAGATTCAGAATGTATGAGAATTACTATGTATTGTAGAATCATCAATGACAACATGACCTGACATAGGACACTCTCAGATTTCCTGAGATACCCTGGTTGTTGTAACAGTTCTATCTCCCAAATTCTGATTTTTTTATGTTTCTTGTTTTTTGCTTTTTAAAAAAAATGAAGTCACAACCTTTCCAAGGTCATCATGTTTCTTTGACCTTTATTTTTTTAAGCTGCATTGAGTAGTGGATTACTATTTAATTGATCCAAAGGCAAATAAGCGTGGAAATAAATATAAAAACATCTATATTTTTCAATGGTACCACCTTTTAGAAATGATTAAATGCAGCTGTAATGAATTATGCCCAAAGATAAACCATCATGATATAGCCTATGTAATTTATTCCTAGCTGAGCATGAGCCAAATATTTATAATTTAAAATGAAGTGTCAAATGACTCTTACAGTAGTTACTAATGAGATCAGCAGAGAGAAAATGTCCAAAACTCTTTTATTGCTGTTTATAAATTTGCTCTTTCGAAGCTATACATTAGCCCATCTTATAATAGCAGATTTAAAAAAAAAGTGTCAATTAGTATTATTTACTTCAAGCGCACACTTTTAAGTCTCACTACGGAAAAGTGGAGAGAAATACTGAAAAATAAGGTATCAAGGAATTCTATATATTTTTAATAGAAGCATACAAATGACCATTGGGAGAAATCAATAAAAATGCAGACAGAAGCATCCTGTTAAAGGGGTATGCGATGTTACAGATGCTTGGCTGGAGGCTATGGGTGCTTTTTTCCTAATGATAATTACAAAATCAGGTGAGAGAAAAGCAAGGGTTTGTAGCAATAGGGGCCTGATGAGTTTCCCGATATCTATTGGAAATCTTATTGCAATGAAAGTGGAAAAGCTAATAAATGTTTTTCTTTGCCATGCTAACAATTTCATTTGTAGAAGGAAAAGAAAGTTATTAGGATAACTTCTCTTCAATACTTAATTCAGGCCAAGAAGGAAGAGATAAACATTAGCTGGTTAGAAACCTTCTCTAGATATTTGGAAAGGGTTTTCAAAAGAACTAAGAAAATTTAGGCATGATCCCATGGTCATACTTGAAGAATGGGACATATCCCAATAGACGAGAGATTAAAAAAATTTAAAAATTATGATCTGCACTAGTCTTAAACTAAAATTTACAACTAAATTTCTTAGAACATTGAACCCAATTTCTCATGGAAACAACCTTACATAAAAATTGGGTTTCCAAAAGCATCTCGATGAAATCCTTGGGTGCAGTAGGCAGCTGGACCCCAAAGACATCCTGGTGATAATAGTTGGAAGTTCCTCTCTAGCAGCAAGGACAGAGGCGGACATAAAAGGATGCAAGAGCAGTTGGAAAAGAAAGAAATCTTCAGGAGGGGTGTTGGTGCTGGGCCTTGGAAACCGCAGCCATGGCATGGAGAAGACTTGGGTCCTGAAGGGCCGGTGTTTGTACCTCATTTGGAAGATAAGACCTGCAATATGGAAACTGGGTATGCAAACAGGACACAACTGTGTATTGCTTTAAAAAATTCCTAGTGAAACCGGAGACATGTTGGAAAGTGCTTATTCATATATCTGTGCTACAGGAGAGTATGTTAAATTTTCCCTTCAAATTGAGATATGACATTTACCAAAAATGTATTAGAACTAACATTTTTGGTGCGTGCAACTTGTAATTTAATTTAACAACCCTAAGTTCCCACTGCTATTAAGATATGGACAAGAAAATATGTTTTTGTACACTATCAAGAATATAGAAAGTATGTTTGAAAATAACCATCTTAGGGAGACTGTCATGCTGCTGATGCCTACATGGTTATTACATTTTTGGTCTTGAGCTAGCATCTCTATTTACTTCCCATAAATGTTTAAGATTCAGAGTTATTTTTGTCATTTGTGAATTCCCTATAAATAAGTTTCCTTGTTTCTTCCATTGCTTAGTTATAAAGTCACAGTAAAATTAACTTTGTTTTAAAATTTTTTATGAAATTTAACTTTTATGTGATCATAAAAAGAAATATATATATTGCTCCCAATGGAAGAAATACCTCAAATTTGATCCAGAATTGTTATTGCAAATGTTTTACCCATGAGAAAAAAATCTGTTCTGCATAATATTTATCAAATATTATTAGCAAAGTATACATAACAGCATGACTATTTTAAAATATGCACAGAATTCATGAGGAAAATGCAGCAATGTTAGATGCTTCCAGAAACAAAGATTTTTCTTAAAAGAAATGCATTAAAGTGATTCTAATGACGTAATGCTTCTTCCTCCCATTCTTATGTAGAGCATGACCTCATCTAGGAACCTTATCACTCATAATTAGTTAAGCATGTAATCCGCTCATTTCTTCAGACATGCCTCAGGACTCTTTGTTTCACTCTAACAATTATAACCTTCATACAGCATTACAGCTAGTTTCTTCACATTTAAGGCACCACTGAAATGAGGTCTGACTCTGCAATGTTTTGTACATTACTCCTGCAATAACATTAGGCTTATCCCATATGCAATAACCTTGTTCTACTTTTTAAGCAATAAAAACAGGCCAGTACTTCTTAATTAGGAAACTAAAGTTTCCGAATAGTCTTTTGTGATCAATTGTGACAAGGGTACAAATAACTTATTACTAATAAGGTTTCAAATACCCAAGAGTCAGAAGCATTTTATTCACATATTTGCATTCCAATTTGGTTTCATACATGAGAGGAAATGGTATGAAGCATTAATATAGGTAAATCACTATTATTAAATGAGTAACTAGATCAGACTTTGGGAGACCTAAAAGTAGTATGCAAAGTCTAAACATTTATAATCTTATTTACTCCTCTGAACAGTTCTATGCAGAAAGGGTGGAAGGAGTAACACTTCTGAGTCAAATGTCTGGTACGGTTTTGACTTTGGGAAATTTGTCATGTTTCATTTACTTAAAACAAAAAAAAAATAGACAAGACTGGGGGTTAAAGAAAAGCAAATGTAGAAATTTTTTTAAAAAAACAAAAAGAAATACATTTTCAATGAATAATAGCCACACTGGGTGTGGGGGCAGATGGGACATTTCAAGTAACTTTTATACTATGTGGACTATCCTCAGTCTGAAGACACAAAGAATTCTAAACAGATACTGAACTCGACGTAGTAGGCATCTTTCCTCAGATCCATAGGTTAATAATTTTGAAACTATTTTCTTTGTATTCTAGGCATGAACAAAGAAATATGTCGTGGATAATAGGAGCTAGGTTTTACACTATCAGAGAAGAGCGTTACAAACACGGGAAAGAGAGCATCAACTCCATGGTATTGGTTGGAATTGGAGATATTGGTTTGAACTTATGGCTTTAAGATACAGAAATTTATAGAAACATAATTACAATATATAAAATATACGGAGATATGGGTATATGCACCGCATACACATTATGAGGGTATGTGTATTTCCTAGTTCTATCTGCTTAGAAGGCCTAAACACAATGACATCCAGTAGCAACAAGAAGCATACCTGGACCCAAGATCCTGATTTCAAAATACATTCCTTTCAAAAAGAAATCTAAAGGAACAAAAAGAAATCTAGGCACTTTGAGGAAATTCCTGATTCCAGGGCTAGTCAGGGAAAGTAAAAAATGAGTCTGAAACTCCTCTTGTGCCAGAAATTAAGAATGTACTCAAATAACCATGGAGTCATTTCAGAAAGATAGAGGGGCCAGCTTGCAAGGCTCTCTCTGTTTAAATCTGGACAATTTGAGCATCAAAATAAATAAAGGATTATAAGCTTAACTAGCAAATATCTTTCTAGTAGACAGTATCTTAACAAAGTGACAAAGTTAACATCACCCTAATGGGACAAATGGACATCATGTACCTCTTGATATCATGCACCACAAAGGACACATCATCACTCTGTTGTTACTACCATCACTTTTGTTGTTCCTGCACTTTCCTAATGAAAGTGCACAAAGTAAATCTAATCATAAGGAAACATTGAACAAACATAAATTGAGAGGAAGCCTGCAAACTGGCCGATGTCATTTAAAAATGTGTATGTCATGAAATGCAAATCAAGACTAAAGAACTGTTTCAGAATAAAGGAGACTAAAGAGACATGAAAATTAAATGCAAAACATAAAATGGTATTTGCTTGGATATAAAAACATTATTGGGACAAGTGCTGAAATCTGAATAAGGTCTGTAGATGAGATAATGGTATTATGACTAGTAAATGCTAATTTTCTGATTTATGGAAGATAATATCTTTATTTTTAGGAAATATACACTTACGTATTTTGTAAAGGAAGGGGGAATCATGCCTGCAGTGTAGTCTTAAATGGATCAGGGAAATAATCATACACATAAACATATATAAACACACACACACATGCAAACACACACACACAGACACACACACACACAAACAGGAAATTAACCTTTGGAGGTTACAAGTGAAGTGTATACAGAAATCATTTGTACTGTTCTAAATTCTTAGGCACTTTGTTCTATAGGGAGAGTGTCACACATAAGTGCTGTTTTCATATATGCCAAAGAAGAAAAAAACATGAGAAGGAATGATCTAAGACCTAAAACTGCATTGTTCAATAAGTTCTCACTATGTGACTGCTAGCCACATGTAGCTATTTTATTTAAACTCAAATTGCTAACATTAAAAATCTGGTTCTTCAATCACACGAGCACTTATCAAGCGCTCAAAGTGAAATGTGCCTACTGGCACTATATTGGACAGTACAGATAGAGAACGAGTCCTTTATTTCATAAAGGTCTATTGGACTGTGATGGTCTAGACTCTAGACTATTATGATATTTAAAAGGATGCTTCTTATATCCATCCACAATTACATGCAGGGAGAAGAGGAGATTCCCACATTCCATTTTACCTGGGGACAGTATGCTGTGCTGGTTATGGCTATTTAAAATTCTGGAGACTGTCTGCACCCTGCCTGTCTGGGATCAAGTCCAGGCTCCACAACTTACTAGCTGTGAATCCTTGGCAAATGACTTTACAATTTTTTTTTTAGATTTCCTCGTCTAGAAAATAGAGATAGTAATAGCACCTACCTAATAGAGTTGTGTGAAGATTAAAAGAGTTCAGTGAAGAACAGAAAATAACACTCCTCTATAACTCAAAGGAAATGTTTTAAGACATATTGGGGGCAGAGTTAATGATTTCTTCTGTATAAAATAAAATTAGCATCTTACTTATTTAGAAAGATAATCAAGCACGAGAGATATGGTTGAACTTAATGACTTTTAAGGTCTCTCTCAATACAGAGACTGATTCCATGATATTAAGACCATTGTCATTCTGACTTAGAGCTTCAAAGTGATTATTTATCATTTTTAAAGGCTGTTCACATCTATCTCTCAGTATGGTCCAAGAAAATTGTTTTTTTCAATTTCACAAATAAATATGCTTACATTCCAAAATGTGAATTACTTGCCCAAAGCTAAGGAATCCGCAAGTGGTAAAGCCTTGGGCTGAAGACAGGTCTTGCAATTCCAGGTCCTTTACGCTGTATCATCCCATTAGTTATGCATGAACTGTAAATTTGGATAATGTATGGACATGCTGGTGGATCCTGGAACAATGGTGCTGAATACAGAGAACGGTCTCCTGTGTTCAGTATGAGGGACAGGCTGAGTTCAAGATCTTGAAACTGATCACAGAAGTTCATACATAGTGCAGAGAATCTTATTTGATTTGGAATTGCATAGAGGAAAAAAAAAGTCAAGTAAACCTGTACCTGGGTTTGTGTAAATATTTAGGTGTGGGGCGCCTGGGTGGCTCAGTTGGCTAAGCGTCTGATTCTTGATTTCAGCTCAGGTCAATATCTTACAGTTCGTGAGGTCAAGCTCCGCAGTGGGCTCTCTGTTGTCAGCGTAGAGCCTGCTTTAGATCCTCTGTCCCCCTCTTTCTCTGCCCCACCCCCGCACTTGTTCTCACTCTCTTAAAAATAAACAAACATTAATTAAAAAAAAGAGAAATACTTAGGTGTAACTTTTCGATCAAGATAAGATATACTGAAATTTCTATAGTGGTGTTAAAGGATATTTTGATTTGAAAACATTATCTATTATTTTCTCTTAGACCGAAATAGCTGTTTCATTCAGTACAAAGACATGTAAAAAAACCCAAAAAGGTTTCCTTTGCTTATTTACAAAACTCATGCATTATTTATTAAATTTTATACCTCATTCTCACCATCTTTTATCTTTCTTGACCTGTGTCTCTGCAACATCTTGTTATTTAAGACATACAGTACAAATACCAAATAAAATTTGTAAATGACACTGTTAATAATTTCAGTGGTTCCATGTAAACAAATAGGCTATTAAAATATTTCCATTTTATGGATGAGACAACTGAAGCCACAGATAACCTGTTACAAAGTTAGGGATAGGTAATTTGAAAACAGGTATGTTTGACCAGATTTTCTACTTTTTAACTATCCCCTATGCTGACTTCTATTCATTACAGAATATTAGGAAAATATATTAGTGTTATAAAGGATAAAATTATAATCACACTGTATAATAACTCTATTGGATATTTTGGTTTATTTCCTTTTAATCTTATTTATTTGGTGGTCATCATGGACTTACATATTATGGAAGTTATATTACTAAATAAAATGAATGTCTTAACCTCCCAAAATGGATGAATCACAGGGGAAAAAATAAAACAAACTTGTATTATGTATTCATGGTGCAGGAATTGAAAGTATACAATCTTAAGTCAGACAGAAAATGACAAATGCCATATGATTTCACTTAAATGTGGACTCTAAAAAACAAAACAAAAAATCAACGCGCACACAAAAGTATAAACGGACCCATAAAAACAGAGAATAAGCTGATGGTTGCCAGAGGGATGAGGGTGGGGGAATGGACAAAAGGGCATGAAGGGAAGTAGGAGCTACAGGCTTCCAGTAATAGAACAAATAAGTCAAGGGGATGAAAGTTACACCATAGGGAATATAGTCGATGGAATTCTAATAGCATTGTATGGTGACAGCCAATAGCTACACTTATGAGCACAGCATAACATACAGAGTTGTTGAGTCACTGTTGTGCACCTGAAACTAATGTAACATTGTGTGTTAACTATACTTCAATAAAATATATATACAGATATATAGAGAGAGACTCTAGGATCAGATTGCTCAAGATTGGATCTTAATACTTTATAAACTGCATAACATCGAACAAATTAGCTAATCTAAGTTTCAATATTTGAGTCACTAAAGCTTCATTATTAGTATCATCATCATCATATACAAACTTTAATGAGACAATACAGGTAAAACAAAGTTCAGGGAAAACAGGGAGGGAAAGGAAAGGAATTAATTTCCACTGAACAGATCACAGAAGGATTTGAAAAGCCAATTGAGACTTAATTTATATACATAATAATAACAACTAGAAAAAGGCTATTTCCCCTCTCCCTCAATTAAAAATGTTATTCTCAGTATGGTTGTTTACAATAGCCACAAGCCAATAAGATATGAAAGTAACCAAAGTATCCATTGATGGATGAATGGATAAGAAAATGTAGCATATGTATACAATGGAATATTACTCAGCCATAAAAAAAAAAATGAGGTCTTGCCATTTGCAACAGCATGAATGGAGCCAGAGGGTATAATGCCAAGTAAAATAAGTCAGAATGAGAAAATAAATCATCATATGATTTCATTAACATGTGGAATTTAAGAAATAAAACAAAAGGGGTACCTGGGTGGTTCAGTCTGTTAAGAGTCTGACTCTTGATGTCAGCTCATGTCATGATCTCATGGTTTGTAAGATCAAGCCCTGTATCAGGCTCTGCACTGAAAGTGTGGAGCCTGCTTGGGATTCTCTCTTCCTCTCTCTCTGCCCCTCCCCCACTCACATTTTATCTCTCAAAATAAATAAACATTTTAAAATAAAGAAAAGAAATAAAACAAATGAACAACACACACACACACACACACACACACACACACACACACACACGAGACAAAAAACAGACTCTTGAATACAGAAAACAAACTCATGGTTGCCAGACAGGAGGTCCATGGAAGATGGCTGAAAAAGATAAAAAGGGATTAAGAGTACACTTATCTTGATAAGCATTGAGTAATGTACAGAATTGTTGAATCATTATACTGTATACTTGAAACTCATAGAACACTGTAAGTTAATTATATTTCAATTTAAAAAATATTCTCAATGTGGTTATGGGAGGTTTTTAGGTGAACTGAACACTCAATTGCTTCTTGAATTTGCATTGGAATAATCTCAGTGTTTTAAAGCCATCCAGTATCTCTTAGCATACATTTATCTATGACACAGTCATGAAGTTATCTATGATATGTACCCTGTCTTTTCATTTCCATTTGTTGAATGTCATCTTTTAGCTCATAAAGCTACTCAGTGCCAGGTACTGCTTCTATAACTTTCTCTGCGACCTTGTTGAAACATCTTATACAAGTATAGAGATACTATGCTCTCACTAGTAAGAAGTTGTCACTACATTACTAGCCTAAACGTGGATTTCCATGACTGTAATGTAGCTTACATTTTCAAGTCTATTAATTAAAAAAAGGCAGACTCCTACATACCATTCAAAAATAAAAATATTTATATATTTTTTAATTTGAATTTTGTCAGTTTATTAATTCATTTTCCCTTAGTAGTAAATAAAAGAAACCTAAATGTCATAGCTCTCTTGAGCAGTAACCATCCAGATGATACTCTACAATATATTGATACTAATATCTGGTGTCCAACGTTGGCAGTGTATGGATAAATCAGTTTATGTATTGGTCTTCAGGAGAATGCATTTCTATTATAACTGAAACACATAAATACAAAATACACATTATTGAAATGTTCCAGAGTCATAAGAATTGTGGCAAACACAATTAGAATTTCTCATACAGTTAAAAATCTATTTTAAAGATCTTATTTAAGGATTTGAAGAATCTCTGGAGAAGTATTAACATAATATTTCACTATCCTATTACAAATTTTGATGTATAAAACATTTGTCATTACTTAGCCTTCAATACTCTTTCTGTGAATGGAGCTAATAAAAATTTCAAAATAGAAGATATGTCTCCACCTGAAGCCAAAAGCAGCAGAGAATAGTCAATGCAGGGCCCTGGAAACTTGGGCATAGATATATGCTTTGTGTTATGGGCCAATAATATACAACATCCCACCTTGGACTTTTGTATCTTAAAGTGGGGTAAAGATGTAAGGGGACTTAACGATTATTCCAGGGAGGGGAGAAGTGTCAAGTGACTGTACATTGGCAAAGGTACCGGTGAAAGAGTTCTAAGCAGACTAGTCCCTTATTTTGCCTGATTCAGCTCTGTATTTGGGTCTCCTGGCTTCCCTTGGTAACCTGCCTCCCTTAGTAACCTGCCTCCATTGGCGTCTTTCCCAATTTTACTTTACACCTGTCATAATCATTTAACTTTTTGATGATATACTTTTATTATAAAGGCTGTAACTTTATTCCTATGTTAACATAACATATATAAACACAAATACAGAAATTAAAGTAGTATGTCACCAGTAACTCCACCATCAAGCAATAAATCCTTTAAAATTATGGTTGATAATCTTTTATTTTTCCTTCTGTCTCTGCATCTCAGTCTCGATTATTATCTCTTTCCAAATACATCATTTATGTATTTAAGCAGTAAGATGCCACTAATCCTACTACTCTGAAATTTTTGTTTTAGTATCATCAGTATTTTATGGAAATATTGAAGATTTTTCTTTAGTATTCACCATAGATGGATGCATAACATTTCCTTTTATGGAGGTATTATTTATTTATATTGTAATTGTTGGACACTTTTTTTTCTCCCAATTATAAATAATTCTATGAAGACTATCTTTGGTATAAATTTGGGCCTAGCTGCTCTGTCTCTCTATTGCTTTGTTTGTGTCTAGTTGGTACTCTGATAAATAATACTAAGTGAAGAACGCATCTGCAACGAGGATCATTTGCACTGTTCAGGAGAGCACAGTCAGTCTAGCCAATACAGCCTTTTCTCTACTTACCAAGAGTCATATCTCCCTAGCTTGAAAAAGGACCAACATGTAAGCAGTTCCCGTGTCCTCAGGGCAGCCCTTTCATCTGAGTCTGTAGCTCTCAGTTCTCTCAATCAGTCAACCCTGCCCTGCTATAGCTTTCCAGAAAAGCAAATTACACATGCATGCTGCATGGCCTGATGCTGGCATTTGTACGGGTAGGATGAGGACATGTCAGGCAACCTGCCTGACATGGAAACTAGCAAGACATTGACTTTTCTCGCATCAATGCTTTCCTGGTCCTCTTCCCTTGATGAATTAAGCCCACTCAGAGCATGTATGATGCAGTCTTATTTAGGAAAAAAAAAATCTACGTTACTATTACCTGAACATTTGAGCTAAATTGTTTAATATAGGATTTGATATGAGCACTTAAAACCTTAATGAAAGACTAAAAGTCTCTTGTGAATGTATGGTTTTAAAACTTTCTAAAAAGTTTGTTCAGTATAATATATGAGTTTTTAAGATCTAACTAAATATTATTTATATTATTAATTATTATTGTTTATATTAATAATTATTAATTATGTATATTATTTATATTAATAATTATTAGTTATATTCCTAACTAAATATTATTCTTATTCTATCCAACAACTAATACTCAAGTTTTATCTCATGCCCAAAATTCTATTTGACTTTAAATTGAATATGAGACAACATTATGAAACTATCTTAAAAGCCAGTCTGATCAGGTGAGTATGCTCATGCATGGGTGGGTGGTGAGGGCTATTAATGGAAATGTATTCTCAAAAACAAGGTTAGTGTGGGTCCTACTTTATTTTGTTATGTTCAGACTAATGCCAGTGTCCTATACTCAATTCTAGGTACATACACCAATTGGGACACATTTGAAGACAAGATGGTAAAGAAACCAAAGACATGAGTCATGAAAAACTGCCTAGAGCAATCATGTAAGAGTATGAATATAACCATCCTCAAATACTTGCAAGGCTGTTGTGTGGAATAAGATTTGTTCTGCATAGCCACAGGGATTGAGCTATAGGTGCAGATATTAAAAAAAATTTCAGCTCAATATAGGAAAGATCTTTCTAATAAAGCACAGGGTCAGTTGTAACTGCTGTGAGAATTTATACTGAGCCTGAACAGAGAAGTATTCAAGTGCCTATTTCTTGAAAAGAAATGAACTAGCAAAAACAGCACTAAACACTATGCTTTCATAAATATTAAACCCAGAGACTTGGACAGATAATAAAGTTCTAGATGGAATTAAAAACGGGTCTTCATGGTTCCAGTGGTTACAACAAAACAAGGTGCCACTAATAAATAAAAAATACTTTGCTCATTTTCTATATATATCAGTAGAGAAGGAAAACTGTAATTCAAGAGAACAGATCAACAAATAAGCAATACTAAATATCTTTAGTATTGAATAAACAAAAAGGGAAATAAATGGATTTAGCTAGACTGAATTTTGGAATTAAAAGGAGAAATGTCAGGGTGCCTGGGTGGCTCAGTCAGTTAAGCATCTGACTTTGGCTCAGGTCACGATCTCACAGTTTGTGGGTTCAAGTCCCGTGTCAGACTCTGTGCTGACAGCTCAGTCTCTGGAGCCTGCTTCAGATTCTGTGTCTCCCTGTCTCTCTGCCCCTCCCCAGCTTGTACTCTGTCTCTCTCGGTCTCTCAATAATAAATAAATGTTAAAAAAAAATTAAAAGGAGAAATGTCATCAAGTGAATGTTAGTTTCGATAAACAATCTGGGTATTCCTTACTAAAAATGTTTTAATGACCTTGCGTCCAATAACCTTTATTATCATTTACTTCCCATAACAATGTTCGTTTTGCCAGAATTCTGATTTAACAGAATACAATACATTTTGGCTAGGTAATATATTCAGACATTTCAATGAAATTAAATAAAAGAAAATCCTGCTTAACAGATGGGTCCCATACATAATTTCAAAACTTGCTGGCTCAGCTGGAAAGCTGATATACTTTACATATACAAAATCAACAACTAAAACCCGAATCTTGCATTAGGGTTTTTTTCTTTTAGTTTTTCCTAATTATTTTTAGCATAGTCTAGCATTTAATTAAAGTAAGACTGTATTTCATTTAGACCTAGAAACATCTGATTAAAATCTAGAATAAAATATCCCTATAAACATACCATAATTAAATATCAATATGATAAATATACATTTAAACATAAATCTGTTTCTATTCTTATGCATTTGAGAATCTTAATAAAAAGAGACAATTGAGGATGCAAATTAGGTAACAAAGCGTGGAAAACTGTTGGAAATATAATACATTTTCTTAATCAGCTGATACTTTTCTTTCTAAAAATGCATATGATAGCAAGTAATTTTAAAAATTCAATGTAATTATAAAAAGATTTAAAATCTTTAAATAACTTCAGAATTATAGTCAGCATAAATAGAAGGAAGAAACACTTTTGAAATATATTTTGACAAAATTTGTTGTGATGTCAAGAGAAAAAATGGTAGAAATAGACATTAAGTGCACTTGTAAATATAGTAATAAAACAAGAAGAAAACGTTTTGCAAGTGCATTTTGCAAAACACAAATAGTAGAAAATCATCATTTTGAATGTTGGCAATTAATAGCAGTAAAGTAACTTCTATGTCATTCCTATGTTTCTTTCTTTTTTGCTCTCATTATCTTATCCTAATTCCATTCCCTAACAACAAGGCCAGAAACTTTATCATTGCAAGCTGAGGTTCCTAAACTTGCCTGTTTATCCAAGTCACTAGACAGGTTTCCAGTATTGTTTCTGTAGCACTACCTAAGACTCATTGAATCAAAGTCTCATGAGGGACCTGGAAATTTTCTGTTTAAAAAATGTATCCAGTAAGGCGTTAATATCCAAAATATATAAAGACCTCATCTAGAGCTGCAGAAAAAAAAATCTGATTAAAAAATGGGCAGAAAAACGGAAAAGACATATTCCTAAAGAAGACATACAAACAGCAAACAGGTACATAAAAAGATGCTCAATATCACTAATCATCAGGGAAATGCAAATCAAAACCACAATGAGGTGTCACTTCACACCTGTTAGAATGGCTATCACCAAAAAGATAACAAATGACAAATGTTGACAAAGACGTGGAGAAAAGGGAAGCTTTGTTCACTGTTGGTGGGAATGTAAATCAGTCCAGCCACTATGGAGCACAGTATGGAGGTTCCTCAAAAAATTAAATGTAGAGGGGTGCCTGGGTGGCTCAGTCAGTTAAGCATCTGACTTCAGCTCAGATCATGATCTCACAGTCCATGAGTTCGAGCCCTGCATCAGGCTCTGTGCTGACAGCTCAGAGCCTGGAGTCTGCTTTGGATTCTGTGTCTCCCTCTCTCTGCCCCTCCCCTGCTCATGGTCTGTCTCTCTCTGTCTCAAAAATAAAAAGTAAAAATAAAAAAAATTAAAAGTAGAAATGTCACATGATTGAGCAACTCTACTTCTGGGTATACTTCCAAAGGAAAAGAAAATAATTATCTCTAAGAGATATCTGCGCTCAAACATTAATTGCAGTGTCATTTACAATAGCCAAGACATGAAAACAACCTAAGGGGTCCATTGATGGATGAACTGATAAAGGAAAAATGTATATAATGGAAAATTATTCATCCAAAAAAAAAGAATCTTGACATTTTTGACAAGATGGATGGACTTTGAGGGTTTTATGCTAAGTAAAATAAGTCAGAGAGAGAAAGACAAATACTGTACGACCTCACTTATATATAGAATCTAAAAAACCCAAATTCATGGGTACAGAGACCAGATTGGTGGGTGCCAGCGATGGGGGGTGGGGAGGATTGGTTAAAAGTGGTTAAAAGGTTCAGGCTTCTAGTTATAAGTTCTAAGAATGCAATGCACTTCACAACGACTGTAGTTAACAAATGCTGTACTATGTATTTGAAACTTGCTAAGAGGGTAGATTTTAAACGTTCTCATCACAAAAAAAAATGTGACTATGTGAGGTGATGGATATAAACTAAATTTATTATGGTAATCATTTCATAATAGATACATATCACAATGTTGTATACCTTAAACTAATGCAATGTTATATGTCAATTACATCTCAGTAAAATGGGGAAAACAATCTTTGCAGATGCTTCTGTGGCAGGGGGTCAGTGCTTGTGAACTACCGATCTATTATTAAAATATTTCCCTAATTGCATTTGTACTTGCAGAATCATCCCCTATCTCTAATCCATCTGGGTCAAGCCACTACTGCATCTTCCTAAAGTCTCTAATACCATCTTCCTATTCTAAAACTTTCAGTAACTCATAATGATCTCCAGTCCATCTTTTTTTAAGAAGATGACCAGTCATCTTTCAAGGTACAGATCAAAAGGCACCTTCTCCAAGATGCCTACTTTTTTTTTTACCTATGATAAAAGTCACCACTTCCTATTTAGAACCCCCATAACATTCTGTAATATCCATGTGGTGGTTATAACTTTGAGTTTTGCATTGTAAATATCTGTCCACCTTTGTTTTTTGCATTATATTGCATGTAACTGAGGGGTAGGGACAATGGATTATCAAGCTGTATACTGCATACATATTTCACAAAATAGATAATGATTTGTGTTAATTAATGCATGAAAAAAGAAAACAAAACAGCATTCTTGACTCAGTTAAATTCAGAGGTTTTGTGAGAAAAATAAGAAATGTTTCTAACACAGCATTTGAGCTGTATGTGTCGTTAAGCAGACATCAGAAGGTGTAGGGACCCATAAACTGACGTGCAGCAGCCTCAGAACTGTAATTCATATGCCTAGTTAAACGTATGCAAATGAGGCAGTACAGTGGAAATATATATATATATATATATATATATATATATATATATAAAACATGTACATTAATAAATGAAAACAAATTACTCTATAATTTGTTGCTGTTAAAATAGGCCTAACTCATTAAACTGCTGGGTGGCTAAATCATATAAAAACTGGTGTAGAAGGGCAGAGGCTATTAACAGAATATATTCCAGAAACAAAACCAGGAAATAAAAATTTCTTTTCACTGTAGTTCTGGTCCCCAGTTACGCATCTTACTCTTCAATATTAGCACAAACTCCCTCTTCCTACCACCCACAGATAGAGTCTCCAGGGTATCATTACTACAGTCTCCATTTCTCCAGGGTCAGAGCCCCACAATCATTTCCCAAAACCCTTTTGAGAGCTTACTTACATATATTTCCTTGGAATTTTGCTAAGGGATGCATTTTAATAGGGATCAAAAGAATAAGTGAAGATTAATGCCACCTTTCTAGTTTGAAAAAGTCACATATGTTATCTTACTTAAGAGTCAGAACAATCTGTGTGGCAAAAATTATGATCCGTACTTCGCAAATAAAAAAAAAAAAACACTAAAACTAAATAAGACTAACTGATTTTCCCAAGGTATATCCAAATTCAGTTCCCTTTTCAACATACATAATTTTCTTAAAGATATTCAAGTTTTTAGGAGACTCCTAGATACATAATCGAGATTTCAGATAGAAACATATCACTGCGTCTTTTCAATCTCCTCAAGTATGTGAACAGTGATGCCTACGGCTCATTTGTTCATTATCTAGATCACTGGTTAATAATTAGACTCCAATTACTGTGAGTTTAATCATTATCTGTATACACCATTGAGCCAAGTAAATCATATATTTTACTAAATCAAGAAAATATTGCAAAATATTTGATTATTGATCAAGCAAAGCAAAATAACAAACACAAAAAAACAAAAAAAAATAATAATAAGCCTAGCAACTCGCATATTGGGAAAATCTACTTAAAGACTTGTTTAGGGAAAGGAATGAAAGAATTCTGCATTTTATAAAAATCATAACTGCCATCATCTGAGAAAATTTGTCACATAAACAACCTGGAAAATGAGAACAAAATGTGTAAATTTCTAAGCATGTATGCATTTTACATCATTAGAAGATCTAGGAAAAATATGTAAAGTTCCTTACATATCAGTAGGCTCAGTGAGTTAAGCATCTGGCTCTTGATTTTGGCTCAGGTCATGATCCCATGGTTCATGGGATCAAGCCCCATGTCCGGCTCTGTGCTGACAGCACAGGGCCTGCTTGGGAGTCTCTCCCTCTCTCTTTGCTCTTTCCCTGCTCATGCTCTCTCAAAATAAACACATAAATATTAAAATATGTGTATACTGTAGAAATATGAGACTGAAGCGCTGCCACTTATATATATTATAGTAAATAAAGCAAACATAAGTTTTTCTTTTTTTAAATGTTTTTTTAATGTTTACTTATTTTTGAGAGAGAGTGTGAGCAGGGGAGGGGCAGAGAGAGAGGGAGACAAAGAATCTGAAGCAGGCTCCAGGCTCTGAGCTGTCAGCACAGAGCCCATCACAGGGCTCAATCTCAATAACCATGAGATCATGACCTGAGCCAAATCAGGATTTGAACACTTAACTGACTGATCCACCCAGGCACCCCAAAGGAGACATATGTTTAATTTTTTTTAATGCTTATTTATTATTGAGACAGAGAGAGACAGAGCATGAGTGGGAGAAGGGTAGAGAGAAGGGGAGACACAGAATCCAAAGCAGGCTCCAGGCTCTGAGCTGTCAGCACAGAGCCCGACGCGGGGCTGGAACTCATAAATGGTGAGATCATGACCTGAGCTGAAGTTGGATGTCTAACCAACTGAGCCACCCAGGCACCCCAACATATGTTTAAAGGATAAATAAAATTTAGAATTTGGTTCCTTAAAAAATAAACCTTCTGTAGAAGAACTTTATATGAGAAATCAAGAATACTGGGTACATTTTCTTAAGACAAAGTTAATGCCATCTAAGAGCAGACTCACAATATGTACTAGAAATTAATACAATTAATGTGATTTTACCTACAATTAAAAGTAAAATTTAACTTCCCAGTCTGATGTAAGTACATATAACTCAATAAATTTTATCATATTTTCTATTAATTGACTTTCTCACTTTTCTTTCTCAATCTAGAGGATATGATAGAAAATGCTGGTTACTGAGTGGGCCTTCCCAGGGAGCATTTCAGGAAATGTTTAGATCGCTGTACAGTAGCTCTAAGTGGGTTTATATTTTCTTCTGCACACTTGCACGTCCTACCAACACATGATGGCTAAGAAGCCAAAAATTGCATTTTAATCTATTAAACATATCTCCCTTTTAAAGTATCTTGCATGTAGTGATGCCTGGGTGGCAGTTGGTTAAGTGACTGACTCTTGGTTTCGGCTCAGGTCATGATCTCCTGAGCCCCAAGTCAGGCTTAGTGCTGACAGTACTGAGCCTGCTTGGGATTCTCTCTCTCATTCTCTCTTTCTCTCTCTCTCTCTTTCCTCCCCCCTTTCTCAAAATAAATGAATATATTTTAAAAAAAAAAGTATCTTGTATGTGAAGCTCCTCTTGACTCCAAACTGACTGCCTTTCCCTTTGACATGTTCCCAATAATTACCAAGTCTTGAGAATACTTCCATTACATAATGCCTCTTGTTTCTATTTACTCTCCAAAATTGTTATCTAGAGTATTGCAATAACCACCATCTCTTTAGTTTTAGACCTGTGCAGTTTCTAGGATAATCTCTGTTGAATTAGTTGTTAAGTTTATTTATTTTGAGAGCGAGAGAGACAGACAGACAACACTAGCAGGGAAGGGGTAGGGAGAGAGGAAAAGAGAGAGAATCTCAAGCAGGTTCTGCGCTGTCAGTGCAGAGCCCAAGGTGGAGCAAAATCCTATGAACCTTGGGATCATGACCTGTGCCAAAATCAGGAGTCAGATGTTTAACCAACGGAGCCACCCAGGTGCTCCCAAATTTGTTTTCTTAATAGCTCTCTATTCATCTCTGCATCTCCATCTTGCTTTCAAAGTCATCTATCACACTAATTCTCTGAATCCCATTCTCTTCCTTCTTATATTTGTTTATTCTGACATCGCCTTTCTTTTGCAATCTCAGCATATTTATACTTATCTCCATTTACCTTTCCTACTTATAAGCTAATACCTTATATAGTATAATCATGAGGTATCTATTTCCTTATTTTATTTTTTGGTGCAAAAAGGTAACTTTAGTAAAGCATGGGGATAGGACCCATGGGCAGGAAGAGCTGCCTGAGTATTTATTTCTTAAAGGGAAGAAGAAGAAGGAGAAGGAGAAGGAGAAGAAGGGGGGGGGAGGAGGAGGAGGAGGAGGAGGAAATGGAGTAAAGTAATAATAAGTAAAGTAAAATAAAAAATAAAGTAATAATCCATTTTCACTTTCTGAGAAATCACAGTTGACTCATACCTAATATGTCAACCTGATATTACCTTTGTTACGTACCCTAAGTCTAAATTGTATCTCTTGAATGCTACAAAGGAAACTTAAAGATATATCACAGAAACTCACCCAGGAAGTCATGGAAATAGGAATTCAGACACAGATATTATCAATTGTGTTACTTTGAGCCTTAATAAAGAATACTTTATTAATCTATTAATATAATTATGCAGTATAGGAAGCACATATTCATCATGTTTTGAAATTTAATAAAGTGGCTAGTCTCAATTGGGAAGCACCCTAGGACTCTGTTGTAGCTCATTTAGAGTAAAGAGAGAGCAAGAAGTAAGGCAATGGCAAAAGAGTTTCCAAGGTATTAAGTCACCTCACTTCCACTGGGTGTCACCAACGTCATAATCACAAAGTCTTAGTAAGGCTAGCGTTGTCTATACTTCTCTCCATTTTGACTTTCACTCAACTCCTCACCCGTCATTCTGGCTTCTAATCTCATGAGTCATTGAAACAACTCTTGCTGAGAGAGTCCCAGTGATTTCCATGTTACTGAATCTCACAAACATTTTTCAGATTTTTGATATCATAATCACTTTTGATACAAATGATGTCATCCCACCCTTTCAAAATACATTTTTCCCTGGTGTTCTGTCACACATTTGTCATATTTCACTCCTTCTGGGTCAGTTCTTTCTTTGTTGCCTGCAGGCTCCTCCTTATTTACAAAGATATTAAGTGGTGGAGTACCTCAAAGTTTAGATTTAGGATTTCTCTCCTTTTATTCTATACTTCTTCCACATCCACAGCTTCAATTACTACCTAAACACAAATGATTTCTTCTGACCTCTAAGTCAATACATTCTATTTCCTATAAGACATCTCTCATAGGACTTATTTCCAAACACACATTCATGTCCAAAATCCAATTCATGATCTTCCCACACACTGAGTTTTCTATCTTGATAAATAACACCCACATCCATCTAGCTGTACAAGTCAGAAAATTCATCTTGATGACAAATTAATCTATCCATCTCCACCTTAGAGCCCCTTTAGTTCACTCACAACACTGAAACTTGGGTGATCATTTAAAAATGAAAATCTGATCACTTCCCTACCTTGTTCAACTCTTTTCAGTGGTCTCCCATCCCTCTTAGACAAATCTTGACATGACCTAAAACCCTATGTAATCTGATTATATCTACTTTCTTAATGTTTTTCCCCTTAGCAGACTTTTCTTCATTCCTTGTACTTTAGCATAGTGGCCTTCTCTCTCCCTTGTCTGTTTTCTCTCTCAAAAATTTTCTTTGATTTTCTCCGCCATACTTATCAACTAGTTAATTTCTAGTTTGTCCTTTAGATAGAAGCTCAAATTTTCCTTATTCAAGTGTAGCTTACCCAATAAGGTGAAATTTCTTTATTATGAGCTCTCAGAATATTGTATATCTTATTTTTTGTAGCATTTTTCACAGTTGTAACTGTATATTTTTACAAGTGTCTAATTACTCTTGTTTCCTTTGCTAGACTGTTATTTTCAAGAAGGCAAAGGCTGTATTAGTTTTTGCTCCTCTTTGTATCCAAAATGCCCAGCACATAGTAGGAAATCAATAATCACTAATTAAGTGAATGAATAAATTAATGTTGTAGTCTGAACTGGATAGGAGTTTACTCCAGAGGTTTAAGCTGGGTTGATTAATGAATAAGAAGGGCAGAAAAAAATCCTAAGAAGTTTTACCATTTGACATCTATAGCTTAAGAAAGTTTATTTAGGCTTAATATAAGACTTTAGATTTAAATGATTGAGAATTGGGATCCTGAATATGTGGTAAAGAAACTAGCAAGTACTAGGAAGGAAGGTCAAGGTTTAGGCTTAATCCTTTATTTGGTTATTCATTTACTTTAAAAAGTGATTAAATGTCTACTATGCATTGGAAGCTATGCTAAGCATTATGACTACAAAGGTAAGAAGCTTACCATTAGGAAGCTTTCAATGTAGTAGTTAAGTGGCTCTGAGGCCTACCCAGTGGTAAAGAGCTTTTAATCTATTTCTAGGTCTGAACTGCAATGATTCTGGGAGGCACATGGCAAAACAAAAAATGGTAATAGTGAAGGCTCATAATGCCTAGATGAATATGAGAACAGAAGAGGAAGGGGAGGCTCAACCAGACAACATTGGAGATGATCCTAGAGCATCAGTAATACTTAACAGTGTTATAAATGGCTACTGTTTGAAGAGAGAACACATTTATTAAACATTAAAATAACCTGTTTTATGTGGTATTCAACACTTTGAAGACTAAACTAGAATGATGCCCTATCAGATTGCAGAAGAATCAAAAGTATAATGGATTGTATTGCCAGTATGGTGCTGACAGTATTACATAAAACAAATAGATGAGGGCATCTGGGTGGCTCATTCAGTTAAGTGTTTGACTCTTGGTTTCAGCTCAGGTCATGATCTCATGGTTTGTAGGTTCGAACCCTGCATCAGGCTCTGTGCTAAGTGGGGAGCCTGCTTGGGATTCTCTCTTGCCCTCTCTCTCTGCCCATCTCCTGGTCACTTTCTCTTCTCTTTCTCAAAAATAAATTAATAAACTTAAAAATTTTTTAAAAAGAAAACAGATGTTATATTGATTTATAGTCGTGTATTTTTTTCCCCATGGAAGACAATGAAGAACAAACCTAGATCTCTACTGGCTTAAATTACAAAAACCAAACAATAACAACAACAACAACAAGGTTTAACTATAAGAAAAATATGGGAGCAAATAAATGTTATTTTTGTAACAATTCTCTGGGAATACAAAGATGAAGTATATACGTCCTTGGAATTTTTTTTTTTACTTATGTGTGAAGCCTAAGCTTGTATTCATGATTTTTGTTGGAATCTACATGTAGATTTGTTGGAAACATGTAGAAAGCAATTATGTGTCCTGAAAAAACTTAAGGCAAGATCAGAAAGAAATCCATCTTTTCCACTTGAAAAATAAGCAGACAAATTTATGAAGCAAAACAATTTAGATTGCTTGTGATAAGAAATGGCACACTCTAATCCCAGAAAGTCACTTAACCAAACACACATTTATATAAAATAAGCACTCACTTTGGGAATATTTTACATGGGTTAATAAAAATGTGAACGGGACCATGGGATTTATATGGGGGTTAGAAAAAAAAGGGAGAAATATAATGTATTTATTGAGTGCTATACCCATAAAGTAAACATTTTGGATAATCATTCCATATCATTAGGGAGGAGGAGCAGGGAGTGTGCCATAAAATTCAGCTCCCAAGTCCTCTTTGCCTTGCAGAGATTATAAATCTTTTGGTTGATCAAAATGTCCTTCGGGGTGCACACCTGGGTGGCTCAGTTGGCTGAGCCTCTGACTCTTGATTTCGGCTCAGGTCATGAACTTACAATCATGAGATGTAGCCCCATGTCAGGCTCTGTGCTCAACATAGATCCTGCTTAAGGTTCTCTCTCTCTCTCTCTCTCTCTCTCTCTCTCTCTCTCTCTCTCACTCTCTCTCTCAAATAAATAAATAAATAAATAAATAAATAAATAAATAAAA